>NC_085058.1:14474005-14814068 GCF_963662255.1 Cinclus cinclus
TGGAGCAGCAGAGCTTGTGGTTAGGGAAGCAGTGGGAGGATTGTCTCCAGGAGAGCGCTGGGAGGAGAGGAACTACAACAGAGTATGACATGGAGACTGCCAGGAAACACGAGTCCTGACAAAGCCACTCACAGTGAACAACGAAGAGTAAAGATCAGAAGAGTACTGGGCAGGTGGATAGCAACTTGGGGCTTGAAATTGCTGCTTGGCTGCATCTAAGGCATTGCAGCCTCATGAACGTGGTATTGCTTTAAAGAAGAATTTCTTGTTCAACAGAGCTGAGATTTTTTCCCCTGCTGACTCACTGAAGAAAGGATGGCAAAAATGTGGCACACTTCCAGAGAATATTATCTCTTGCTCGTTCTGGCCAGAAACAAGGCTTGGAATGGTTTCCAGTAACTCCAGCCCAAATTCCCATGGCATGGGCTGACCTTGACCAGCAGGGCTCAGGCTAATGAGCAAACTCTCCTAAGTCTGAAGTCGAATGTGTGCAGGGAAGCATCTGACACATGCAACAGCTCATAAACATTGGGCTTAGAGCCTTTCTTATCCAGAAGTCACAGCTGGTTTCCTCTGTCATGTCCTTGGCTTCCTTTGTCATGTCCTCCGAGAGCTTAGAGCTGACATTTCAAGAAATTCCTTCCCGGAAAGACCTAAGACTCTGGATCCAATTACATCTTTGGTTGTATAAAGCCTTGTAGTCCTGAACATCTTGCTGCTCTGTCTGGCCCATCAGCATTTCTAATACCAGCAGTCCCTGCCAAGTTGCCCTGCAGTACATTGCTGCAATGCTACAGCAAGAGGCTTTGGTGGGGATAGGGCACAGCAACATCTCTGTTAATGTTCTAAGTCCAACTTAACATGGCCTGTGCCTCCAGCTTTGAAACTTATCACCACCAGCAGTCCTGGTAATAGAGCTATGGCCAGGCAGTGGGTACTTGCCTGCTCTCTGCATTAGCTGAGCCAGCTGTCAGCACACACCACTCCCTGTTCCAGTCCTTCCCTTTCTATACCAGCCTCTTCTGGCATGGGTTCAGAAATAACAGTTTTGGTTGGACCACCAAGAGAAACCCTGCTTCTGGGAAATTAATAGGAATTTAAAAAATTAGATTTTGTTCTCTCTCTGCTGAGAGTTCTTTGCTTCTTAAGCTTAGGGAAATGGCCTCAGTCCCAAGGTAGGAAGAGCATTTTAATCGTAAGAGTATGAAACCTTGGCAGGAATTTTATGTGAATTGAAACAGACGGGAGAAGTGTGGCAAGGATCTCTGCTGCCCTCTGAGAGGTTTTAGCTGCAGACAGTTTTGCTTTAGCTGATGAGTGGGGAGGCATGGGACAGGGCATGTATCTCATTTAGCTGCCTAGTCTGGAAAAAACGTCTTGTGTGTGTGAAGTCCCTGCCTGTTCCAGAACACACTGGAGTGTTGATGACATCTGTCTCCCACACTGGTCCACCCTGGTGAAGGCTGTCCAGGCAATTTTGGGAGATAGTGGGTACAGTTCTGCAGAGAGCAAATCTGGGCTCAACCAGGCACCAGCAGCATCACTTTTCCAGAGTTGACTTCATGGCTCTAGGGTTTCAGTTTTGATGGGCCATTGTCCCACCAAATGACAGCTCATGGCATGATTGCCCCAATTTTCCTCTTTCCCAAACACAGTGTGTTTAGGGAAGGGGCTGTGCCCTGAGTACACCCTACTATCACTCTCTACTTATGGTGCTGGTGGATGGCTCTGCCTCAGGTGCAGGTTTAGCCCCTTTTTGGATGAATTTCTTGAGTGACAGAGCAGCTCTGCTTGTGCAGAGAGCCTATTGCAGCTGTGATATTTGCTGTTTCTCACAGGCATTTTCAGTTTTAAGGAGGGCTGAAGAAGGTGTGGGGGTGTGCACAGCTCCTGTGTGGCTGCAGCCAAGGGATGCTTTGGCAACAATTGCAGCCTGCATGCAAAAAATGCCCTTTGGGTTTGTTTATTCCAGGAATAAGTTGTGCTGGATATGTCCCACACACAGCCCCTTGCCTTAATTCTCACTGGGGTGCTCCTGCACCCATGGCCTGAAGCACATAGCAGTGTCCTCTGGTCCAGCAGTGTGTTTTGTCCAAAGGGCACCTTGTGGTCACCAAGGTGCTTCTCCTTTCTGCAGAGAGAGAAGGTGTGCACCCTTGTCCACAGGCGGAGGGTTGTAGGTACTGGAGGTGTGTTACAGAAAAGTGAGAGGAAGAGTTTGGAAGCAGCTGCATCTCCTAATGGTCTCTGCAAGGGAAGGGGTCTGAGGAGAAAACTGGAAGTCCAGGTTTTTGGGCAGGTTTAGGACAGTGTTAGTGTAGAATTCCCTATGCACCTGTCTAGAGAGCTGGCTGGCATGGAAAGGCAGGCATGGAGGAAAGGGTATTTTCTGCATGTTGGGAATGCTTTAGCAATGCATGTTAGGGTCAATGGGTGCACACATGTGCCCCTTCTGCCCGCAGAGCTGTGCCAGCTGCCCGTGGCACTCAGCACATCCAGCCTGTGATGGGAGTTAATTTGTGCAAAAAGCCCCTCGGAGGGGGGGGGGGGGATCCTTGATTAGAGCGAGTTACATCACTGGTGTTGGGGCAAGTTGTGGGGAAGTTCTGCCCTGAAACCCGTGGCTCCTGTATTATTCATGGCCCTTCATGAATTAGCAATGGGCTGGGAAAGCTGCTGTCTATTACTTACAGAGCTGCCCTAAAGTGCTAGGACAGCAGCTCTCCCAGCAGCCTCATTTTGTGAGGATATTTGCAGGAAGCAGAATTTCTCCCCCATTGCATTTGAGGTCCCCCAGCTCCCTGCCAGGTCCCAGGGTACATCCTCAGTTACCTGATCTGCCATCATTTACCCATGTGCCATCCCATGTCCTGTTGGTATCAGTGATTCTGGGGGGCTGCAGAGGAGGAGATTCATGGTTGAAGAGGATGTAAAGGCTGTGCAAAACCCTGGCAATACCTGTCAGAGCACGCAGGGAATGTCTCATCACTCAAATCCTACCAAATCACTGCGCTAATCTGCTCTGGTCTGTTAAATTTAGTGCTTTGGCCTTTGAGTTGCTTGTCTGAGCCTTGTACCTGTGTCACAGAGGTTTATGTGCTTTTGGTGGGAAAGAAATGAACTAATGAAAAGCCACAGAGTGAAGCTTTAACTCAGTGGTTGCTCTAAAAAAAAAAAATAAGTCAGATGACATCTTGATGTATTTGAAAATGCAAAATGGCATCATTAGGGTTCAGGTTTAGCAACCCTGGATGCAACCAGAAGACCCCTTCAGTTCTTCCCTTTGCAGCATTGTATTGACAAAACAGCAGCTGCAGATGTTTGGAAGGTTGTTTCCAAATCCTGTTAGTCACTGAAATTAATTTTGTAAAAGCAAGCATGAATTTTTCAGTAACACGTGGAAGAGAGCAGGAAAAAAGCTTTCCCTTGTATGATGGGGTATCTAGATATCACGTGAATCAATGTTTTGACCTTCGGGGATGCCTTTCTGCTTTGGGGTGACTGAGCTCATCTTTGCCACTGTTGGTTCTGCTGATCCCAGCTTTCTTTGCTTTACAGTTGTGTGGGGAGATATTTTGTTTGTTCAGGCTATATCTCCTAGTTTTTGCTCAAATTATTGTTGCAACCAGCTTTGGTAACTCAGTCTTGGCTGACCACTGGGCTCTTCTCCCTGGTGGGACTTGCCCTTCTATCATGTTCACAGAGACCTGCAGAGCTTTAAAAATGTAAATGAAATAGTTAATAGGTTGGAAAATCAATTATAATAAACATTCCTGGTATATAAACTATGTGTAAGTGTGGTTTAAATGAAGTACATTAAAGGCAGTGCTTTTCTCCATTTCTCCTGGCCAGGTCAGCAGGGTCTCAGCACAGTGCTGATTGATTTGATTAAAATGCATGTTCCACTGCACATTAGCTTGTGTTCTGGGTCACCAGGAGCCTGTGTTTGTACAAAGAACTTGGGAGAATAGCTGCCAGCTTCTCTGAGTGCTTGTTGGGCCTTGAGTTGTGCTTTGCCCAGCAGAATCTTGGACTGCCACTGAAGTGGGATTTGAAAGTGTACACCAATATTTTAGGGTAGTAGAGAGCTGTCTGCTCCTTTGATGAGGGGATGACTCTTTTGGGTGTCTGGGTGGCAGTGGGACCAAGCCACAGTAGTGCAGATCTTGTGGTGAGAGACCATGAATGCATCTGTGTGCTGCCCTAGGAGATGTAAAACCTTGTGTGCACTCAGGGAGGAGGCTGAGTGAACACATGGATGTGTGACTGTGGCAAAGACGGGAATAATAACTGCCAGAATACTCCAGGTGGATAACGCGGAGAAGATTGTACTAAAGATCTTGCACATGCATGGTGGCTGTCCTCCTTGGGGGTTCTAGAGCCAGGTGCCAGTTCTGTTCATCCTTCCCCATCCCACCATCCTTTCTCACCTCTCTCTGCCCGCAGGAGACTAGAGAGGAACCTTTTTAACTGCAGCTGCGACATCCGCTGGATCCAGCTCTGGCAAGAGAAGGGTGAGGCAAACCTGCAGTACCAGGATCTCTACTGCATGACCATGGATGCAGCCATCATCACTTTGAAGGAGATGAACATCA
The DNA here is from genome assembly GCF_963662255.1 of Cinclus cinclus. Classification (NCBI taxonomy): domain Eukaryota; kingdom Metazoa; phylum Chordata; class Aves; order Passeriformes; family Cinclidae; genus Cinclus; species Cinclus cinclus. The sequence goes on from NC_085058.1 coordinate 14,478,601, forward strand.
CCCAGTGTGGTAAGGATCCCTGGGCTGGACGCAAGGGAGGCCAGGAGCATCCCTGTCCAATCCAGCACCTCAGGTTCAGCTATTTCAGGAACCTGATGTAGCAGGATCCCACCATGTGGTTGAGAACAAGGAGGTTGAAGCTGGTTGGGATAGTTTGTAGATTAAAAATAGAATATCTCGGTAAATGTGAGGCTGCTATTAATGTGTGTATGAAAGATATTGGGTGATTTGGGGCCTTTTCTTCACTGCGATGCTGCTGCTTGACAGTGTCTGTACTGAGTCTGTGTGATGTCTTGAAAAGAGATGTTTCATGTAGATCTTCCTCTGCCTAACGAATCCTAGAAGCCGCATATTGTTAAAAGACACTGACACTGAATCTTTTGTAATTACTCTTAGGAAATACATGTCTCTATTCATTTTCTTTTGTTTTATTTTTCAATTGAAATCCCGTATCTGTAGGGAAGAGCCAGAAGTGACTTTATATCTCTTTCTATTTCCTGCTGATGTTTAAAAGAGTCCAGCGGCCCCAGGAGCAACGCGAAGCATGTTCAATAGTTATCCCTTTTTCCTTCACCTTGTTCACATATCAGCTGCCTGTTTGGTGTCAGGTTTTGCTCTGCTATTGCTATTACTGGAAAGCATCCCTTGCAGAGAAAGGAAAAAGAGATGTACCTTCCACAGAGCAATTAAACTGTCTATACACAAGCAGATGTCAAATTCACAGGTTGAAAAAGGGAGGAAAACCAGATTTTTTTTTTTTTTTTATAATCATCCTCTGTACTAGGGATTTGGGCTTGTTACTTGTAGACAGTATTAGACAAACAGCATGCACGTTTAGGTTTGCATGACTTGTTTTTTTGTTGTTTTGTTGGTTAGTTGTTGTTTTTTAATTTTTTTTCCCCTGAGTTCACACTGTCCCTTTAAGCTCTGGAAATTGTCCAAAGTGTGTCTTTGTGTGGATGAACTAAAAAGATTTGAGAGTGCTGCAATTTCCGCCCCACACAGGATGAACAAGCTGCAAGGATTAAACAACAACAAAAAAATCCTTAGGGATCAGGGACAGGAGGAGAGATGGCTCTGTCAGTGGTGGCATTAGACTGTGGGGGACAGCAGGGTGCTGATTTGGGAGCAAAATTGTGCTGGTGTGCAGGGTAAGCACCTCCTCTGACCATGAAAACTCCTTGAAGGGCAAGGAGCCACAGTGGTCTGCTTTCCTCCAGAGGAGTCTTTCTGTTCTAGCATTAAGACTCCAGGGATGTTGTAAGGACACCACATTAATCCTTTGGTGCTGAGGGCAGGCATGGCTTGGTGTGACCATGCTTGATACTAGCTCAGCCTGGAGAAGACCATACATATCCTTTCCATCTCCCTGTCCTCTATTCCTGACACCTATGTAGCTTTGCCAGGTCTTGACTGGTGCTTTCTTTCTTCTGGCATCCCCCCAGTCAGTACAAGGCTCCTTTCTTCCTGGTGTCACTCTCTGATGGCCATGAGAGGGTATGTGTCCCCATCCATGACTTTGCCTTGGCATGATGGGTTCTGCTGCCCTATGATGGGACCACTGGTGAATTCTTTCTGCCCTGCTTACTCAACTGATTTCTGAAAACCTCCCCTATTAAAAAAGATTATTTGGCCTTCTTGCAACCAGCACTGTTTTGTTTCACATTGCAAGGATACCTGGTGCCTGTGGCACTGAGTAAGGAACTGGTGTAAATCAGAGCCACCATAACTCAGTGAATTCCTCTGCTACCACTGAGGAAGAACAAGGGCACCTTCTATTAGGAGAGCTGCAGTTACTACAAGGTCATATCCTTGGTCATCTTTTCTTGATTGTTATAAATTAGAGGGACACTTTCTTCCCCTGGAATGCTGAGCACTCTGTGCTTTGTCCCTGGGGATGGGGATACCTTGGATCCTCTCCCAGTACACACTGTTTTCTCATCCCAGGTGACTGCTCTTGTGAGCAGCTTCTGTGGGAGTAGAGAGATGGGTATGGGGGGTGTGTGAGGGGAAGAGTGCCCAGAACTGGGCAGCAACTTTGGATTCAAAGCTGATGAGAGGGTCTGCTCAGCTGGCACATCTCCAGGGTCTACATTTTCCCCTGTCTCCAGCACCTCTCCATTTTTAGTAGGGTAAAGGCATTCTGTTGCCTCATTCTACTCATCTCTGGGTGCTGGCGGCTGATTTGGAAAACAGCTTGGTGGGATCTGGGTCCACACACTTCCTTTGGCTGGCTGTAGAGAATTCTGCACCACACCTGAGCTGGTTTTTTTTTTGGCTCCTCTAGACCTTCCTGAGATCAGTGTGAGCCACGTGAACCTGACAGTGAGGGAAGGGGAGAACGCTGTGATCACCTGCAATGGCTCAGGATCGCCACTGCCAGACGTGGACTGGACAGTGGCTGAGCTCCACTCCATCAACACCCACCAGGTAGGGGCTGCAACACCTCAGGGCTGCCTGTGCCCAATGTGGCAAGAGTAAAGCAGCTGCCAGGGTTTCCCAGGTTCATGCATGGAGGGCAGAGGGTCAGGTAGACGGTATGGAAAAAGAGAAATTGCTCTGTCCAAAGGAAAGCTGAAGCCATGCTCTACCTACAAGACAAGCTGGGGATTTCCAGAAGGGAACAAAACCTTTCCTCTGTATGGCCAGAAAGTGAAGATGAGAGGGTTTCAGAGTTTCAGTGGTCCCTGATTGAATTAACTCATGTGTCCTCTGATGGAATTCCAGTGAAATTTCCTGTTTGCAATAGCTAAGTAGCAGCTAAGTAAGATTTACTAGAGGCCAGTGCTTATCAGTGCTACAATGCCATGGCTCTCCCCTTCCCAGTATTTCCTCTTACAAGATGTGGTGTGCTTGATTAGGTGAGAAAATACCTCCCTACACCCAGATCCCAGCTCTCTTTGGATTTTGGAGACCTCCTCACACAGAAACTGTGATCCTCCTTTTCTGGGGGCAGCAGAGGGGAGGAGAGGAACCACCAGATATAGGTTTCTGTCTGTGTTTCTCTCTGGGATTTTTAGACCAACCTCAACTGGACCAATGTTCATGCCATCAATTTGACCTTGGTGAACGTCACCAGCGAGGACAATGGATTCCTGCTTACCTGCATTGCTGAGAACGTGGTGGGAATGAGCAATGCCAGTGTGCTGCTCACTGTCTACTGTAAGTACCTGTGGAGACATCTTGTCCATACAGAGCCCAGAGGGGTTGCCCTGGGAGCTGTTTGAATGCATGGCCATGTGCTACCTGTGTCATACTGGATTTGTGGGTGAAGATGAGGAGGAGCTGAGCACAGTGAGATGGAGGTGGATTCTCACACAGCTCTCTCTCTCTCTCTCTCTCAAATGTCAGAAATTTTGCTTTCCTGATGCTTCCATTAATCCAGAAATGAGCACAAGAGCAGGGAAGGAATAGCAGTGCCACAGTGGTGGTGGTGAGCATTTCCTGCCTGTGTCTTGAAAGATTCAGTAGACTAAAGAAAAGCCATAGAGGGACTAAAAATCTCTTAACAGATGCAGAAGTTTCTTGTCCTGATGCTATGTGAGGGATTCAATGGCAGCACCCTTGCTAAAGATAGTTTAAAATTTGCCACTAATTTCAAGGATGTTAGTGCTTCCTCTCAGGTCAGATCCTATAAACTGCAAATGTCATATAAATGCGCACATGCCAAATTTGAACTGTTCACTTTTATCTGCAAGTAGCTCAACTTTCTTTGTGCTTTCTAATATAACAAAACCCTGACCTTAAAAGGAAGTTTACACAGCTTTGTGGTCTCAAGCAGCTGAGATTTGCTGTATTTTGCTGTGTCTGTAATATTTGCCCTTACTCTGTAATTTGAAAACCTACACCCCCAAACTTGCCATGTAGAACAGAGAGCCTTGTGGGCTTCTGGCTACTCTTGGTAAACCCATGCATGCTGTGTGATGCTTTACTACTTTCATCTGCCTTCCAATAAGTGCTATTGATGGATTGAAGGATGGAGGTAATTAAAGTTCAGCCCAGCTCAGAGCTGACTGGTCAGCAGACCAGACCAGGGTGTTTCTTGCAAGGTGCTTTAGCGTCTGTTCCTTCACACCTTAAACAGCACTATGCCCATGCTTATTTTCACCCATGAAATCCTCTAAGCTGCTGACAGTTTCTGCTACCCTTGCTCTTGTTGCACAGAGCCATCACTCAGGCTGTAATTTCACACTGCAAAGATCTGGGTTTGTGAGTGTAGGTGGCTGCCTGTTTTGAATCCCCCTTGCCAGGAAGATATGAACAAGCCACATGCAGATCTGGGCTTGCAAACGAGAGAGGGTGGCTGGGACACGACTGCCTGGTTCAGGGTAGATGGGCGCTGGTGGGAGAAATTTGTTGAGCTCCAACCAGTTCAGCACCTTCTTCTCTTCTGCCACCTTCACTGACTTAAAAATTCACTGTCTTTTTTCACAAAGATGAGTCAGATTTTGTATGTTGGTTTTCTTCCTTGTGGATGCTGAACTTTGCAGCTGGATGGTAGCAGGAAAAGGAGAGTTTTAGGGAAGACGTACATCTTTGTGTCATGTATCTTTGCACAAAACTTGTTCTTCTAGTTCAGACCTTGCCAGCCTTGGGGTTTGGGACCTCAGGTGTAGGCGTTGTAAATGGGGTTTCAGAAGCTATAGCAGAGCAACATTTGAATTCTTGGTGTGTCCCAAGGGGAAGACAATGCATATGCAATAAATTGCAGGTGGAGTTTCTGCTTTTCTTATCCCTCTCCTACTCTACTGCCTTTAATTAAAACACCCCTGGAGGCTGTTCGGTGAGTGAGAACTCCTTTGGGATACTCTGGCAGTCAAAGCCCCCAAGGACAGACAGTCTCTGTGGGATGTTTGCTTCCACAGCTATGCAATCCAGAATTGCTTGGTGTGACTGAAAGCTCCCACGGGCACCTTGCACACGTGTAATGTAGCAGTGCTACGTCACCGTGTCCTCCTTAATCGGGACAGGCAGTCTTCCTGGGATCCCTTGGGAGAAGGAGAGCAGCAGCAGCTGTGTGGACAGGACAGTTCAAGCTTAATAATTTCTGGCTGGTGAAATTTCCATCCCTGTCTTTATACACCTGTTCGGAAGGCCAAGAGGTTTGGCCATGGCTCAGACCCTCCTTCCAGGGAGGGTGGAGTGGTTCCCCTGACAGCGCTGCTTCTTTACAGACATCTATGGGAATAGTAGAATGGTTTCAATGCTCTTAGTTTCCACGGTGCACAGAGTGGTGACGTTGGGTGGAGGTTGCTGTGAGCCTGCCATGTTTCTCTCTGCTAGATCCCCCTCGCATCCTTACTCTGGAGGAGCCAGTGCTACACATGGACCACTGCATTGCATTTGCAGTGCATGGGAACCCAGCTCCCACCCTTCACTGGCTGCACAATGGCCAGGTCCTCCGGGAGACAGAGATCATCCGCATGGAGTTTTACCAACAAGGGGAAGTGTCTGAGGGTTGCCTGCTCTTCAACAAACCCACTCACTACAACAATGGCAACTACACGATTGTGGCTACCAACCAGCTGGGCTCAGCCAACCAAACTATCAAAGGACACTTCCTTGAAAAGCCTTTTCCAGGTAGGATTTTCAGTTTATCTTATCAGGGCTCCTTGAAATCCGAAGGTCTTACTGTGTCCCTGCCAGTAATCCTTGCACCTCAACAAGGCCTTGACAACCCAACTTGGTTTTGTCTGAACATCAGGTTGGAAGAGGTGACCCCTGGCAGCTTCTTCTTCTGACCAGTATGATTTCCTACACAAGTGTACTTTGGTGTCATATGAACTCTTTAATGCTAGGAGAGGCGCTAGCTGCTTTAGATAATTTTATTTTGTAGCATATTCTGCAATGTATGTATTTATTAATTTATTTATGCATTTATTTTAAAGAGCTTTAGGATTTTCAGTGGGAATAGGATCTAAGTTTGGCCAATTATTTTGGATCTCCTTTTGGGTTCCTCAAAGACGTTGCTGAATTTTTTCTAGAGAAAGTGTTCTACTGTGTGGTAGTCATAGGCTATAGAATGGAAAAGCCTTTGAAGTGATGCAGCCTGTCCCTTTGTTTTTTTTTTTTTTACTTTTAGCTTGCATTTGTGAAATGATTAAAGCTGGATGCAGTGGTGTCAGGATTGTTTTCTTTCTGAATGCAATATGTGCAATTCCAGGATGACAGGGCTACAAAAAATGCGACAGCTCAATTAGTCACTTTGCATCAGTTTGTCAGGATTTCTTAACTGATTGCTTGGAATTCCCTGTTGTACTCCCTGGTGATTCACAGCTTCAGTGAAAAAAAAAAAAAAGCATTTGAGGACATGAAGATCCATCTCTGGGAAGTGCTGTAGACTTTTGCAGTGGCTTCTCTGCTCTATGGCAGCATCTTGGTCTGCTCCTTGACAGTGCAACACCATGCTGGCCATCATGGAGTTAAGATCTGTGCTGCCTTCAGGAATGATGCCATGAGAAAGTGGCAGCTCTAAATTGGCCCCTGCAGCCCAAGAAAATCCAGCAAAATAGGGCGTTTGCTAAATATAGCAAAATACCAACGGTACTCTCATTTATTATTTATATCACACCATATATGTACACAGAGTTTTCCCCGCAGGTCAAATATCATAAATGCAACCCCAAATCTCTGCCTTGACGATCTGACAATTGAACAAATGAGCTGATATGGATGGGAGTGGAAAATTTGTGTTCAGACTTCAAGGATGCTGCCCTGTTTGACTATCTGACCTATTTATGTTTCCTTCCATCAGGGCAGAAGAGCTTATCAAATGTAGGTGGGTGAGGAGAGGTGCACAGGTTTGCAGTCTCAGCTCTGTCAGGTCCCACCTTTGTGACTCAATTTCCCCATCTGTGAAATGGGGGCAGCTCCTAAGTAGGTGCTGGACCTGCAGGAAAGGGAGACAGATATGCTGCTCTGGAGAGCTGATTTTGGAAAGGGATCTGAGCCACGCTGTGGTGTGGGAAAGCACATTGATGTTTGAAGAGCATCTTGTGTTAGAGGCTCTGGGAGAATGGGCTTCTATGAATATATATAAAATATTGCCCTTATGAATGCAGCTCCACCCACGACTCGTGCTGTTGGTGTGGAGTGTTTATGGACCCTGAACCATCTCTCAGCAGGAGCTGACCCATTTCCTTTATTTCTTCTGATCCAAAGTCCCGAGCCATTCCTCACCCTGGCAGACGCTGTCAGCCCAATGCAGGATGTAATTTACTTTCCTTGAAGCTTGTTGCTTCGTCCACTACCGCAGCTGACACATACATTCACTGCAGCTGACGTTTATAATTTCCAATTTGAAGGTAGATTCCTTCAGCAAATGCCACACATTGAAGGTTCCCTAGCGTGGCTCATTCAAGCCCCTTGTTGCTTACAGCAATTCACACATGCAAGAGCTTTGCTGTCACTACCCAGGGTGAGATTATTAGTCTTAATTAATTAATGAAAGCACAGTGCCTGGAAGACTTTGTCAGCATAGGAAAGGACCTATGACCATGTATTTTAGAACCCCCTGGTCAAAAACCTCTCATTGGTAAATGGCCACACTCTGCTTTCCAGCCTGAGAGGAGCAAGGTGCTGTCAGAAGCTGGGATCTGGGACATGTAAGCTCCATGCCATGTCTTCCTTCTCTCTGATGCTGCAGGGCAGTGGCTCCCAGGACAGATTTGTGTCATTTCCTGTAAAAATCTCATTGCACGTGGTCATTGGTATCTCTGCCACAGGCTACCAACTCCTTATTTAATCCACAAAGGTTAATGTACCCATGATGAGTGTTCAGTTCCTTGGGAATTTCTCACAGAACTCAAGCTGGCTGAAATTTCTTGGCTATTTTTTACGCTTGGAAAAATAGGGTTTAATGGATAAAACAATTTTTGTGCATTTCTGTTGAATTTTCTTGGTCCAGCAGAGAACAATGCAAAGGGGAAAATGTAGAAGCAGCAAGAATTTTATTACTAGACTCAGCCTTAATAGAGAAGAAAAAGTCCCCAAATAAAATATTCCTCCTCCCCGCCAGAAAAAGCCAGGGGAAGTTACTCATCTGCTTGACTTAAAACAAAATATTTATTCAGGTTTCTTCCCCCCTGATTTGGAAGGCTGCGTTTGTCACCTGGGGTTTGTTTTACTCCCCTCCCAAACCTCACCCATGCTCCAGTGTGAGTGTTCCAGCATCCTTCCAGGAGCCCTCTGCCAGCAAAGCTGTGTAAACTCCAGTTAATATCGGGCTCAGCTTCTTACATGGGCGAGTGAATTGGAAGCTGACGTGATTCTCACTCTGTGTAAACTGAGTGTCACCGAGGGCTTTAGAGCTCACTGTCTGGGGTCTCATCCACCTCTGGAGCTGAAGGAGTTTTGCTGAATAGGCTGGAGCTGACAGCAGGGGTTGCTATGGTTGTCTTGGGCAAGAGGCAGCTCTTGGACAGCCACAGCCTCAGTGTCCAGCTCAGAAGCTATCAGCTGTTCTGAGTGGCTTATGAAAAGCAGGTCAGAGGAGGTCTCCTCTAACTCCCAGCCCCAAGCTGGGCTCTCCTCCATGGGAGCTGGTCCTCATCCTTGAAGGATTTTATCCATCAGGGTACACTGCCCTGCAAGGCAAAATCTGTTTCTCTCCCCTCCACCTCCATCCTGCAGAGCCCTGCCTGTCTGTTGAGCTTTGCTCACCTCCTGAAAGCAGAGTTGTTTACCAATCACTCAAAAGTGTTGCTTGTTCTGCATTTTGGCCTCACAGTAGTATCCCTCCCCTCCTCTTTCAGTCCAAGGTTCTCCATCCTGACTGCCAGCACGTCCTGCTGGCACATATGCTACAATTTCTAGGAGCAGTTGCCCAAGAGGAAAAAATATGAAAATTTGGTTTTCTGGGCTCTTTGGAGTGGTAGATTGTGTGTGAGGTGGGTGGGGAAGGACACCCCTCTCCCTTTGATATGCTGCTAACTGTGTTGCTTCTCTCTTTGTCCTTTCCACAGAGAGTACGGACAACTTTGTTTCAAGTAAGTGTCCCTTTGCCTTTTGAATACTGTGGCTGGTTTGTTTCTGTGGTTTCCCCTTCCCATCTGTGATTTACATAGCAAAAATGAGGAAGGCAGAGGCAGGTTGGTGGAGATTGCACAAAGCCCTGCCTTCCCTGTGCATGAACAAGATGGTTGGGAAAGTTTGTGATCAGCTTGGTAATCTCATGAGACCAAGAGATGTTCATCTGCCTCTAGTGGTTCCCCAAAGAAGGTCCTATAAAGGAAATGATGGTTGATTGTGCTGTAACAAAAGGGATCTTTCATGTAGGCTGGGCTGCCCCAAACAAAACCATCGCTCTGGTGTGGGCTGGGATGAGAAGCAGGACTCAGCTCTGTCATGCTTCTTCAACAGATTATTCCCTCCACCTCCCCAAAATACATCGTACACCACACACCACAAAAAGCATACAATTTACTGCTTCTTCAGATCAAGTTTTGCATGTCGGGATTCAGTTGTGTTTTAACGCCACTTAGCTCAATATATTTCTGAAAACTAGGAAGAGGGCTCAGTGGTGGTGGGAACCTATTCCAGGATACCAGGCACCAAAATGTTTCTCATTTGTGAGGCTGGAACAACATCAGCACAGTGCTGGACTGTGTTTTGTCTGCTGATGTGCACAGGGAACTCTCTGATGGTTGATTTGTGCCTTCTGAAACAGAAAGTTGTAGCCTCTTTTAGGGATGAACTGAATTTCATTAGGTCAGGCACTGCTGTTGGAATGTTCTGGTGCCTTGAGAGTCCCATGAGAGCCACACTGAAATTTCTGCCTTTGGTGTTTTGATTTCAGTCGGTGATTATGAAGTGAGTCCCACCCCACCAATCACTGTGACCCACAAACCAGAGGAGGACACTTTTGGGGTGAGTCCTGGTCTCTTCTCTACAGAACTGCTTTGGATTCATTCCTTGTTATTGATGACTCAGTATTTGTATTTCCCTGCTGTTTTGAGATGTTTGCAAGGAAAATATCTTCCTTTATGGCTCAAGACAGCAATCAGAAGCATTTTGTGGCTTGTGTCAGGCAGGTAAAATACTGAAACAAGCCGTCTGATCCTCTTGGGTTTGCAGTGGGGAACCAGGGAGCTCTTTGAAAACAAGGCATCCTGTGAAGTCTCTGCTGACAGGGTCAGGAATTCTCACTCTAAAAAAGTAGCATCCAGAGAACAAACAAACAGGCAATTGTGTGTTTTGGACTGTTATTGATCTGTTAAGCTTAGCGTGGTGAGGTATCTGGGTTTTGTTTGGTTCAATTCTGTCAATGTCTGTTTGCCCTCTCTCCTGCTGTGCAGGACATGCCTAAAACAAAAAAAAGAAAGTAAGTCTAGGGCTTATCAGATCTCAGCATTGTCTTTCTTCTGCAGAATCCTGGCAGAAAAAAGGGAAAAAAGTGTGCATAAGTATTAGAAGAAAAAAATTAGCATGTTACACAATTGCTCTAATTCTGTGAAAGTTTTAAGATACTGAAATCTACGAGGTGTCAACAGAATAAGCAAAACTCAATCCACCATGATTTTGGTTCTCATCTAAGAGAAAACTTCCTTTAACTGAAGTGAAAGCTTAGAACAGCGAGGCTGGAGTAATAATGTGCACTGATTATTAAATATAAAGCGCAGAAAAAAATCTGGGAATAAAAATAGAGTGTGGTAAAATAAAAAATTTAGGATATCATAACAAATGTACCAACAGCAGGGAAAAGGATTGCAAAATGAAATTACTTCTTCTTGGTTAAGTGATGCATTTTCTATTATAGCAGAATACAGTTTTGTAAAAGGAAGTAAAGTCTAAATGCATCACAAGACTTAGTAGAGAACAATTGGACACATGCCAGAGAAATTGTTGTTTACATCAATGCAATAAAAGTATTTTGAGCAAAGACTTGAAGGAATAAATATTCATAAATATTAAAATAAGACTGGGATTGCAAACCCTTTAAGGCAAGGAGGTTTTCTTTCCCTGCTTGTACACTACCACAGAGGAACCACAGTTCCAGCAAAGGACTTGGACATTGTTGTAGTATAAATATTTACTAGTAATATTACAATAAATAGCGAACCGTTAGAGGCTTTTGAAAACTCTGATGTTTTATGGGGAAAAACTCCTTAGTTCTACTTAATTTCCTCTGGTTTTGTGTTGTGTTATTTTCCCTCGCTCTGTCCTCAGGGATGTTTGGATGGAGGCAGAATTGTGTTCTCAGCTGAGCTTTGAATAGCCTTAGTGCTGTAACATCATGGCAAAGAGGTGATATCAGAAATGGAGGCTTGGGATATGATGCAGTGAAGGGAGAGCCCAGACATTGGAGCAGAGGTCTGTTTTCCCTGCAGATATATAGTGAGAGGCTGGGGAAAACTGCTGCCAGACCAGCATCACTGATGGAAGATCCCAGACCTCCCAGTCCTGCAAAAAGTCTGTAATGCCTCCAAGCTGTGCCAGGACCTGCTGCTTCAGCTTGTGTTTTCCTCCATAGCTGATATCCACAAGGCTGTGGCAGATGGTGTGAGCCTATATAGAAGTTAACTGGGCAAGGAGGTGCTGTATTTCTGATTTAGACTCCTAAACTCCTCTGTGTTGACTCTAAGGCTTTTTCCTTCTAGGTTTCCATAGCAGTTGGGCTGGCAGCTTTTGCTTGTGTCCTCTTGGTCGTCCTCTTTATTATGATCAACAAGTATGGCCGGCGGTCCAAGTTTGGAATGAAAGGTAGGTGCAGTCACTTTCCCCGAGCAGGAGGCACCTTCCAGGATTGCCCGGCTCTTATAGCACACGTGGAAAGGTGTCGTGGCTTTATTCCTACAAGGCAAAGCCTTCTCAAGGGAATGCAGTCTTCTTCTGTTTGTTGAGAGAGTAATGGAAACAAGTGGGCTGGTGGTTCTTCACCTGTGGGAGCTTCTGTGGGCAGAAGAGTGGCTGTGTGTTCTTCTTGAGTACATAACTGCATCTACAGGTTTTCCACGAGAGCTTTGAGCCTGCTCCCTCCAGCCCTGCATTGTGTTCAGGACAGCATGGTCATGGGTGAAATCTGTTTTATGGACTTGGTGGTGCACAGGCATCCCCTGCAGAGCACAGGGTGTGCAGGGGGCACAGAAGAATGTGAAATTGGTTTGAGTTCTGTTGGGAAGGTGGGTGCAGCCACTTTGTGCCTATCTGTGAGTGAGGAGTGAGATGCTGCTGTCACTTTATGTCCACACTGGGAAGGCAGTGGTGTGGAAGGTCTCTTTCTGATGACTCTGATGAAAGATTTTCTCCTCTGTGTCACGAATAATGACTTTAGAAATTTATTTCAAGTGTCACTGATAGTGACTGCGAAGTGAGAAGGCATTTGATGTTTGCCAGACAGAACTGGTCTCTGTCCTACCAACACCAGCTCTGTGATGTGTCAGAGCCAATGCCAGAAGTAGATAATTCTGTGCCATCTGCTTTTTGTGACTCTGCTGGTATCTCCAGCTGGGCAGCGTTGGTGGTGCCCAGTGAAGGCTGAAGGAAGAGCCTTCACATGACAAAGTAGTTCCCAGCCTAAGTGGTGGCTCATGCATGCACTGTTCAAAGCCAGGCTCTGACAAACACGAGCTTCTCCCAAGGCTCCCGAGTCACAGCCTGTTTCCTGGCCTTGCTGTGGTCTGTGCTGCATGGCAGGTCGATAGGTTTGGGAATGTTCTTTGCACTTGCCTAGGGCTTTGTTTTCTTCACGTAGACATTTCCTGAGTGGGTCCAGATGAGATTCTGGCTGGAGTTTCTCCTATGCATCCTATGGAGATAGAAGACATTAATTTAATATTTAATTAAATAGTGAATCTTCTACACCCATTTAGGAATATTTAGTCCATATGTCCAATGATAAGAACCATCTGGTGGAGTGTACTGACTGGTGGGTGGAGTAGAGGAATGGCAGACATGGTTCCTGGGATCAATTCCCAGCTCTTCTACTGACTCACTTAGTGGCCATAGGCAGTTAGCTGTCTTAACCTCTGTCTCTGCTCTAATTTCCCCACCTGTAAGACTGGGGTGATGTTATGTGCTTTCTGGAGGGATTTGTCAGAACACTTTGGAAGGGCTTGGACATGTGCCACTGATAGAGCTTTGAGATACAAATAGTAAAAGGAAAAGTAACATCTGACTTTAGTGGAAGAATCAAAGAGGAGTGAAGTGAGCCTAATCTGAGTAACAAGTCGTGGTGAGCAGATGTGTGTATGTGTTTAGAGGTGCTTGGATGTCAGTGGATATTCTGCATTCCCAGAAACCAGAGGGGAGCCATGATGGGCTTTTGTGTGTGAAGTTTAATAGAGGCAAAAATGATTAGCAAGAAAAGTCTGCTTTCTTCCTCATCATGCTGTGTTCCTTCTAATTCTGATATTAAATCACAACTCTTCAAAGTTTCTACAAGTTTTATTAGCTTTGCTTGGAGAAACAGAGTTGACAGAAGACAAATACATCTTCAAAACCAGAGAGATTATTAAGTCACAATTGTCATAGGCACCACCATAGCCTACTCACACTGCCCAAATTCTGCTCTGCTCGGTTAACTCTTGGGCAGGAGGCATCCTTTATGGCACCCAGTGTGTTATCATTTACTAAGGGGAAAACAAAAATCCAAACCCTGAGTCTTTTTGGGCAAGTGCATCCCTGATTCAGGAGCTGTTTGTTGCCAGCTGATATCTTGCCACTTGTTGTTGAAATCCCAGCTTGGCAGGCCTGCAGGAGCAGGTTTTTCCTGTTGATTTTGTCAGATGCAGAACATTGTGTGCTCGTGTTGGACGTTACCTAAAGCACCTCATAAGTATTTCTGAGTACATCTTTTTCCTTCTGCTTCTCCTAGTGCTGACAGACGGTTTATTTCCTAGAGAGAGGTGAATGTGGACTGACAAAGTTGGATGTCACGTTGGGTTTGGAAGGCTCCCTGGGCCAGCCTGCCGGTTTGCCCACCAGTCCGCAGGGTGCCCAGCATCCCAGCTACCTTTGCTGGAGAGAAAGTCATTGCGGCTTGAGGGATATGCGCTGGGAGAGGACTCCGAGGGGATGGTCTGTCCACTTTTTGTCTTCTTCTGCCTGGCAGCAGAGGCTTGCAGCAGCGCGGAGTGCCAGAGCCGGTCAGCGCTCCCTCCAGCAGCAGCGGAGCTGGGAAGGCTGCGGGGCTGAGCGCGCCCTCCCCGGCTGCAGCGCTGGCACCAACAAAAGCTGCTTTGAGAGCCGCTCCGGGCTCGCCCAGCCTGGCTCCGGGCCACCCCTGTCGCCTTCCCCTGCTCCCTCCGGAGAGGGCATTCACACACACGGAACGGAGGAGGGCAAATCCCCTTTCTGGCCGCCTGTCGGCTTTGGCCGCTGGAGCCGGGAGCAGGGACAGGGGTGGGCTGGGGGAGCCGGGGATCGGCGGGCAGGGAAAGGGCAAACAAAGATCCTTTTTGTGAGAAGTGGTGTGGCATGAGCAACAGAGAGGCAGTGGAGGGAAAAACACTGGGGAAAATGAATGGTAAAACTGAGACTCGTTGAAGTTGAAGAAATGCAGCCCCTTGCTGAAGGGTGTTGTATCCAGAGGGAGGGCTGGGATGTTTTTTAAAGCCTTGTATTACTGTGGGGGAAAAAAAGGGTCTTACCAAGAAAGAAATTGAAATTTGGAGTCCTTTGGTTTACTCTGTATCCCAAGGTTTTTTTTTTGTTGTGGGTTTTTTTTTTGGTTTTTTTTTTTTTTTTTTTTTTTTTTTTTTTGATGGGACAGGCCATGTGGGAATAAGGAGCCCAATATCCTGCTCTCAGTGACTACTCCAGCTCTGGGGCCAGTGTCCCACGTTCCCTGACTGCCCACCCAAGGTGAAGGGCGTTACACCTCACCTCCTGGGGTCAGGCTTGTCACTGCAACCCTTGTAAACAGTGTCTTCCAATCCAAGTTTAATCTCAGAGCAGATGACAGGAAATGGAATTTTGTAGTATAATAAAAAAGCCACATGCAAGTTCCAGGACTAAGAAAAATTAAATTTCGTGAAAGACTAATAATGGCACAGAAAAGATCTGGGGCATGCAAAAAATTTGGATGGCACAGTGATGGAGACTGTAAATACTTAAGTTGATGGACTGAAATATATTCCCCTTTTACTTGTTTTCTGTTACATTTGCAAGTGCCTCGGGATGAGGGACGTGTGCTCATGCATATCTGTGTGATGTATTCCTGGTGCTGCACAGCTTCAATAAAAACCAAATGGAGTTAGCTGAGATATACAGAAAAAGGTGCTAGAGAAAATCTAGAGACAAGAGCAGTAGTTTTGTAGCTTTGCTGAGATGAACTGTTTTCCAGGCTCCAAGATTAAAAACTACTTCCATTGTCCAAACAAGGTTTTCTTCCTCGAGTGGAGCCAGTGCCAGCTAATGGTTCAGACTTGGTTACAGCTGGCAAAAAGTCAATTGGTTTTTAATCTGATTTCCTAAAGAAATAAAGCGTGTGATCATCCTGTCTCTCTGCACACATGCAAGTGTGTGTGCACAGCTCTGCCTGCCTGGATTTCCTCTTTCTGTGCTGCAGCTTCTGGATGTGCTGGCCAGTTCCACCCAGAGGAGAGGGAAAAGGACTTACAGGTGCCTTTACAGGGATCATGGAAGTAAGGGAACTTAATAGAACGACAACACAGGTGATGTCCTGCTGATAAAAATGCCTCAAGCATTTCTGGGCATTGGAGAATTCATATGGAAGCTCGGCCTTGGGCAGAAAAACACAGGGATCAGGCTTCCATGGGATCTGCTGTGGTGCGTGGTGTGCACGTGTGTGCACATGCATATATGTGTTTTCTTTCTGAATAAGCAGAAACAGCAAGGAGGTGGGGGAGAACAGAATGAACAGTAAACAAATACTGCCCACGCTTTCTGAGATGTTTGAGGAATCCCATCACTACCAGTTTATTTGATATTTGCTCTAATAGCCCTGATCAAAGTGCTGGCACTGCTGATGTACATGTGGATGTCAGAAATACTTGCAGAGCTGTTCCATTGTAATTTAGTGTTAGTTAAAAGGTACTTAAAGCAGTTGCCTATTTCATTATGACTGGGGGCCATTAACATTTTTTCCATAAACAGATGGTTACTGTCCACTGAGTTGATTGCAGAACAATTCTAGAGTTCTAATTCAGGAGGATCAGCTCCTGCAAAGATATCTTGGGTGCCTGGCTTTTTGCTTTTATTGATTTGGGTTTTTAATGTCTTTTTTTTTTTAGTTCCCCCCCCCCCATTTAAATGTAATTATTGCTACAGCTTCAAAAGGGGGGTATAACCTGCCTTTCAGATGAGGCTTAATTCTGTTTCATATTGCTTTGGCCAAACCTGGCTATAACCATACACTGATTTTATTTTTCTCCCCCCGATTATTTGTTGCATAGGCAAGGACAATCCCTTTGCAGCTTGGAAAGCCTGCACATCAAGGGTTAGCTGCTCAGGAGAAATCTGTGATCAGGGCCCTATGTAGTGGGAGCAGGAAGAAAGAGCAAAGTACTATCAGTCTGGCACATCTAAAGGACAGAAACAGCCATATATCAGCAGCTACTGCTAATTACAGGGATTTGGGGATGTATGGCTCTCCAGAGCAATGGAGTGGAAATGGAAACCCATTGCTGCTGTGTTCTTTTAGCTGGGTGTGAGATGTGCAGAGCACCCCTGAAACATCCGAGCAGAGTGGCTGCATGGGGCTGATGGAATTCAGGGGTTCCCCTTGCTGGTATCCTTCAGTTTTTTTGCAAATACCCTTGATATACTTCTACTCCTCAATATCACTTGGGTTTATTTCCCTGGGAAGTGGATTGAAAGGGCATCTGGTTTCACTGGGGTTTCCTTCTATAAATACCTGTTGATACTCTGCTGAAGTGCAAGCTGTGCTATTTTTATGTTTATTTATTTAATGCCTTCAAGGTGATAAAGCATAAAGCTCTTTGAGCTGCTGAATATTGCTTTCTACGACTACCTGAAAGTAAGATGTAGACAGATCAGTGCCAGTCCCTTCTCCCAGGTAACATGCAACAAGGCCTCAAGTTGCACCATGGAAGGTTTAGATTAGATATTAGGGAAAATTTCTTCACTGACCGGGTGGTTGTGCATTGGAACTGGCTGCTCAAGGAAGGAGTAAAATCACTGTATCTGGAAGCATTAAAAAAACATGTGGATGTGGCACTTAGGGAGATGTATAGTGGTAGAACTGGCAGGGTTAGGTTAATGGTTGGAATTAATGATCTTAGAGATCTTTTCCAGCTTTAATGGTTCTGTGGCAATGTCTCATCCTCTGCTGTGCCACCAGTCTGTAACTGGGATGGTGGCACCAAGGCACTGCTGCTATGAAGCCCTGGGTTCCTTGGCAAACCTTTGAGAGATCCTGTCCCCTGAGGTGCTATGACTGTGACAGGCTTCTGCTTCTCCTCTTTGCAGAGGCAGATCCACTCTCACTCCAGCAGTTAAATGCTCACACCCCTTGTGCCTCGGTCCCAGGTGGTGTTGGTCTGGTGAAGGCTTGGAAGGTCACACTGTTCCACGGTGCTGTCTGAAGGAGCAGGGAGCCACCCTTGGCTGGACAGGTGCATTGAATGACCCTGCAGGAGAGACAGTTAGCAAAAGGTCAGGATTTATTTAGATCTAGAAATAAAACATTTTCCCACTCCCAGAAGTATTAATAGGTTATTTATAAAGGAAATGTAAAGTGCACTGACCAGACATTATTTATTTCAGTTGCTTTTACAAAACCCAGGTGTCTTTTTTAGGCCACTGCTGAAAACCGAAAAGAAAATAAAAATCAGTGCTGTTCAGATGACCCCAGAAGCCCCGAGCCTGCTTCACACCATATTCCTGCAGGCTCTTCCTCCCTGTGCATGACCTCCCTCACACAGCATGTCTGTGTTTGCTGCAGTCCCCAGCCAGGTGCTTGACCCTGGGTGCAGGAGTCACCCTGAATGAGTCCCATGGCAGAGGTGGTGTTTGCCCAGGGCAGCTCAGCATCAGCAGTGTCTCCTCACAGACTTTCACAAATGTTTCTCATGTTTGCATGAGTGACCCTCATCTTACCTGTGGTTCTGCATCAGCTGAGGTGATGGAAAGAGATTGGCATTTATTTTTTCTTTTTTATGCAATTTTTAATCGAAGTGTCCCTTTTCCAGCCACAGAGCATCGGCTTTCCCCCCAGCCAAGCATTAATAATTGGCAGTGCTGAGGATGCTGCTCCTTGTAGCACTGTGCTGGCTTCTGCCTTTGTGTAAACCTGTAGGAGTGAGAGGGTAAGAATGAGCCATGGCTGCTTCCCTTGGACCATGGGGTTGGGAAGATGTCCTTCACCCACTCACCATCTAGGAGCAACCAAATTGCCCCAAATCCTCATCCAACAGCTTGCACCCATC
Organism: Cinclus cinclus; assembly: GCF_963662255.1. Classification (NCBI taxonomy): domain Eukaryota; kingdom Metazoa; phylum Chordata; class Aves; order Passeriformes; family Cinclidae; genus Cinclus; species Cinclus cinclus. The sequence continues at coordinate 14,496,951 of NC_085058.1, forward strand.
TTTGCCACAGATGTGAGATCGCCCAGGCTCAGTCACCTCAACAACCTCCCTAAAGGACCATGCAGAAGGTGCTAATCCTCACAGGGCTCCTCTCCACAGCAGTGATGCTCCTGCCTGCCCCTTCCTTGCCTCCATGGCTCCATCCTCTGTTTGCTGCTTGTTCTGATGGTGTCTGTCCTCACATGGCTTTGCTTTAGTGAAAGAGGCTGGAATGACAGCACAGAGACAGAATGATTCTGTTGCTCTCCAGAACAGGTACTACAAACAACAGCAGGATAAGCTATATTGTTTGAGCAGTATGACTAAGTCTGATGAAGACCCACCATCTCCACAAATCTTGTGTCCTGTGCACTCTTGTCTGCCTCTCTGCAGGAAACCAATGAGCAGATAACTGAATGCCAACTTTGATGTGGCTTTCATAAGGTGCAGGGCGGTGTTGAAAGAACCAAAGGACTTTTAATTAATATTTTAGTTGTGGTTTGTCTGTACTACACTTGTCCAGTTATTCTTTGATAAAGATTTTTTTTCTGCTAATGCTGATAAATGGTCCTCTGGGAAGATGTCCCTGTTGAGTTTATCACCTCTTGCTCCTCATGACTTGCTATACGATTGTTGTTCCTTTATGTGGTCTTTCGCCAGGGATGCAGAGATCTGTCACTCTGTCCTTAAACCCTGGAGCAGGAGAGCTTTGCACTTTGGCAAGGGACAGGTGATTGCAATGCAAATGCAGGATTGGCAAGGGAAACCTTTGGCAGCTGTGAAGGCAAATAGAGAGAAGAAAAAGTGCTGCTTGGTTTTGAATCTGGCATGAATGTGCTTGAAGGAGTGCCTAGAAATTCAGAGGCAGTGGAATAAACTCCCAAAGGAATGGATTAGAACTGTCACCTGGGCTGTTCAAGCTTTGACTGGCAAAAGTGCTGGGGAGGCAAATTGTAGAGAGCACTGGAGCATCTGATGATCTAATGGGCTTGTTCCATCTCCAAGTTCTATTTCTTGTGGTGCAATAGAGAGTCTGTCTACATCCAGGAGAGTTCCAAAAACCTCCACCAGCAGCACCAGTATTTAGCATCTGTTGATGGAAGTGGGATGCTCAGGCATCTAATTTCAGTCTACAACCATGCTATTAAAAATCAATGGACTGGAAGATAATGCCTGTACACAAAAGCAGCTGGGTAGTATTTTGTGCACAGGAGAAATAAATCACATTTGGAGTCTCATATTTTGTGTCTGATGCACAAGGGATATAATCCAGCTTCTGTTTGGGACAGTGGTCTTCAGTTTATGCTATGACCTTGAATAACGTAGTAGAATAGAGGAACAGTCTGTTACCCTGAACCTGTCTTGTGGTTCAGGAAAGGAATTCAAGATGTCACTCAACCTGGCCACAGGTCTTTCTTTGGACCCTGTGTATGAGACATGGTTGCTGTCAGGGTGACTGAGGGGCACCATGCTGGGAATGATGCCCAGTACACCCAAAAAAAACCCCATCCCAGCCTAGTCATCAGCTGTCAATGTGCTCTGCTCCACACTCAGACTCCCTGCTCTCCCTGATCTCCCCCTGCTCTCAGGCTTGTGGCAGGAGAAGGGCTTGGAGCTGGGCATCTTCTGTGTCTCACAGCCCCTCTGCTCGCTGTATCTCCTGGAACCTGGTAGCTCCAGAAGAGCTTTACTTTGTTGCTTTGGCCCTGCATCTGCAGGAGCTACCAGCCTCTTCTGGAAGGGACTGTTTCACATGAGGACCTTCACACTGCAGTTCAGCATCTCATGCACCTTGGTGTTGGGGAGGTTTGGTGGCTCTGCTGGCTGCCCTTGGATCTCGCTGAAAGACCTGAGTTTGTGACCAGTAAGGTGTTTTCCCTACTGAAAATATGCAAAAGCCATGTTGGACCAGATGCCCATTCAGAAGCACAGTCTCTGGGCAGGTGGTTTTGCCACATCTGTCTCTGATGTCACTCAAAGCAGTGCACAGTGTCAAAAACTGCAGAGGGTGAAAAATCATACAGTTACAGCAAAGGAAAGGGATATGTCTGCTTGCACTTGGAATTAGAAACTCTTTGGCTTGCTTCTCATTCCATGTGAACAACCTGCAAAACCTCCATCTCCATTTTCTCTCCACACCAGCTTATGCTTCATCCTCCCCAGCAAACTGCAAGCTCTTCCCAGCCTAATGCAGTCAGGAGTCAGACAAGAGGCTGTGAATTAGTGTGAGAGGAAGAACATTGTTTTCCTTAACTCTGTGTTTTTTTGTTTTTTTGTTTTTTTTTTTTTTTTTCATAGTACAATTCACACGGCAGGGGCTGAGATGTTGGTGCCACAGCAGCTCCAGGGTGAGCAGTGCCAGAGGGGCTCCCCTCTCAGGGGCTCATCCCTGTCCTCCTCCTCCTGCAGGAGCCTGCAGTGCTGACACAGCTGCTGGGAGCAGGATAGGGGAGAACTGGCCTTTTTGTTGCTGACAAGATGATTTCAATCCAGTGCTCTAAAAACTCTTGTGACATCCCCAATTTTCCAGATGGATAATGAAAACCTGTGAGCACGGCTGTTGCGGCGGCTGCCGAAGCGCTCGCCTGTGGAGCTTTGTGTCCATTGGTTTCATATCTGCTGACAGGGCTTAATAATCATTACACTAAGTGGAGCTGGCACTCAAGGAGGCAGGTAAAGACACTGCTGCTCTGGGGCTGAGAGACATTTCTCACCATGCAGAGGAGAGATGGGAATTGATCCTGGAGATCCTTACCCTGATGGGCTGATTTCTTCCTCTCCTTCTCCTAGGCTGTGCAGCAGTGCAGGAGATGCTGGCCAGATCTTATCTCTTGCTCAGGAGCCTCTTGGCACCCTCTCCTGGAATCCAGGGATGCCCTGAGTCTGACCTAGAAGCTCCTGCACTTTGGAAAGAACAAAACAGAGTCAAGTTTTCCCTAATCAACAGGTGCATAGTCCATGCAAAAAGAAAAGCATGTCTTGATCCAAAGTGTCTGTAGCAATGATATGAAAAAAAAGTGCACCTATAATTTTGGGGTGACAGTAGCCTAGGATAAATATTTATTCTTATGGATTTCTTAATTTCTCTAACAATTTTTCATTTGGTTTTTGGGTAAATTCCTATGACCATCCCTGTGCACACAGCAGTGGGATGTTGCAGCAGGCCTGAGTTGGCTGGTAAGGAGCTCTGGAACAGCAGGGCAGGGCAAACACTCCTTCTGTTGGTGGGGTGCAGGGCTGGGGAACTGGCTGTGAGACCTGTCAGGAGGATGTGTGTTGTGCTGGGTGTCTGTGCTGGTCACCAAACGTGCTCTGGGGCTGGACCCAGGGGCAGAGCAGGTTGCTGTCAGAGAACTTCTCAGTTTAAGTTAACTCATGACATCATTTTACATCCCATCCCCCTGGTTGTTCTTCCCTGGGGCTGTTGCAGCTGGCTCTTCCTGCAGGGCTAAACAAAGGCGTGGATGCAAACCCTCCTCCATCCCAGCCCAGTCCTTCCAGGACCACCATTGCATTTTTTTGTTGTTTCCCTTTGCTGGAGCTCCCTGGTGTGTGGGAGTTTCCTGTCCCTGCACCCAGAAGGGTTGAGGTTCACCCAGCTTTGGTCCCCCAGTGCTGGATGGGGACACCTCCCTGTGCAGAGCATGGTCCCACTGTCCTGCTCCCCTGCAGGCTCATAACCCGTTTGCAGACTGTGGTCACCACCAGCCCATCTCAACATTAACTGATTTCCTGCCTCCCAGTAAATTGGCAATTTATCACCAAAACTTGTTTTTATTTGATATTTTTAAAGTTCACCTCTTGGTTTTCTTGCTTCTGCCTATGTTTGCTGACAGAGGGATGCATTGTCCCTGTGGCTCTGTGCCTTTGGTGCCTCTTGACTTAGAAGAATGCAGCTGAGCTGGTGGGAATTAACCAGCTCTGCTCAGTCATTGAGCCTCATAACAGTAGTGGCTTCAGAAATTATGACATTCTCACCTGATCCCTTAAATAGACACATATTGCCATGTAGACTGGCTTAAAGCTCTGCCATAGTTATGCCACCAAGACTAGCACTAGCAGGGAAGAGCACTGCAAATCAAATTTACTGTTACATTCGTATGAAAGTGCTCATATCCAAGCTAGTTTGAATTAATTTTTCAAGAAAGTTTTTCTCTGAGACATTATCAAATATATTGCAGTCTTCATTGACTAATTCTGTAATTCAATCAGGGGAAAATAAGGCATTGAATGTAGTTCAGCGTGATTTGTTTTTATAGACCAACTGCTTCATCCTCTTGATTTCAGTATCACTTAGCTTCTAAATATTTTTTTCCTTTGATTTTTTCACCATAAATTTAAAGTTAGGTTTATTAATTTATTCTTCACACCAGGCAGGACAACAAATATAAGTTTTATGCATATATGTGTATATAAAGGGAAAAGTCTTTACAGATTTAAAAAGCTTCTGCCTTCTTGACAAGTTTCTCAGGAATTAAATTATTTGCAGCATTTGGTAATGAGACTTCATGCTTTTTGGGCTGCTGAGTGTTTTTCTGAGTATCCTGCTCAGGTCTGTCCCTCTGTGTGGGACAAAGAGGAAATATTGCTGAATTTTCCAGTAATAATTTTCTTAGCCATTTTAACTATTATTTAATTTTCTTTCTCTCTGTTTTTATTATTTTATTTTGGTTTATTCTTTAATTACATTTAAAGAGTATTAATTCTTCTACATCATGTTTGTTCTCAATCTCCCTTGATCTAAGGAATTGTGATAGAAATTGAAATTAGATACAGCCTTTTGCTTCTGAATGTCTGCAGAAATCCCATTCCACCCTCCTGCTGCAGGGCAGCTGGATTTTAGCTATTTCTTCCCTTTTTAAAATGTTATTTAGTGCTTAATAACAAAACATATTGTCTTCACTATGCTTATTTTCTATCTAAATTAATTATGCTACTGGTGTATTTAGGAGTGATTTGGGCTTATTCTCTCTGCTTAAAGATTTCAAGTAATGCTTCTTGGCTGTTGCTGTCTGTTAAGGTGATATTGGAGTTAATGGGATGTCAGCATGTGCCAAAACCCCTCATCAGCAGAGCACACGTGTTCCACTCTGGCATATTAAAGCTGAAGTTGTAAGGGTAAAGCAAGGCACTCTCCTACCTTTTGATATGTATAGGTAAAGGCAGTGATTTAAGTTCTGCTGAACATGCTGTGATCAGGTTACACCAAAAAAAGTCACTTCCTCTTAAGCGCATCCCAGTGGAGAATCTGGAATCCGTGCTGGGTTCTGGGATGCTTCTGCAAGGGCCTCTCACTTGGGTTTGCTCCTGCCAGAGCTTAGCCAGTTTCAGATCAGGGTTTTGGGACCAGCCTTATGGGCAGACTTTGTGTTAATCTGCCAGAAAGGAATGAAGTTGTGCTTTTCTGCTAAAGGAGGAGAGGTGCTATTAAATTTTGTTGATTGAGTATTTTACTAGGATGTGCTACTGGGCCTTTGAATGCCTGCCAGGTGCTTATTTTTTTTATTTTAATACCTTATTTTGTTATTTCATTGAGGCAAAACCTGGCATTTATTCATCTGCTGTTAGGCAGCTTGCAGAAAGCTGTGTATGCTCTCCTTTTGCAAAAGATACATTAGTTCAAATTCCTGGTTGCTGTGCTGCTCTGCTTTTATACCTGCCTTTGGAAACTTTCCTGGATGCAGGCAGGGAGGCAATATGCTATCTGAAACTGTGCCTTGAGGATGAATCCTGGTGTCCAACCAGTGGCAAAAAATATACACGTTATCCCTGGATCAGGCTTTGCCTTTAAATTTCTTTTTTTCTTTTTCACTTTTTTTTTTTTAAAAAAAACAAGACTGGTGGTTTTCAAAACCATCAGGCTTTTGTGCAAATTCAGGATGCTCTAACATCCTCTGTTCTTAGTAGAGAACCTTAAGTTTTTAACTCAGCACTTCAATGTTTTTCCCAGGAGCCATTTCCAAGTATTTTACTATTGGAAAGTCAGTGCTGAACATGTACACACAAGGTCCTGTGTGCCTCAGGACCACTGAACTCTGTTCCATGGCATATGAATTCTGAAGGTTATATGGCCCTTGCAACATCAGTATCTGCAGTGCACTATGACATACAGAGATGTTGGGAAGTTCCAGGCAGGGAGATGTGAAGAAATGAGTGTGTGGAAGGAGGAGGGAGAGGCAATGCAGCAGTCCAGGCTCTTCCTGGACAAATTCTTCATGTCACTCTTCCCAAAACAGGTAGAGAAGGAGGAAACTCCTCTCTCTTCTCCCGTGGACCAGAGGCATGAAGGGGGAACAGACAGGTGGGGAGGGACTTTATGAAGGTCTTAATAGCTGGTGGTAAGTGCCTATTTGTCTACATGGAGCTTCAGAGCCCAGGAGTGGCTGGAGCTCCCATTTGCCATTGGGCAGGCTCTGCAAGGAAAAATAATCTTGGCTGCAATTTGTGCTAATGATTTCCTGAGCATGATGGCATGTCTTGATCAGTGGAGGAGGAGGGAAAGCAGTGCTTCTGGCTTTTTTTGGGGTGTGAATGGGGAAGGCAGGAGGAGGCTGGGGAGAGGAGGGAGCAGCAAGTGTTTCCCATTTTGGTTAGTGGTGTGGGAGATGGAAGGTTGGTGGTTGAATTTTAATTTCTTTTATTGGTCTAGTAAGACAGTAACTATGGGAGATGTGTGGCTCCACTGTGCAGGCTGCAGTCCTTGAAAGTTTTACTGAAAGATGTCTTCATAAAGAGGTTTGGTTGATACACAGTCCAGCACAGTTCTGCCAGGTTAAATTATTGACAAGGTATATATGACTATCTTGATTAAGAAGGGGTAGAACAAATGCCAAATACACAAACTTATGCCAGTGCAGAGCAGGGGGACCTGTGTGGAAGCCCACAGTTATTAACCTCATGTCTCCATTACAGTCAGATCAGACTCAACAAAACCATCTCAGTACCTTCCTGAATTATCACAGTTTGAAGATCTGAATTTAAGCTTATACATTTAGATCCTGGAAACAGGACTGCACACTCTTGCATGTGTTTTGAGTGAACAGAAGCACTGCAGGCTCTGTGCTCATGCCTCGAGCTGCAGCTGTTGAAGAGCAGGGGGTCAAACACACTGTGATAGCAAGTAAAATCTTCAGGATATCAACCTGTAATTTCCTAGAAGCTGTAGGCTGAGGGAAATGTTTCTAGTAAATACTGGTTCCTGGAAGATAAAGAAACTACAAGTTCTCATCTATCTGAGGTTGTTTGTCCCTGTTTCTGGGATATATCACAAATCCACAGAGCAGGCTTTTGCTGTGGCTCTGCCTTTCCTTCTGCCTCAGACATGGGAGATGTGGGCTGGGAGGTGGGGAGATGCTGTGTGCGCACTTCTGCTGGAGTGAGGACCCAAGGATGCGCCCATGTTCCAGCCCCCATCAGCTGTGACAACAGCTCTAAGACCTGCCATCTCAGTGGTATTTTTTTTTTTTTTTGTCGGGGGTGCTCCTCTTACCAGATTAGCTGAGCTTTACTCACAAAGCAGCTGGCAGATAATTTCATTACTGGCCACCTGTTGAGAAGTACATCTGTGCCAGCATTTTTCTTAGCACAGGAGTTTTAAAAGTAGCAAAGGGAATTAATAGACAAATCCTACTGAAATTCCTTTAACATCCTTCGTCAATCCTGGGTTTAATGTCTAACGAGTGCTGGGGTGTGTATGATGGGAGCAGGGGGTGGTACTTAATAAAGTGTTTCACTGGAGAAGAAGAGCTTTACTCACAGTAACTCAGTGGGTAAGTTTGCATGGTCTTGATGAGAAGACTGGGACTGAGACAGGCTCAGGAACTGAGACAAGCTCCCTGCTGTGACCAGCAGACCAATGTGCCATCCAGAGCATGTAAGGGGCTAAGGGTCAGCCAGGTAGAAATGATACCTTGTAGACTTTTATAATACCATGGCTGGATTTTTATTTATCCTCTGCTAAAAAGTCTGTCTTGAACAGTTCATCAGTTTGATGTTGGAGTAGCTTTTGCAGAGGCTTAATGAGACGAATGACTGCAGAGTCCCTCCACAGCCACCCAGGAGGGGTGAGCTCCTCATTAGGTGGATGCAGAAGCATTTGGAGCTGCGTCTCTCTCACCTCTGGTAGCAGAATGAGCCTCAGGAGCAGCCATTAGACTTGATAAAAGACTGGGAGACCCAAAGATGAAGCATGCTGAGGGTGAAAGCAGCCTGAAAGGCTGTCCTGAGCATCCCCTTGGAAGGGCAGGTGTGAGTGCTGACCTCCTGCATGGCCTTCAATCAGCACAGGCTTGCTGCAAAGTGGAACATGGGAGTTTTAGAAGAAGTCGAAGTGTCTTTGGAGATGCATGGTCCTGGCAGATTTCTGGTGTCTGCTGGTGAGAAGTGCTTCCTGTGCTCCATTACTGCTCTCTTTGTTGGAGATTATTAAACTTCTTTGTTATGGTGTCAGCCAGAACAGATGAGGTGTGAGGGAGGTTACATCATCAGAGCCTTCTGTAGGTAATAAAAGGTAAAAATGAGAGATTAGAGATGTTTTCAGAAGATGAATAGACAAAGAGCAATGGCCTGAACTTCAGGAAGATTTGTAGACAGGTTAGGAAATGGTGTCCAGCAAGGGGGAATTCAGCATGTGGACTGGAGAAGTGGGGCCAGGTTTCCAAGAGGTTTTGTGTGCTGTGACCCCAAGGGCCCAACTCTCTAAACATTTCTCTGCTGTGAAGGTCAAACTCCCTGCAGAAGGTGGCAGAGGGCTTGTGTGGAACAGCACTACTGCCCATGGGGCAGAGTAGCCATGGTAGCTCCTGCCTGCACTCTCCTCCACCCTCTCTCTCTTTGGAGCTTGCCTTGCTGGCTGCTTCCCCCTCCTGCCCTGTTTCCCCCTGCTGTCATGCACTTGGTCCAGCTTTCTGACTGGAGAATTTTCCTAACCCAGGGAATTGGTCAACACCCTTTAGTGCAAGCTCTGAACTACATCCCTGCTTTGGGAAGCTCACACAGCACGTTTTTGGCAGCTGAGCTGCAGCCCCTTGGATGTTTTTCTCCTGACAAGAGCAGCATGTGTAGATTTTCTGATACCACCTTGCGTACTCTGGTTGTTCCCTGAGCCCAAGTTAGTGATGGCAGCTTTCAGCACACTCTGTGTCCATCATCTCACTGGTGGACGTCAGTATTTCATGCAGGAAAACTTCCTTTTTTTTTTTTTTTTTTTCTTTGTCCTGGAGAATGAGTGAATTAAGCCATGTGTTTACTGCTACTTGAGTAAAGTGGTCCCAGGCTGGGCCATAAGATATATGACTGGTGTTTAAAATTAAGAGAGCAAACAACAACAGACAAAACTAGAAGAGGGAAAACGAGCCTGGATAATGGAATTACATTACTTCCATGCTAATATGACCTTGGAGATGGTCTACTTCTCATCAGGGATTTGGGAGAGTAATGTATTTGATAGCATCATTTGAGAGGGTGTGCATTTATCTGAGCATATTTATATCCAAGCTTACATATTTGTGTGTATGTGCACAGTGCTTATTTCAGTTTATTCTCTTTTACCCATACATCTCTCTGTGGGACCCAGGAATGTGTTTCAGGTGATGCTTTGGGGTCTTCCTGCTGTAGGTTTACATGCTTGGGAAGGACTTAATGGCTTCTCCTTTAAACTAACACCTGAAAAGCCAGAATAATAAAAAGCATTTCACCCCTTGAAGTCAATGCACAGTCACACCCCCCCTCAGGGATTAGATCTTCACTCCTTAGTCTCTGTTGGAGCCAGGAGATTTCAAAGGAAGAAGCTGCTATTTGCTAATGTGCCCTCTTTGTGCCATTATTAGTGTGGAGAGGAGCAGCATCATCTCTTTTCCTCTCAGCTCTTGGGGTACCACATAGAGATGCATTGATTACTCAGGTGTCTGAGGCTCTGGCTTTGAGTGGAGAGATTTCCAGATCAGAACCTTTTTGGATACCTGTTGGTGGCCTGAGTACTGTGGTGCAGAGCAGGCTATAAATTATTAAAATCAATCTTTTATAATCAGCAGTCACAGTAGAAGCGAGTTATAATGAAATGGGTCCAGCTGTTTACAGACAGGCAGTGTGGGTGAGGTGAGGAAAGAGCAGGTTTTTCCCTGTACAAAATGATCTGTGGGGAGCTGCTTCTCTGGGTCAGGATAACCAGAAACGTGCACGTGTCAGGGGCATCTCACCACTGCCTTCAAACTCTGTGGCACTTGGTTTTAGGCAAAAGCAGTGATTTTTTTGCCTTTTCAGCATTATTTTTGAGGTCAGTTTTCCTTCTGGAGGATGTGTACAAATAGTCATTATATAAATAAAGAGACAAGTTCATGGTTTTGGGAGAGGGACAGCCTTGGGTGATGTAGGAGATGTCTCTGTGAGGGTGGTGATTGCTCAAGGAGAGCAGGTAGCCCTTCCCAGTCTTCTTTGGAAGTAAAACGGGTGTGAAGGGAATGGGATGACAAGAATGATTCCTTTAATGGATTTAGTGGCTAACAAAGCTGTGGAGTGGATGTGGTTTCTGCTGAAGCTGCTTTAGCCACTTTTTGGGGCCTTCTGCTGATAAAGATCATTGTTTGAGTGTGGTCAGTTATAACTCCACCCAACATCCTCAGTGCAGCTGGGTTCTCTCCAATCATCCCTCACCTCTGCATGCCCCAGGTCCCACCTGTGGTTCCCCACCTTTCAGTCCCACAGGTCCTTTCCTGTGAAATGCAACTTTTTGCCTTTCATTTTGGCATAGTTTAGGTGGAAGAAGGTTGTGTATGTAACATGATGTTTAATGCTGATGGTCTATTGCAATGACTCTGTCATATCCTGAATCTCAGTGATCATGGGGTGACCACATGGAGGGATGGGCCCTGCTGCCCTCTGAAGAAGGGGCTTTGAAGGAGCAGGAATAGAAACAATAGAAACTCCTATCCACATCCAGGCAATTAAAATATCTACTCAGTGCATAATAATAATAATAATAATAATAATAGTGAAATTAATGAGATTTCAGATGTCTTTGTTAACCAGCCTGGGATTTTTAAGTTCAGAGATGAATCATGTTGCAGCCCCTGTGAGTTGGGGAGTTTTCTTCCCCCAAGTGCTTCAGGCTGTCATGAAGGTTGAGCATCCCTGATCAGGCAGCCTGCGTGGGGCATGTCTCATCACAAGGGAAACAGGCATTAGTCAAAATGCAGCCTGGAAGGGACGAGAACAAATTTGCAAAACACTCTGCCTGACGCCTTTTGGAAGGAATTCAGAGAAGAGCAACTAAAATGATTAAAGTTCTGCAGGGAATGTATTGTAAAAAAAGATTAGGAAAAAGAAAAGCTAAATATATAAAATGCAGCTAGACCAGATTGAAGGGAAGCAATCCCCAGCGGTGCATATTTAGAAGAGTTGAACAAAGAAGAACTAAAAGGACTATTTAGGATGCTGGAAGGAAAACAGGGGGTATATAGAATCAATTAAGCAATGAAAAACCTGGGGGCTGCATGTCTAGGTCCCTTTTCCAAAGGAAAGAGGCACTTGCCTTGTTGGAGCATGGAAGAGTCTGTCTTCCATGGATGAGGATGGAATCCACAGAAATGGATGCTGCAGCCTTTGGAAAGTTTTCAGCTGTTCTGGGGGCAGGGGGGGAAGATGACAAATGCTCACCACATGTCACATGATGGAGATGTCCTCACTGAGGTCCGTGCAGGGGGATGTGGGTATGGAAACCTCCTGGGCCCATTGGGCTTTTCTTTTCTCCTTAGAGATTGTGGAGGGATGGCTGAGCACCTGGACTGCCTTCTCCCTTCCCTGCTGCCGTGCTGCTGCACCAAATAGCAACCTGGCAGGTGTGATAGGGACAACTGGCTGCAGTCTCCCTGCCTTGGCTGATTAATTAACTCTTCAGATTAATTTCCTTCCTGATTACCGCTTGATTAATTCCTCCTAACTCTGCGAGACCTCCTCACCACTTAATCCTCTTTATAAGCCCTCAGAGTGCAATGCTTGAAGTAAACATCAAGCAGGAAAAAAAAAGCAAACACTCTGAAATGCAAACACAACAGGGCTGCCAGCAGGACCCCTTCCTGTGCCAGGAGCTGGCCCCATGGCTCCCTGCCCCAAGGGCTCCTCCACACTCCCCTCTCCTCCAAGCCCCACTCTTCTCAGCAGCTCTTTCAGCGTGTCTGTAGCAAATTGCACGATTTCACTTGTTGAGCCTGATAATTAGTGACAATATCCCGGTAATTTGTAAAGGGGGCAGGAGGAGGGAGCCGTGCTCAGCTGTGTTCAGCAGCAGGAGAGGAGGTTTTTTCCCTCCTCTCTTCATTAAAAGGAGCATCTGAACTCGTGAAGCAGCTTTTGATGTAAGCTAGAGCACGAGATAGTGCGCTGGCCATCAGGATTTGTGCTGTCTCAACACCCAGAGCTGTGGCATGGGGCAGAGAGAAGCTAGGGAGTGCAGGAGCCACCAGCTCAGAGGAGAGGGTGAGGGGTTAGTGAGGACACCAATTTGTGGATTTTTGGTGGTGCAGGGGTAGGCGGTGGGGTCAGAGAGAGAGAGAGAGGGGTGATCAGGCTGAGCCTTGGCTTGAGTCTGAACAATCCATGTGCAGAAGGCAGCAATCCTGATCCTGCTGGGGTTTTTTAATTTCTTTTTAATTTTATTTTTTCTATTCCTGGGCATCTACTCCCAAAGGCCTCTAGATTCTTTAATAAAATATAAGTAAAAAAAATAACTTATGATGAGGAAAGAAATGCAGCCAAATGAATCCCTAAACAGGAACAAAAGCTTTTCCCCATCTTCCCTACCCTCAATAACCCAACGTTTACCCCTGGGAAACATAATGCTTAAAGAGCAATAGCAATTTCTTAGACATTGTTTTTGAGGAATGTTTTGTGGTTGGTAACAAAGCTGTAGTATGCACCAGCTAAGTTCTAGTGATTTTGTTGTTATTGTGACCTCAGCTGTAATGGACACAGGAAGAATGTTTTGCACCCAAGAGCCAAGCTTGATTTTTGTTTCATAGCTGTACAGCATGTGTCATCCATAAACGTGACCAAAACTAATGAATTTGGCTGAGTTTGAACCAGCAAGTGCAAAAAAAATAAAGATGGTGTGGGATAGAGGGACAGGGAATGATTTATTTCTGTGTTGATGGAAAACAAAAACAGATCTTGGAGGTTTTTGGGGCCGAGGCTGTTCCTAGTCTGCAGCCTTTGCTGCTCCATGCTGCCTTGTGCTCCCTGGTGTATTGCCACAGTCATGATGTTTGAATCTGTCTTTAGATCTGGTGGAACCAAATGACTCTGATGAAGGAGACTGCACACAGAGAATCCATTCTCATATCAGAGCTGCTTTAAGCACAGTCCTCCAAGATTTTTTCGGTGCACCCGATAATCTTTGGCCATGAAGTCACTTGGCCCTGAGATTGTTTTACTCTGTCACTGCCGCTAAAAAAATAGTCATTTTGGTTGTGTGAGCTGTGTTCTAGGTGGCATATGACAAATTACAGCTGTGCTCTGCTGCTTTAGATTGCATAAGTCTGCAGCCTAGCCTAGGGTTCCTTTGGTGCAATGTCCCAGTTCCTGAATTGCAGGAACAGATTCATGGTCTGCTTAGACTGTTTATGAACTTGTGTGATGACATTTCTGCTGGGATGGGGTGAGGAAAGGATGGAGTTGCCCTGGTAGCCTGCATCCATGGGAGTCAGCAGCATGAGAGCTGTGCATGGCTGAGGTTTCTGGCCTGGGAAGTCCCATGTCTGAGTAAATGCACTTGCTGGTGGATTAGGAGGCCTGAACTGGCCTGAATTCAAGCCTCCCTGTCCCCTTGTCATCCATTTGGAGTTGAAGCAAAGGGCATCTACAGCCCCCACAAAGCTCCCTATTTTCCTGGTACTGGAGGTGCTATCATGGCCTGGACAGTGATTGTCCTTGTGTCTAAGATCTGCAGAAATCTACTTTTGGGTGTCAGCAGGCAGAGTCCTGCATGTGTGACTTTTGTATGCTTGTCACATTGTTCATTGTAAAGAAAATCCATTTATTTGCCTTTTAATACTACTATTAAAGCTGTACTGCCAGCTCATCTTCAATTCCTACAAGGGATGGGGGAGAATGTGTTGGAATCTTTGATCTCCTTTGCTCTACTTTCTCTGTCCTTGTATCATCTTTACGGCTCTATTTCCCTGGCTGCAAAAAAAGTCAATATGAAAATAAGATGGAAAGGGAAAAAACCCCAGAATTAATTTTTTTAGTGGTGAAGGGATCCCAGCAGCTGTAACAGCCTTGAACCCTGTCTGTGGATCAGAGGTGTTCCCAGGTGCAAGGGGGGGGGGGGGGGGGGGGCTGTTTTCTCAGGAGGGCAGGTAATGGTGTGGAGGTTCCCAGCAGTTTGTCTGGGCTAGGAGTGCCATCTGGATCAGAGGAAATTAACTTCTGAAAAGGAGAAAAAATGGCTATTCTTACTATATGCTGAAAATGTAGAGGCAGCTGGAAAAAGGCTTGGTGGAGCAGTGCTGGCGCACTTTTTGGTTTCCTACGCAGCTTGGAAACAGCAGCAAGAGAGAGCTGAAAGGCAGACTTGTAAGGGAGGTGGTAGGTCTGGGAGAGAAGGGAAAGAACAGACCAAAAAGGATGGATGAATTTCTAGTTCATGCAGAAGATCCAGATATGCACATAAATGCTTGTTGAGCAATGAAACTCTAGTTTTAAAAGATGTTGCTGCCAAAATCCACAGAAAAGGTGCTTCAGTGCTGAAGGAAATTTCTCATTTTGTAAGGCGACCAGAGGGCAAATGCACAATTCTTGAACATTGCATCAGAACCTCCCTATGCACATCCCCCTCCCTCCATCCCTCACCCTCAGGCGACTTCACTTCTGTAGAGATGACTTAGCACATGAGGGATGTGGAGGGATTGGATCCTAATCAGATCATTACTGCAGCTGTGAAGGAATATAATTTCCCATCCACAAGCCATCACCTCTTTCAACATCTTCTTTATTAATTTCTAAATAATGTATATATATTCCCTCCACCACGTGAACAAAAATAAAATCACTCTGTGTAAAAGGCAAGAAGAGAAGTAAATCAAGTTTAGACAGTATGGAAAATGTTCTTTTCTTCACAACCAAACTCTTGCAAAGACCCCAGATGGTTTGAAATTTAATTCTGTGGTAGACACATGCAGTATTTACTGCCAGCAAAATAAATCCAGAATCCAGGTACTGGACTTGTGTGTTTAGCACAGTGGGCTTCTGTGGCCAAAAGGGAATGGAAGGGATGGGAAGAAGTGAATGTATTGAAAAAAACCTTCAAATACATCAAACCCCAACACCAGTGCTGCTGTAACAGTATAGCTCAGGATACAAACAGTACCTTTGAGTGGTCCATGTTTAGCCTAAGCTCTATCACCAGGTTTTGGCTGGTGTTCTGCACTGCTCAAGGTGCTGGTGACATTTGAGAGGAACTCAAGAAAAGGTTTATGGGCAGAAGGTGCAACAGGGACCTTGAGCACCTTTAGAGCTCCATGAGCTATAACAGAGGGCAAAGCCTTTGGTGGGTGTGTTGGCCTCCTGTTCCTCCTCTCTGTTAATTCATTGCTTTCAGGCACAGCTGACTTTTGCTTAAGTCTGCACTGGTAGAGACACTGGCACTGGAGAGTCTCAGTCCCCAGATTCCAGCTTTTTGAGTGAGGTGGCTGGTTTTGCTCTTTCATGCCTCTGACTTGCAGGTAATCCTGTGTGGTTTCATAAGATGCTCTGGAAAGCATTTGGGATAAAATGTTGTACTTATTCCACAGATAGAAGCTAAATGCTGCATGGATGGCTGAGGAACATTATATGGTGTCAGCTGTCATCTGGATGAAACACTTGAAACATGACACGTGCAGCCTTCTGGCAGACAGTGGGGTGCTGCTATCACCCAGTTTTGGGGAAGGATTCTGACTTCCCACACAGACTCAGGGAGGAAAGTTTTCATGAGACATTGGAGAAACTCTGGACCAGCCAACACTTCAGAGAACATTTTTTAAAAACCTCACAGGTGGGAAAGAGCTCCAAAATATCTGCTGGTATGCAACTGAGCAGGAACAGGAGAACAACAATTGCATGAACCCTGTGCAGTGGCAAGTTGTTGATGCAGACTGATTTCAGGGACTTGCACTTAATAGCTCTGCCTAACAGAATCCAGTTTCTGAGGCTGAAACTCTAGTCTTTCATGCATAGGTCTTGCTCTGCTGGCAGTAATTATGCAGGCTGTGGCTCCATCCTGGACTGTCAAACTACAGGATCTTCTTGGTGAAAGCCTGTGTGCACGGAGCTGCACTGATGTGTGTCTACTCTCAGGTAACTGTCTTGGAAGGGCATTGTCCTGCTAATGGAAATACAGATTTCTGTGTTTTGAGGCATCTACTAGACAAGGTTATGGCTTTGTTTGTATGTTTTCAAAGGACAGGAGGAAGAGGCTGGAGTGGGAAGATCCTGCTGGGTGGCTTGAGAGTGCTCTGCCTGCATAGAGCTGTCTCAGCAACATCACTATTCCCCACTTGAAATGCTAAATTATTCTTCCCCTCTGTTGTGTGATTGTTTTATGTGCTTTTCTCAGCAAAATCAATCAAGAATTGATAATTTATAAGCTCCTATTTGCATTTTTTTTCACTCTTCAAGGGGAAAAAAGAGAAGGATAAAGCAGAAGGTATTGCCACAAGTAGAGGAGTGGGGGGGATGCAGAGCTGAGCACCACCTCCCTTGTCTGTGGGTTTGGAGTATGCTCATTGCTTATGCTGGTGAGGGGGTTGGTCTTTGCTGCTGACTCCTTAAAGATCTGCCCTTGCTGCTCACTGGAGAAATGGTGATATAAGGGGTGATGATAGGAGGTGTAAGCTTGCCTATAGGGAAAAACAGGGGCTCAACCTTGAGAGGTGCCAGGCATGGTCATCCCCAGCAAAGTTATCTGAGTGAGACTGAGAACAGAGCACTGCTGGGTTTGTGCATTCCTGTGTGTGCAGAGGAAAGAGAGAGATTGGACTAGGCAGGTAAAAGGAGAAAGCTGGGTTAGCTGCCATCCCAGCTTACACTGACAAAGAAATACCCTGTGGCAGCATATTCCACACTTCTAAGCCTGAACCCTGCCTGCTGTCACACACATCCTCACGCACACAGGGATGAGTCCTCCTGCATGCCCACCTTCCCACTGCTGCCCCGTGGGCACATGGCCCATCCCAACCCACCACCCCCCTGCCCTGAACTGCAGTGAGGACATGGGAGGAGGGAGCCATGACCCCTGGGAACTGCCCTACTTTGGGACTTTTGTAGAAAAAAAAAAGTAGCTCTATTGTCTTAAAATAGAGATAAATATTATAACTTTTCAGGAAGGGAAATAGAAGTGAGAGACTGAGTGCTTAGGTAAATAAAAGGATACGTACTTTGATACTGTAAATAACTACGAAGGCAGATGGATGCACAACCAGTCCATGGACATGGATGTTATCAGGATGCTCCTGCAGAACAGGAGACACATCAGTTATGGGGCCCAAATCCTGCTTTGAACCCTTTGTCCCTTCACTGGTGCTCCTGCCAGAGGAGTCATTTGCATGGTGAGCTGCTGCTTTTTCTTGTGAAAGCTTGATTGCTAGTCTCCATACTCTGCAGCTTTCCAAACATTGCATCTTCAAGTTGGAGAGCAGCCTTGGAAGAAAAATCGTAATAAAATAATGAAAAATATTTTATGAGAACAGCCCGACTCAGACCTGCCTCTGATTGAGTTCCTGTGGTTCCTGTTCAGGGAGCTGAGCTGTGCGTGAGCCAGCCCCAGTGGCTGTTTGTGCCCCTCCAGTGCTCAGGTATTCGTGGATGCCATGGCATCTGTTGTGCTGCCTCCTCTGCAGAGCAGGGTTTCATCCTTGAGCAGATGATCTAGAGACACAAAGCAAAATCTCAGAGTGAACTGTTGACACCCTTCCTTTGAAGGGTGTTAAGGATTTTTTTTCAAATACTCTATATTTGTCCTGAGTGTTTCAAACCATGATTTGGAGAATTCATCTAGGGAGGTCTGGAGAATTGGCTGGATCCCAGTGTTTTCCTATTAGATACTCCTGCCTCAGTTTTCAGCTCTTGTTCTTCTACTCACAACCTGAAGCAAAAACTCTGTAGTTGCTTAAATGGAGATGTAAGATTCTTGCAGTTTCCTAGAAAGACTTGGGTGTTCAGCTTGTCTTTAGAAATAGCAAAGGTTAGTGTGGGTGATGCATCTTCAAAGCAGTTCTGTCCTTGCCTTTGCACCAGAACAACCCTTTGTCTGTCTCAGATTCCTGGTATATTCCTGGTATAACCCACACTGGTCTATCCTACTTGGCTCTGTCTCTTGGAAAATAGGGGTTACTCGATGGGTCAATAGCTGATACAGTTCAAAGTCTAGCCTGTGGTAGGTTGAGTGATTCTGAAAGCTTTTCTTAAACTGTTTGTTATATTTCTGGTTGCAACTTAGACAATCATATAGCTTGGCAAATTAACTTGTTATGCCCCAGTCTCTTCCTGTGTGATAATCTTTCCATTCTCAGCCACTGATGCCCATCTTGAAGGAAAGCCAGCAAGGTTTTATCATTTTACCAATCACCTGCTTTTTAGCAGGGAAGGCTAAGACTTGACCACACTACTGAGAAAAGACTCTGCTCCCACCTTCAAAGTTCTGGGTAAAGAGTGAAAAATACTCCCGATTCTGTCTTTCCAAGCCTTTCTCTGATAGGCTACTGGCAAAGCTGGGTTGGTTCATCACACTACCAGAGACTGTACTGAGAGCTTTGTTAAATATAGCAGATCTGTGCAACACCCCCGTGTGCTGGACGTTCAGTCTGCTCCTCGCCGCGTGCCGAGCGAGGAAAGCAGGGAAGCAGCTTGCTCTTGCTTCTGCTTGGCAGAAGATGCTCACTGTCTTTGCAGTCCTTATGAGACATACATTGGGGCTGGACAACATGCCTGAATCCCTCTCAGCTGTGGGCGAAGTTGTTTTTTTTCTCTGTAATGCCTTCAGACAGTCAGTGGCCAGCGGAAATCTCTCTGCATCCACCTCTTGGTTTGTGCTGGTTCTTTGGCCATTCATGTTAGAAAATGTGCTTTTGAAGAACTGTGTGTTTCCAGAAAAATATCCTGCGGGTCTTCTGGTCCCATCTTGCTATGACTTTTGTCCTCCCACTTCCCACCCTTCTCCAAGCTCTCATTGTGCCCTAGCTGCAGGTGAAATGAGCAGCTCCCTGCACTGCTGCTAATGGGGCTGCAGATTGATAGCTCCTGGTTGCAGAAACACTTGTCACGGGCTTGACAAGCTGCTCAAGGTTGCCTGATGTTGCATGGTGGAGGTGGAAGGAGTGAGCTGCTGAGCCCTGTGCTTTATGGCCTTCCTGGTGGGACTGGTAGGCAGTCTGGTATAGCAACCGCTCAGGGCATTTACTAAGTGATTTATGAATTTGTAAATTTTCTGAGGCCCTGAAGCAAAAGTGCTTTTAATTAAATTTTTATTCTCTTCCCTCTTTCCCCTCCCTATTTTTGTCCCTGCCTGTGGTTTGTTTACTGAGACCCAGCAAAGCTTTTGGAGAACAGGTAGGAGTCTGTGAGCGTAGCCAGGAGGAGCAGAGGATGGCAAAGCAAACAAGCAGATGGTTGATATGATAAAGCAGCCCCCAGCCACTCTGCCAGGCTCAGAGAGGGCTCTGCAATGCAGTTCAAGGGTCCCACAGTAAGAGCTTCCTGCATCCCTCTGCTCCGGACTCAGATTTGGCAAGGTGACCAAGAGACCGATGGCCAAGCTGTGTTCCTGTGCTCTCATTTGCCATGTGCTCAAATCCTGGCATTGTTTAGGGCTACCTGGAGAGTTGGGGTGCTGGGAGAGAGACAGCCTTATGTTGCTCTGCATTGCCCTGCTGCCTGTGCCATGCATGTGCAGCCCCCCATCTGTGAGGGGTGGCACCTCCAGAGGGGGAGTACATGAACCAAAGGAAAGGAGGCAGCTTTTCAATATTATTACTTTGTTTTTCTTTGAAAGAGAGTTCTAGAAGAATAAAATAAGAAATGTGCCTAGTCTTTTTAGTCAAGGGACTAGAGGCAGCTCCTTCAGGAGACGCTGCCTTGGTGTTGCCTGGGACTTCCCCCATCGCCAGGCTTATTTTGTGATCCCTCCCCAGCCACTGACTCAGTGGCAGTGTCCTTACCCAGCCAAGCGATGTCAGTCCTGTGAATAGATTTCTATCAACCCACTCATCTCTAAAGAGCTGCAGTTAAAAGGCTCTGGAGACATAATTGTGTCTGCGTAACAGCAGCGATGATTTCCTTGAGAGGTAGCATGAAAAGTGGCTCCATTCCACTATTTCTGCAGAGACTTGATAGCTGCTTCTAGAAAGGGACTTGGTTGTGGTCCAGCAGCCCCCACCACCACAGCTCTCCTTGCCTTGTGCTGCCTTCCAGCTGCCTGCTTGTGCTGTCTGCACACTCAAGCCACAGTCTGTGTGGTGTTACCAGCGCCATGGGTGCCTCCAAGCAGGTGAATTTGGGAGTGGGTTGGCAGGGTCTGCTGCAGGCTGCTGTGGGCTTTGTACAAGGGACACCTGGCATGATGCTCAGCAGACACATGTTACCCTTGACTAGAAAGCCACCAGCCTTGTGCAAGATCACATTTCTGTTTTTCCTCCCCTTGTTACCATGCTGTGGGTGAGGCTGCTGTTTATCCCACTTCTTTCTGCTTCCCTGGTGGTGCAGATGGAGAAGTCACTTGACCTCCACATGTCTTCAGGTCTGGCTTCTCAGTGTGGATGTGTTGTTGTGCCACTTGTCGAGAGCTACAGAGTTGTCGAGCAAGGGATGTGTTTGGGGAGCATGGAGTGTGGAGCAGAGGGGCAGTGCTTAGTCATGGAGGTAATTGCTGAACACCCCATCTTTTCCTGCCCTTGTGGCTCACAGGCTAACGTGAGGCAGCTTCCCTCCCACCTGCCTTGGCGATTTTGATGGAATAGCTTGGGAGAAGGATGTGAAATATATGTAGGGAGACAGGGATTTGGCTGGTGATGCTTCTTGTGCACTCACGCTTTAAAAGCTGGTGACTGGGGCTGCAAGAATCAGCAGAATCAGGAAGATTTGAATCTGAAGATTCTTCCTTAATGTAACTTAATATTGCCAGGCCATTGCTTGTGCCAACCATGCCCATGATGATTGTTGTAATACCCAATCTCTTGCATCCACTCAAGAGTCCTTCTGAACATTTTTCCCCTTCTTCAGGCCTCTGTCCTGGCAAAAGGAAGATGTTTATTTTGATTGTCCCTCCTTCAGGGCTGGCACCACATTCAGGTGCTGCAGGTCTCACATGGGGTTTCATGTGACTTGTCCCCATTCTCCAACCACCCACGGAAGCATGTCCATGTGGCTGACTCCCACCCTTTGCTTCTTTTCCCAAGCTGCTCTGTTTCATTGGTGTCTTCCAGCCAGAGGCCACTATCCTGCTTATCTCCTGGTGCTGTAGAGGACAGAGGTGGATCTGGGAGCGACTCCTTGGGGAAGCTGGGAGATGAGATGTGGTCTGCCCCAACCTCCACACTCATGTCAGGCACTAGCTGCTTTTTTATTAACCAGAATGAGTAGATGCTGCATTTCTGCTTTTTTAAATTGATGATTTAGATTACAGATGTACAGAAATGGGTCTTGGAAAGTATTGGTGTCGGTCTGATGTGGGGCAAGAGGACATGAGTTTCTGGCTGGGTACTGAGGGAGCAGGAAGGCACTGGGAGACACAGGGCAAGCTCTTTGCAAGATCTGTGGAACAAGTCCCACCCCAGGACTGCCAGCCCAGCCTTGAGGTGACAGGTGATGCATTTGTGAACACCTGTATTGAAATGCATGTAGTGTTCCTTGCTGACCTCCAACAGGAGCTACGTCCATGCCTGGAGCTCCCTGGTGAGGAGGGGAGTGTGCTGTGCTCTTTAGAAAGGGAAATATCTCCAGACCTTGGAGGAATTAATTATTTTGTATTCTGGACTCTTGCCTTCTGACAGATCTATCTGAATTACAGATTAACTGTCAGTGTAGGGACAGAGGAAGCCATTTCAATGAATCGCTCTCTAATTTATTAGAGGGGTTGTTTGGGCTGGTGGATCGACAATGCAGCAAGTTCTCTGAGTGGGGAGCTGTTTTATATCCTTCTCCACATCTCCCAACCTTGTATTCCTTGCTTGGTTTATCTCCCTGTTCACAGAATCTGTCTCAAAACTAATGAGGGTCCCAGCAAGGCCAGTGGAAGCCCCCAAACTGTGACACTTTACAAATGAGCTGTCAGCCCCCAGAAAACTGTGATTTCAGAGTCTTTCTCCAGGGACTACTTCTGTGACTTTTAAACAAAACAATCACCTTTATGACCAAAGGCTATAAATTTTGGATAAAGGCACAGCATCCTGGAAAACACCAGTGCATCGATGCAGCAGTTGGTATTAGTTGAGCCAAAAATTATCAGTTCCTTTAACATCAGTTCTGTCTGGAGAATGTCAAGGGTTTTCCTCTACTCTTTAAGTCTTACGAACTTTTTGTAAAAAACTCCAAAACTTATTTCTTCTTGATTCTGGGCCTTGTAGGAGAGCTTAACACACACAGCACTATTATAGATGTGAGCATCATGGGCTAAGGAGCACGAGGGCTACCCAAACCCCAGCCTTGCTTCCTTTCCCAGTTGTTTAGCATGAAGGAAAAAGAATTTTTTTTTTTTTTTGTTTATGGATATTTCTGACATGGATTTCATATTCCAGAAGAGTCTCATAATATTACAGGAGCAGATTCGGGATTTAAACCTTTATGCACGTTAAATACGTTTTGATTCTGTAAGCAACACACTATTTATCTTGGGATAGAATAAATCTGAGAGACTGAGATCACTGCTGGAGATCATCTCAAGGAGGGCTGTGGAGGGGAAAAAAAGTGCATTTACTTTTTGAGAAGTGTAAGTTTTAAATTTTCATTGCCCTCATGCATGAACTGAGGTAAACTATGAGTGCAAGGATTTTTATTATTTTTTGACCATGTAAGGATTTATCTTTTGGCTTGAAAGCAAACATCACAAGCCTGATTTTAAATTTGGGTCTACAAATTTGCACCCTGAGTAAATGCAGCCGACTTCTTGCTGGCAGGGACTGGACACATGAGGTGTCTGCTGGAAGTGAACCCACTGGCATCTGCAGCCTTGATGGCTGCTCAATGTTTTCATAAAAATTCCATTTCAAAACAGAAAGGTCAAAAGTTGACCAAAAAAGCAACAACCAAAGACTATTTTTGTTTGAAAAATTATAAGCACTATTAATTACTGCATGAGAACCAGATGGTAGTGACCAGTTTAGTTTCATGGTCCAAGCAGGATCTTGAAAGAAAACCAAGAAGAAAAACACACAGCAAAGACAAAACATGTGTTGTGCCAGGTACTTAACATTTTGATCACTCCTTCCATTTGAAACCTCTGAGCAATGCAGAGTAAGGCACTTTTTTATTTAAAGGCTGATTTTTAATTTTTTTTTTTTTGCTTGACAGAATATTAAACCAAAATAAGGAGGCCTGAAAATTAATGTCTTTTTATGACTGCAAAATCCTCTGGTGTCTTGAGAGTCTCATAAACTGTATATTTGGAGAGGGGATGCACAGCTCCCTGGGTTTTGAAGGACTGGAGAAAATAAACCTTCTTGGTGCAGGGGCAGCTGGGCTCCAGGGAGAAGGCGCTGGTGTCAGCACGAGGTGATGTGGCTGCACGATAGCCTCGTCAGGCTAATTGATCTGGAGCCTTTGCCTTTCCTGCCAGGGCTGCCTGTCTCCTTACCCATAATCCCCACCTCTTTGATGGCCCGTCAAGAATATGGGACTTGGCCCGGTTTTACATTTATCCAATAACATTATGAAATTGATAGTGACACTTCCATTGGCACTAATTTCAGTAAGAGATTGGAGCCAGAGGACAAGCGGCTTGCTCTCATGGCAGCTGAGCTTTCCAAGTGGATCAAGATGACCCAAAACTGATCTTGCAGTGGCCAAGGCATGGGAAGGGAAGTGGTAGGAGGGGGATGGAGGCGGGTGGTGGACTCAGAGCTAATGAGAAACACGCCTAATATTTGTCCTCAGCCTGCAGTGGTCCTGGCTGGTGGGAAGCCTATTCTGTTGTCCTGGCTTGTGCTTCAGAGCTGCTGCTGGCAGGGCTTTTGCTCCATGGATAGTGTTTATTAAGCAGCATTGGGCATCAGTCCCTGCAAAGGTCACAAAAAGCCTCAGGCAGGAGGGCAGTAGTGGTCCCAGCTGTTGACTTTCAGGCCTTCAGTGGTTCTCACTGTTTTAAGCATTTGCTGGCACAGGGTAAGGCTCCTGCAGCATCGCGCTCTTGGCTCAGGTCAGTGATCCAGTACTAGGCTGGACATGCTGGCGGTGGAGCTGCCAGTGTCCCCCTTGCCAAATATCACTGGGGGCCCTCTTGTGCTAAGGGAGCTCCACACTCAGTGGGTTAGATAACACATCCCAAAGCTTTCACTCAGTGCTGGCCACAGTGTTGAAGGTGATGCAGTTGCCACAGCCTTAATGCACACTGTGTGCATGTTCTTTGCGATTCGAATTGCAGAATAGATGGGGGTGTAGCTTATCCCCATCCCTGGATGTGTTGAAGGCCAGGATCAATGGACCCTTAGCAACTTGGTCTAGTGGAAGGTATCCCTAGGGAGGTCAGAAGTAGATGGTCTTTAAGATCCCTTCCAACCCAAACCATTCTGTGATTCTATGATTAAACCACTTCTCCTTTCCTCTCCATCTGGCACCTATTCAGTCAAGGTCTGGTTTGAGGTGGGGCAGAGCATCACTGGTGCTTGAGCTGCAGTTTACGTAAGATGACCCCTTGATGCCTTGTCAGGCAGCCCTTTCCTCATTCTCATGGTGCATTTGCATTTTCACCCGAGCAAAGGCTTGGGGGGAGTATTTATCAGTTTGTCACAGTCCCCCTCTTTGGTGGCTGGAGGCCAGGAGAGAGGATAAAAAGCCTTAGGCTGATGATAAATTTGAAATGAAGGAAGCAAATGTGTCTGCTCAGTGCTGAGCGGGCAGCTGGCTCCAGGCTTGGGTCTTTGTGTGTTGTCACTCTGGATGCTCATGAGGAGATGAAATGCCACCAGGGCCACATGTAGTAAATCCGGCCATGGGGTCCCAAGCGTGTGGGGAAGGCAGACACTGCTGCTGCCTTTCTCATGTCCCTGTGTCCGTGGATGTGGGCATACCTGGCTGCCCATCAGTGTCCGGGGAGCTGCCATCCATCACGATGGGGCGTGAGCGGGCGAGCATCTCCCTTCTCACAAGAGCTAACGTGACCCAGGTGCTGGTGAGTGCTGCTCTGACACAGCCACTGTGCATTTCTCTGGGACATCTCTTCACACCTCCCACACTGAGCAGGGGCAGACCTGTGCTTTGGACCTGCAGCTCCGTAGCCTTGTCACAGGAGGGGCCAGGAGCGAGGAAGCAGCTGCACGTGTGCGGCTTGAGGGGTGGAGGTGCTGGAGACTCCTGTGGAGAAGCTGTAGGAAATGCTGCAGTATATAAAGCGTGTCTTGCGAACAGAAGAGATTAGAAAGCTGATATGATGTTATTCCGATTGATTTTGCTGTTGTATTTATACCTGGAGGTAAAGAGAAGACATACTGGAAATCAATTGGCCCCATGCTCTTCCCAATCTCTCTGCAGCGCCGTTCGAATGAAATGCTTATATCATTTTTACGGTGTGTCTGTGATAGGGATGAGTGAGCCAAGAGATTAATAGACGCTGGTGAGGCTGTTGCCCAGCCACTGCCTGGATCCTGCCTTGTAAAGCCTGTGCTGCTCTGGAGTTCAAGGTGCCCCTGAGGTGACAGCTTGTTGACTTTGCATGGGAAAAAAAAAAAAAAAAGAAGCAAATCTAGTCAAGAGGAACAAAGAGGGGAGAAAGGTGAATGGCAATAAGCCAGTGATTTGGGGCAGGCAGGATGTTGCTCAGCTCTGGACTCTGGAGCTGAGGGGACTGGATAGAGACCTGGAGACAGGAACTGCGGTTTTGTCTTCAAATGGATCTGATCCCATACAGAGGGACGGAAATGATGGCTTTTGTGCATTTAAGGTAAGACAACAGGGAATTGTTTTGATGTATTGTAGTGCATCTAATACCCAACAGCCACCCATCCTGCCTCACCAGTCCTTCCTGCACCTTGACCTTGGGGCTGGGGCAGGGGCATGTAGGGATGTTGGCCATACACAGATGCTGCATTCCTGGTGTCCCTGCTCACTCCTCCTGCTTTATCCAGGTGCGAATTTCTCTGCTGCTGCTGCCTTTGCCATGCCAAGATGTCATTACAAGAGGTTTCTCTGCAAGAATGGATGTTTGGTTTGCAGCTGGCTCCTCCTCACAACCTGCAGGGAATATGCATGCCCAGCAGTGGAAAAAGCAGCTTGTTGCCAGCAAATGGGGAAAGATAGGTGGGAGGAATGGTGGAAGGTGACTGGGTATGGTCTGAATGCCAGCACTAGCATTGCCAGACTAAACACTATCTCTCTCCCTGCAGTGACAATTGAATAAAACAGACTTTTCTTCCTCTCCTGTTGCCTGCACTAGTTGCTAGTTATTTTACCTGATCTCAGCAGTGAAAACCTTTTTGTCTTGGCAAATGAACCAACTCCCAAGTGCCCATATGTTATAGCATAGGAGTAGGTATTGGCTTGTCAATCCGTCAGGCATCAGCAAATCTTTGATTGCAGGTTCTAAAATATTCTTCTGGTTATCCTGTGGCCTGTTGGCAATTGCTTTTCTGGTCAGACACTTTCTGAGTTGAAGATTTTGGTAACACTGGGCTGGAGTTTAAGCCTGGATGTAAAAATTCCTGCTTTGCTTTCCTGCGAGTGCTGGCTGTCTTTGCTGTTACGCATGGCTCTGGCTTGTCAGATCCCACCCTTTTTAATTATCAGATTGTATTACTGTAAGCATTTTCTGTTTCTTGTTCTGCTGGATTTATGCATTTGTGCCCTTATAGGCATTGGCTTTATATTTTATATGATTTGATCTTAATGTTTCCATTCCTGAGTGTGAGTGCTTTCAGGATTGATGTCTAAGCTCAATAAATAAACTTGAGAAGGAGTGGGTAAAGGAAGGACATGGGAGGAGTGAGGGAGGTTTGGACATCCTCTACACCAAATGGAGTGATGTTCCAAAGAGGACTTCCAGGGTGGCTGGAGGCTGGAAAGGGTGAAGGGGGATGTACTGGGCTGCTGCGGCCCCTCTTCCCTGATGCACCCCCTTTTGCAGCAAGAGCTGACTTCTCCCTGCAGCAATCACCTGAAAAAAATCAGAGAAAGAAGGAAATGTCAATACGTAAAGATGGAAAGGGGCTTCTGTAAATGGCAGTATTTTGGCAGCACTGCATCAGGAAAGAAAGTGCTTTAAGGATTGCCTATGTAGGGATCGCCCACTGACAACGGATCTGACAGCTTTTTTTATATGATAATGCATCTGCAATATATAAGGGCTGGAAGGTGCAAGTGAGGGAAGAGACACGTGTCCAACCCAAGCAGTGGTAGGTGCAGAGATCTCAGGCCTGTCCCTTATGTTTACCTTAAAGTTCAGAGGGATCTTCAGCTCCTCTAGATCATCAGGATCTCAAACCCATCATGTTGTTGAGGAGAAACGAAAAGGGGTTGCTGTTTGCTCCTGCAGGAGCAAACTGGAGGGGCTGGAAGCTGAGGATTTGGAGTATATCCCTTTAAGAGTTCAGATTTATGTTCTTGATGTCTTCATCTGCCTGCAAAGCTCAAGGATTTGATTTTTTTGTATGTGATGTTTCCCCAAAAGCTGATGGTAGAGTCTGTGTGCCCTGGGCTATGGCAGAGAAAGGATTGGCACCTTTGGGAGCTCCTCAGCCACCACAGTGGTGTTCAAGCAGGGGCTGTGCTGTTCTGGCCAGCCTCTGGCCAGCAGTGCCCTCCAGCAGGTCCATTGGCATGGTGCAGGGATAGCTTGGGATGAATCTGGGACATGGAGATGGAATTGAGCTGTAGGGATGTGGGAAATGCTGCTTGGATACAGCTGAGGTGATGGCAACAAAGAAAGTGTCGAGTGCTGGAACTAGGAGGAAAGTCTGGATAAAGCCCATTGTTTTATGCAAGTGAGGGGTCTGCTGTGGCTCAGGGGAAGAGGTGCCACAGGATAGACCACCCTGTGATTGGGGTTGGTGACTCTGGGGATGAGCAGTGGCTGCTTCCCATTGTAGGAGGGCAGAGAACGAGCTGGAGCCCGTGACAGACTGGCTCCAAACGGGCCCGACGTAGGCACCAAGCACTGCCTTGGCCCTGTGCCCACATCTGTCAATAAAAATTAAGAAATTGATTTTCTTTTGTTTGCCTGAAAGGACGAGGCTCTCTTTATGAGACAGTAAATGCAATCTCGCTCTGAGCATGGCTGGATTTTTAATTGTAGTTCTTGTGCTTTCGCTCATTCTTTTATGAGTTTCAGTTCCTCTCATTGCTGGTGCAGAGATCAGCCCTGAGGTGTGGGTTGATTTCAGCTCCAGCAAAAGGTTGGTAATTTTTTAGTTTCTTTTGAAACTTGTTTGTTTTCCTGGTAAGCTGAAGTTTGAGGTTATTTTTACCCTTTTTTATGTATGTGTGTATAGCTCTGAGTTGTAAAGCTGGGCTGAGAGATGTAGCCTTGGAATTATCTACTTGCCATTCAGTGATGTGACCTTTTGAAGAACAGAATTTAAGATTATGATTAGGGAAATACGGAAGTGCCAACAGGGGTTTGGAGTCAGAGGAGGAAGGGATTTTATATACTATATATTGGAATTTAATGAGGTCTGCTTCTGCACTTGCTATACAATGCATGGTGACCCACTTTATTAGGATAGCTTTTTTTTTTTTCCTAGTTATGGGCCATATACAGTTCCTAATTAAGTAGGTTAATTATATGGCTCCTTTATATTACAAAGGAAAGTGGAGATGGCACAATTAACGCTCTTGCAGAGATCATTTTTGATCAAAAAATGGTGCTCTCCATGACAGCTCCCAGAGGTGTGGGTGGGGAGGGGGCATTGCCTTGTGGCCCTGAGCACTTGCCTCACTCATCTCTGCCTCAGCAAACTCGGTTTTTGTCCTGAGCACTTGGTCTGGGATGTGCAGGGAGTTGTCCTTTCTGAAACCACAGCCCCATCATGACCCAGTGCTGTGCCCACCATGCCTCTGATGCTGCCTGACCTGGTCTGCAGCACTGGAGAGGTCCCTCCTTGGAGTTTCTTTGGAAGCATCAGAAAGGGAAGATGCTGAGTGTTCTGGCTCCAGGTAAAAAGTGCTGCAGTCTGTGAAGGCTCTGAGCAGCATCACTCCCTGTAGCTAAACTGTCCTTGAGAGAAGTTTCTTTAACCTTTCCCTTCCCAGCCTGGTAGTGGCTGAACCCCCACAGCATCCCTGGGTTATCTGTTCCAGTGCTCAACCAGCCGTACTGCGAGGCATCAGGGAGAACATTCAAACTCTAATCTCCCTCAGTGCAATTTAAACCTATTATTCCTTGTTTTAGCCCCTGTGGATGTGAAGAACAGCTATTATATTTCTCTTTGCTGCAACCTTTTACATATTTGAAGGCTGTTATCACGTGTCCCTTCAGTCTTCTCTGAACACAAAGCATAATTCTTTCAGTTTTCCATTAGAGGACATGTTTTCTTCACCTTCAGTCACTTTTTTTTTGTTGCTTTGCAGAGGTTACTGTAATGCCAACCTGGAGTTTTTGTTTTTTCTTCACCTGTTTGCCTTGGGGCATTCATTCTATTACAGATATCTGAGAAGTGACCATTATCTTCTCTAATCTATGGTTATTTATACAGTACCCTATATTCCTGAGCCTGTTTTATCATAAAGTATAGCTCTTAGCCTTGATAAATAATTTCTCACTCTGATTTGATCATACAAATAGGGGTCCCTAAGCTATTTATTGCTATTATTATTTGCTTTATTTTTCATGAGTAACAAGCTGTCTGTATAACACTGTGAATGAACCAGGAAATTCACAGAAATAGACTGAAAGCTATATCCTAGTCACAGGGCTTCCAGATAAACAGGGAGGTGAAGGTAAACACCAAGCCAAACTCTAGTTTAGCCAGAGGGAACAGTACTGAACAGAGAATGAGAGATTTTCTGAAAAGCAGAGATTTTGGGGGAATCTGGAGGAGTGTTTACAGAGATGATATCAGGGTGGATGCAAAGTGAGAAGAGTTGGAACATTGCTGGGATGGATGGATGGATGGATGGATGGATGGATGGATGGATGGATGGATGGATGGGAGGCTGGGGGAGAACAGAGAATGGGGATGAGGCTGGGAATGGTGGTGTTTGAGTGAGGTGTCTTTCTCAGGAAAGAGGGAGTTGGCTGTAGAGGAGACGTGGGAGGGAAGAGAGAACAGAATTACTGCTTGTGACGTCTCCAAAAGTAACATTTCTAAGCTGCGTCCCTGCTCTTCAGTGAACATTAGCTGAATTTGGTCCTGATTTCCAGTTTGTCGTGGCTGATGCTTCCACTGGTGTTGTGAAGGGGCAGGTTGGCAGTGGCTGCAGTGCTGGGCTGGAGCAGTGGCTGTTTCTTCACTCAGGAGTAGCCCTGGGCAGCCCTAAAATCTCCCCAGCCTTTCCTCACAGGGAAAATGAGTGATGGAGTGCCTCCATCACTGCTGCTGGTATTGCTTCCTTGTCAGGAAAACTGCATGGGGTCAGCATGGGAAACAGCTCAGCTCTGTCCTTGCAGACAGTGTGGATGCTGCTGGCTGGTGGGAGCCCTACTTGGAAGGAAGGGAGAGCCGGGGAGAGCCTTTCAGAGTACAGCTGTAATAGGTTCAGTGCTCAGAATGGACGTGGGCTTCTTAAAGTTTTAACAAATAGATCCTTTTTATAGGCAAAGTCCATAGTACGTTAGTTCATAGCACAAGCTGAGTTATTCACAGAAACAGCTATTGCATCACTGTTCTGAATAGCTCTGAAATATTTAATGTAATTTTTAAAACCACACAATGGTACGTTAGGAATTACTCCAAGCTACCCTTTGTCTACTATTATACATTTTTACTGTACAAGCTGTCTTCTTTTCTATCTCTCTCTGCACATTTCCCTGTCAAATGGAAGGTAAACCTAAATCACTAAATATATAGTCTCTCTTTTTTTTTTTTCCTGCTTCATTTTTTTCCTTTAACCTTACCTGGAAAATGCACTAGTGAAACCACTGAGAATTCTTCCAAATAAAGCCATTCATCAGCATTATACATCAAAAAACTAAACCTCTTTGCCTACTTAAAAGCAAAAATATATATGCTATTGCCAAGATAGATTAAAAAGTTTGAAGTCTAGGTAGCTGCTTTATTTCCAGGAACTGCTAATGGCAGAGTATATTTTGAGTCAGGGCAATATCACACCTATAAAAGTGATTGGTGGCTGTTTGATATCCATGATGTTTTTAAAGTTTGTCTCAGGCTTGCATAGTGAGTCCAGCACTGGTCTGAGTCTCAGAGTGACAACAGAGGGGCCATGGGCTTAGAGGGAACTGGATCTCAGCAGTGACCAGCCAGAAGAGATGAGAATGAGAGAATTAACGTGATAAAGCTGCATGACTGTGGCTGTAGGAATTAATGTTTTCCAGATTTATAATCCCCCCCACCACACCCAAAAAAACCACAACCTAATAGGACAAACTTGGAGAAGTCCTCAACTGAAAATTGCCTTTAATCAAATTATATCCTTTGGAGGATATTGAGATGAATTATATGTTCTTGGCCATGACAGATCAGTGCCTACAATCACCAGAAATGTTTTGCAAAGCTGGAAGGCTCATGCAGTGAATCCATTGCAAGTGCTCCTTAGGACTCTTGAGAATGTGATTTATTTTAGTTGTTTTCAAGACCTGGAAGTACAGTCAGAGGCAGTAAACTGTCCCTGGATTACTGCAAGGGTAGAATATACTTTACATGTGTTCTCCCTGTGGTGCCTCTGTCTTTGCAGTTCTTGGTGTTTCCCACTTTTACAGAAATGTGAAGGGGTTGGGATGGTGAATTACAGTTCAGCTCTGAGGCTTTTGAGAGTTGGTAGGTCTTGAAAATGGATAAGCTTGGTGACATTGACCTGAGCTGGGTGACTCAGAGGCTGAGTCCATTCATGGGACACAATGTTCATTGGGAAATGGGGATGCAGCTGTGGATCAGATGAAATGTAGTTACTTCTTGCCTCAAAGATCTTGGATATGTTTGGGGCATGAAACTACAATAGCACAATGAAGAAAGTCCTCCTAAGACTAAACCACAGTAAAAACCCAGCCCTGTGGAGCGTAAAGAAGGTCAGAGTCTGGGTCTGTTTGTTGTCAGGGAAATGGCCACGAGAACATTGGCTAATAGATGTTGCCTATGCTCATTTTCACAAGTACCCAACCTCCTGGGCTGTGCCCTGCTCTTTTAGATGTGTCCATGTCCTTTTAACTTGTGCTAGAGGGACACTGCTATGATTTGTGTTCCCTAAAAATGAGGAGGTGCTGAGCAAGCAAGGACAGCAAGGGTCAAATGCTGGCAGGGTTTTGTGGGACCCTGAGAAGGACGTGCTCAGCAGGGTCTGTGCCAGCCTGCTGTTTGTGCCATGGCTGGTTACATCCTCTTTGCTCCTTGTCACAAAGGTGTGGTTTCTGCTCAGAATACAGAACAATGAAAACTTCCTTCACATGGAAACACAGAATGGTTTGGGTTGGAAGGGACCTTAAAGATCAGCTAGTCCAACCTTCCTGCCATGGACAGGGACACATTCCATGACACCAGTCTGCTCAAAGCCTCATCCAACCTGACTGTCATTCACCACAGAGGCTTTTCACATCATCTTGCCTGATGAAATGCCATCTTTGGAGCACCACATTGTCTTAAGCAAAGCAATATGCCCTCAATAACCTCTCCCACTGCAAAGGAGATCTTTATGGTCTTCCCTCAGACCAGTCTATACCAGTTGATATATTTTTTTTTTTAGCTGCACCTTGAAGTGCAGAGTTCTCCCTTTCCCACCACAGCTGAGCTGGGCTGACCAGCAGTGCAGGGTGTGGCTGAAGGAATGTGCACATCATGCAAAACTGAGTCATCCTGGTTTGCCTGCAGTAAATTGGCATTGTGAAGGAACAGAAGTCATTCAAGCCAAAATTGCCTGTTTGCTTTTTGTGTTTGGAGAAGCACACTGTGTGTAGTCCCATCTTGCATCAAGAGCTGAATTTTGCCTTTGCACCTCAAGAGCTGGAAAGTCATGTGGGCCCAGGGAGTAATGTTAAAAAAGCCAGAACCTGGCAGAAGGAATTCACAGTAGAGGGAGAGAGGGTTTTTTCCTCATGACTAAAACACCTGTCACAGCTGCCAAGACTTTGCTAATTACACAGTAACTTTATTATATCCCACTTGGAAGAACAAACAATACTTGAAGATCCAAAAATGAGCAGACTTTAGACTAGATTAATGCAAGCAGAATGGCTGCATGGAGCTGGTGTTTGCCTCGTCCTCACAGTAGCTCTGGAGAGTAAAATGGCTTGAAGACTCCCTTCTTTGTTGCCAGTGCTACATAATGAAGTAATTGTGCAATTAGAAGCAGATTACTGATGGGAGATGAGCAATTTTTATGCAATGTAGGTAAAAGGCTGGCTTCTCTGAATAAGTTCAATGCCTAAGTGCAGCATCTTTGCTCCTTTTTACTTGAGCTTCTGGTAGTCCCTGGTAATATCCAGACAGAGAAAAGGAGTGTCACTCCTTGAGTGTGGATTTTCTTCCCATGTTAAATTATTAAAAAGATCTCATGGATGATTTGACTGTGGTCCCTACCTTGTCCAACACAAATGCAGCAAGAATGGCTGCAGCAGTTATTAGAGGGTCTAAAACCAAAATAAAACAGAAGGGATAGAAGCATTCCATTGCTCCCATCTTGCATGCCTGACTACTTTGCTTCATTTTCTTGCTGGTCTGATGGTGCTGTGAACTTTTGGGTGTCAGGAGGGTAAGGGGAATATGCTTCCATTTGTGGTGGTGGTGGTGGGAATGAGCCTGAGATGAGCAGGATCTGCTCCAGTACATTGTGGGTCCCTGTAGGCATCAGTCTGACTGAAGGGCTTGGTGAATTTGCCTTGGTGAAGCTGCAGAAGGGCAAAAAGATGGGCAACACACTGGGCAACAGACATATCACAAATGTGGATTTGAGGTAAACTAACTCTTTGGGGGTGATGTTTCTCCAATCTAAGCCTGGTTATGATTTCTGCCAAGCTTGTGATGCCAGAGTGTACAGGCACCACAGCAACTGCTTTCTCATGACAGCCCTAGGAGAGGACTTTGTGCATGACTCAGCTCTGATGTGGTGTCACCTGTAGCTGCTTAACCCTTTTAATTGTTAACCTGGTACCTCAAAGCCAGGAAGGAAAACCTGAGATGTCTTCCCTACCTTGTGAGCTGCCCAGAGAAACTAAGCCTGGGGATGGGACAACTGTCAGGAATGCTAGGACAGGCTGGTGGTGATGCCCTGCCAACCCGCAGCAGTCCACGAGCATGTGATCAACAGGCCTCACTGGTCCCCTGTCCTCTGCTGTCCCTGACGGGTGCGTGTGCTGTTTGCAGGTCCCGTGGCAGTGATCAGCGGAGAGGAGGATTCAGCCAGTCCTCTCCACCACATCAACCACGGCATCACGACTCCCTCGTCGCTGGACGCCGGCCCGGACACGGTGGTGATCGGCATGACCCGCATCCCCGTCATCGAGAACCCCCAGTACTTCCGGCAAGGTCACAACTGCCACAAGCCAGACACGTGTGAGTGCCCGCCCGGCCACAGCCCCAGAGGGTTCGGGGATGGGCTGGGGGGATGGGGGAAGGAGGGCGAGGAGGAAGAGGTTAAGAGGATGAGGAAGAAGAGAAGGTTTTTGAGGAGAGTGGGTCTTGGTATGGTCCAGAAACCAAAGTGAATCTCAGGTCTCAGAAATCACAACATACATGTAGATGCTTCCAGAAAAGACTTTCCACTCTCACCTTCACCTCCCTTCACCCTCCCTCCGCCACCCACCCGTCACCTTCCCCCCCTGCCTGAAAGTGCCATTCCAAGCTGGGCTCTTCCTCATCAGCTCCAAGCATGAGGTCCTAGGTGTGAGCAAGAGCCCCCTGGCAGCATGGGGATGGATGTGACCCCTGCTTGGCTGGGGAAAGGACCTGCCTCCCCTTCCTCCTCCAGCAGTTTCCCAGTCACAGGGCTGCCTCTGGCTCCCCAAAGGGCCAGAGGGAAGCTCAGGATAAATGGGTATAGGTGTGGCAGATGCCTGGAGCTATCTTTGTCTCCAGACATTTTAGATGCTGGATGTTTTGTTTTTATGGGCTTCTGTAAAGCTTCCGCATTTTTTCTGTATAAATTTGGGTCATGAACTGCACTCATTAGACTAGCAGGAGGTGATCAAGTGGCCCTCTCCACTTTGTGTTTCTAAATTCTGAGCATAAAACAAAAGTGCTGTGTAAAAGGATGCTTTTCTGGGTGTCCTGCACCACTTCCCACGCGAGTGGTGGGATGCAGCCTTCCCCAGCATGTGGCTCACAGGCAGTAGCTGAGCTCTCCCAGGCTTCTTACCAGCTCTAAGATGCAAGCTGAGAAATACAGGAGGTTTGGGTAACATTCCTCTCTTGCTATTGCACATCCTTTTGGTGCGTCTTGGTTCCAGGGAAAACTGGAAAAATAAAAACTCTGCAAAACAAAAGGTGAGGAGCCCTCAGCTTGGGCTATCTTGGTGGCCCAGCCAGAAGCAAGGAGTGCTGTGCTGATGTCACCTCTGCTCTTCCTTTGGCTGCTGCTGACTCATGGGTGCAGGAGACAGAAGTCAGCCCCTGCAGACAGGGAGAAGGCACATCTCCCACCCTGTGGGAAGCCATGTGGCATTAAGTGCTCAGCAGCAGTGTGCTGCCCCTGGCCTCCATTCCTCCATCAGGGGAAGGGGAGCTGCAGCTGCTGCTCCCATGGAGGTATCCCTTGGGCAGCCCCCACTCTGCACCCTCATGGGTCCTGCTGGCTTGTTCCCAAGCCCTTAGCACTGTCCTTCACTTACCGGAGCAATGGGATGTACCCAAAGAACGTGCCTGGCTTTCCCCTTGATTTTCTTTTTAATGTGCTAAATTTGGTCTGTTTGTAGAGAGGGGAGGAGGAGGGTGGTGATTAGGCAGGAGTGGAGAAGCTGAATGTAGCGTGGTTTTTCTGTGCTGTTGATTATATATTGTACATTTCTTATAGCACCTCATCTCAAAATGATTTACAAACTCTGATGGCTTGGGAGGGAGGGCTCCCCCGCTTTACTTTTTCTTCCTTTCCCTCCTGTTCTGTATCAAATCTCTTTAATCTGCACGCCGACCACTGCAAGACGTGGGTGCTGTTGAGGCTATGCAGTAGCAGAGCTTAAACCTCAAAGGATTAAGTTTTGCTCTGAGCCTTTGCCCTGTGGGACTTGTCAGAACTGGGTGGGTTGCAGGGGAAGTGACTTACAGCAGGATTTGACCTCACAGCTTCACGGGGCTGTTTGAGTAGGATCTGAAGGGTTCACAGTGATGCTCAGGGTGACATCTGGAGGTGCTTCTCCTGTGAAGGGTGCCACAGGAGGGAATGCTCCAGGTTTTCCAGGACTGCAAGGCAGTGCGACTGAAACCAAGCCCCATAACACTGGTACTCTGGTACTCCTTTTGGCTGGGATAATAAGAGGGAAACTAGAGTTGGATGCTTACATGTTGAAAACCCTATTTTTTATTTTTATTTATTTCTTTGTCATTCATGGGGCAAAGCCCAGTACTTGACTCCTCAGGCAGAGTTGAATTTGGTGTGTGTTTTGTATTTTAGTCCCCAGGTCTTAACTTGGTCAAAACTTCTGACTTCACTGGTGGCTTTGCTTGAGGCTGGAAAGTTTCATAATTCACCTATTAAATTAACCATGCTTTGGGGAGCTTTTGCTGTAAGGGGTTTGTTTGATCTGATGTGCTCTACTCAACATAAGCCTGGGCTGGAGAATATTTGTTGCTCCTGTTCTCCCTGTGGTTGTCTTGCTGGAGGGTTTTTCTTTCCCCCTGTGCAGAGCTTGGACACAAACATTTCTCCATTTGCTGTCACTTCTAAAGAGAGCTCCTCTGGGCTGGGGAGTGCCTCGATGCCCAGCTGAGCCTGTAGAGATGCAAACTCCTGCCACCACGTCCCCCAGAGCTGCTGCCCAGCTGTGAGCAAAGGTGTTCAGTGACACCCAGCACCTCTCCTTTGCACAGAGCTGTTGCTAGAGCAACATCTTCAGCAAGCATTTTCCCTCTCCAGCATGAAGCTTTTCTCCTCCCTTCCTCCTGTAAGCATCCCCGTGCTCTTGGATGCTGCCTAGGTTGAGGACATGCTGAAACCCATTGCTGTGCTGCAACGAGGGGAGCAAACTCTATATGCTTAATGCAGTATTAATAGTACATTGATGTGATATAGATTTCTGTCACCCTCCATACTAGCAAGCATCACTTATCACACAGGGATGACGGATGTTTATTCCCAGCCACTTAGCTCTGCATAATGGAATTGCAGCTGAAATATGGAGAGCAGCTCCCTGCCTGCGGAGCTGGAGGCCTCTTGCTCCCTCTGTGCAGTGCTGTCCCATGGGATCTTCCTGTTACTGTGTCCTCAAGGAGACAGAGACGTGTTCTTCACTGGCAATGTGCTGTCCTCGTGTCAGTGGGATGAAGGGCACAGGAACCAGTCCTCACTTCTGGCTTTCTGGGATTTCTGCAGTTGTCTTACCCTCTTTCTTTCTGTTACTGCCTGACTTAGTGCAGAGGTGGGACAACCTTGACTCAGGATTCTGTTTCTGTTCCTGGGTGAGGGGCTCTCAAAGAGCCACAGAAGATGCCAGCACCACCCTGTTTTCTCATGTTGAAGCATTTAGCTGTTGAGAAGATTCTCCCTCATCTCTGTGCTGTAACTCTCTGCTCTGTGCTGTGTTTGCATCCTGTCCTTACTTCAGCTGTCCTTGGTCCTACCTGGAAGCTTAAGGAAAGAGTTTGTCAACGTGGACAGTCCAGCCACAAATGGATTTCAGAAGAATAGGCTAAAACTGCCTATTTCTCCTGATCTATTGCACATGGAAGGGAAACCAAGTTCATATCTGCTTGGCAAACAGGAGCAGGAGGAGCAACACTCTTGTGATGAGTTTGCACCTCAATATCTGGAAATAAATATCAGAGGAGAAGAATGGGACTTGTGGCAAGCACAGTGGGCAGAGAAAGTGATGAGGATGAGAGTTTAGGACTATGTAACACCAGCCTATGGTCAGAGATTTTGGTAATGCAAAACATGATCCAGTCTACCCACATTTGTTGGCTGTTTGTCCTGGGCAGGCTTAGCAGTAACAGCAGCTTCTTACCTTATCTCCCTCTCTTGAAGTTCAGGATTTGAATTCCCAAAATTCAAGTTTTGTAGTTATGAGTAGCTGGAGATTTTTGTGGTGAAATATTGGTAATGTTTCAGAAGAAACATTTTGGAAGGTTGTTTTACTTTAATAATAGTAATTAAATAGCAATTAATTCCAAACACAATGCATCAGATGCAGATTAGCTCTTGGATCTGATCTCTCGAGCTTTACTCAAATGCCACAGCAGTTTTAGAGTTGTTCAATTCCCTTGTATTTCTCATCTAACAAAACAGGTCTTCTGGAGAATGACACAAATTGGATTAAAAAAAAATCCAAACCTTGAGGGAGAAAATTGATCTGTGGGGCAGGTCCCCACCTGTGTCCCAGCAGTGGATGCTCAGTTGAAACAAGTACTGTGAAGCTGAACTTTTGGGGCAAATTCTTTGATTTTGGGGCAGGTTTTTTTCCAGCCACGACTGGAGCTGGCTGTGTTTTCCAGGACTGGCGCAGTCTGGGGACTGGGATGCATTCTCCACACGGGTGGAGCAGCCGTCCTTTCCTAAAGTCCTAATGAGGGTTTTTTTCAACCTCATTTATTACAGGCTGCCCTGACATAATTACATATTCGAAGTTAGTAATTACATGTATTCATGCTAATTAAGTAATTAGATATAATTACACTAACTGTAAATACGTGGTAATCGGCTAAAAAGAAGTACTTCAGAAAAAAACAAGGCAAATCACACAATAAAAGCACCATCAGCACTCTTTCACTGAGTACCCTGTCTTTATCTTGTATTTCAGTGCAGCTAAAAGAAACATCGTGGTCACTTCAAAAGTCATAATTCTTAAACAAATAGATTTTCTTACCTCTGCTTTCAATAGATCTCAAAAACTAAAATGAGAAGGATATTTGCTTTTAACACTGTTATTTTTTTTTTTGTTTGCTTAGTGTGATTTGTTCATTCTGGGCATGGGAAGATAAAAAGTATGCAGCATTTCTATTTTCGGTCAGTTCATGGTCCCATTTTTGCCAAAAAAAGCAACAACAGAAAACTGAACTCATAAGTGCTTGTAGTTTTATTTGCCTAAAAAAGAAAACTGAAACAGTTGGTAGTGGAAAAGAAACTTCTCCTTTGTTTTTGTTTTTGTTTTTGGGGGGGGGGGTGATAAGAGTATTTTTAAAATATTCTTTTTATGTAATATAAATGTGGAGCACAGGGTGAAGTGACAGCACTCTGCTTCCCCATGCCCAGCCTGGGGCCAGGCTCTACAGGTTTCAGTCCCTCACACAGAGCTCTGCTGTTTCTCCAAACTATTCTTTTCCTCTGGTCTCCTCTAAAATGAAGTCCCCAGGCTCTTCTCCAGAAGGACCCAGCTCCCATTACTCTTCTGAAGTAGGCACTTGTGGGTGAAGACTCTTCTGTGCTGGAGCTCTCATGGTCTTACAGTCTTGTCCTTCTCACTCAGCTCATGTGAGATATTTCAAGGGTTTTAACGAGGACCTGTGAGTAGCTGTTTACTTGTTTATGTGTGTTTTGCTACTCTGTGCTGTGTCTCCTCATTGTTTGTAGCAAAGCCTGGGCTTGTGACTGGGGCTTGTGGAAGAGCCCTGACCTCAGAGCTCAGCTGCCAACAAGTGAAGGCATTTGGGGTCTCTGCAATGACCTTCTGCCTGCAGATTTCCCTCCCTTCTGCTTTGCTGTTGGCTCTCATGGAAACTGCTCTGAGCTCAAAGTGTTGATGTGAATATCCTGCAAAAGATTTGGATGTTGAAGAAGCCTTGTGGGCTCTGGCTGTCTGTTCCCAGAGCAGGTGTTGTAGGCATCTAAAGAAATGTGTGAGCAACCAAAATTACTGCTTCTGTTCCCCACCAGAGGAGAACTGAACTTCCCTTGTGCCCAGAATCACCTTCTTGTCCCCTACCCAGGCTGCAACCTCTGACCAACAGGAGACATACCATGGACAGTGGGGATTCGATCCAACCTTTCCAGCTCTCAGTTTTCCTGCCTGGGGCTATTTTCTGCTCTGCATCATTTCTTCTATCCCTGAAAGAACAAGTGGAATAAATATCCCACTTTTTTCCAGCAGTCCAACCTGCCTTTGCAGCAGTGGAGTGTCCATCCCACCTATTGCACCTGCACTTTAGATTGTAGTCTCACACTTCAGATCTTCCTGCTGTGATGATGCTACAGAAATGAGGTTTTCTCAGGATGTCTTGGAAAGGCTGGCAAGATCCATTGCTTGTACCTTACCCCTCAGCCAGCTCTGGAGATGCTGTCTGCGTGGCTGTACCATGAGGAAGAAAAGCAGCATGGCTCTGCCTGGTCCCTGCCTGCTTTAGGAGGAGCTGCTGAAGCTGGCAGTGCAGCCCTGCTTGCTCCAGATGGGATGGGCACCTGACTTGGATTGAACACAAGATGATCACCTCCTGCTGCTGTTTGGGTTTTAGATCCATTCTCTGTTGCTTTAACATGTGTTTAGTGGAGATATTTGTACCAACACCCAGGATCACAAGGGGACTAGCAGGCTCCAGCCCTGGCCTGGGGAAGTGTCACTGGCAGCACAGCTGATTGATGATACTTTGGTTCCTGGTGATGAAGATCCATGAGGAAACCCTTAAATCAAGAAGAATTTGGCTTTGGGCTGTTGATGGTGACCAGCCTGCAGAGACACTGCCCTGGTGGTGGAAATACTGCTGGATACAGACATCAAGGGGTTGACAGGGAAGTATTTTCTCATACAGAACTCTGCTTTCTCCTCGGCCTAAAAGCATCCCCACTGGACTGTTTAATCCTGATGTCTGTGGGGCCAACAAGCAGGGTTGGCTCGCCTGAGGTGATTTCAGGAAAGGAGCTCATGTTGTGTGAACTGTCAAGAACTTAATAATCCAGATGAGAGGAGGTCCTGACCTGTTTTCCTACTGGATTTGGAGTGGCGCTAGCACAGCAGTCTGCTCTTTTTGCCTGGCAGCCTCATCCCTGCATCAGTTGGGTTGGACTGGAGTGCCCAAGAATGCAGCATCTCATGGAGGATGTGTACGTACCCCCTGATATTCTGCCTTATATCCAGCCCTCTGCTCGTCTCATACAGGGCTCAAACCCTCCCACTCCTCTTGCAGCACCCCCTGGCCTCTACACACCCCCCCACTGTCCCTGTCTACTCACTCACGGTCTGGCATGAGCCCAGACTCATCGTGGCAGGGTGAGAGGAGTGGGACACAATAGGGATAAAAACAGGTTTACATTCCCTCTGTTGCCAGCTGTGTGTCTGGGTATTGGTGCTTCTCCCTATCCTTTGTGCTTGTGGTGTGCTTAAACCTGAAGGAGGTGTCTGTGCAAGAGAGAGCAGGGCTCTGTTCACCAGCCAGCACTCCTTATGGGTGTGGTTTCATCCCTGCAAGACAAGTGCTCAACCTGAGGCCATTGCAGACTCAGGCTGCCCAGGTGTCATGAGTGTCCTCTAATGGCTCATCCATTGTGTGGATTTTGCTGTGGGTCCCTGTAAAAATAGCTGGTGTGTGTGTGTGCAGGGGCAGAGTGGTGGTTATTTATTTACTTTGGCCCTCATTTGAACTTTTGTTTTGTTTTTGAATGTGTTTTCTGTGGCTTATAATGCTTGGCTGTTGGGAAAGTCTCTGGCATCTGGGGTACCTCTGCATTCCTGGGATAAAGAAGATGTGCCTGGGGTACCTGGCCATGGGGTACCACAAAGGAACCAGGAGTTCCCACAGTTTTCAAAGACATTGTGTCGCGACTTTTTGGTCTCCCTAGGTTCTTTATCAGGTTTAAAAATCTCTTGGGAAGTGTGTGGGGCCTCACTGTGATCAGACAGGTGTCTCTGGTTTGGAGATTGCAGGTTCTCATTGTTTGTTCATTGTCTGGTTAAATTGTGGTTCCTAATTAAAAATAGCTGGTATTGTTTAGGAGTTGGAGCAGTTTTGCATGACTGCACACACAGCAAGAACATTAGTGGTGCTGCCCTGTGGGACAAGAAGTACAACCCAGAATGTAGCAGAGAATCTGCGCATCAGTAGAGGTTAAAAACCCCCAAACTTGTGCTTAGTGCTGCTTTTGGACTAAACAGCCCAAAACATCCCATTCAATCCTGAAACGCGGGGAAAGACCCATGTAAAAAAAACATTCTACCTAAAGAGTTTGTTGTGTGGAAGGAGGCTTTTGTTTCCCAGCCTTGTGTGGTGGCTGGCACTGAGGAGATGGGGCAGGCAGACAGAGATGGCTCCTAGCAGCACAGGGCAGGTAGAGCAGAGCATGATTGCTTCACATGACAAAAGTGCAGAAATTGTCATCTTTGATTGCTGGACACTTCCACTCCACCGCAACATGCTGCTGTCTTGCTCTGGTTGGTGGGTGCAGGCAGGGGTGGGTCAATGGATGAAGGAAGGTGCTGTTGCTCATGGAAGTGCCACTTCTGCTGGTGTGCTGCCAAAGCCCTGACCTGAAGCAGCTGTTTTTTTTCTGGGGCTTTCTAAGATGTGATTTGCTGAAGTGAGCATACCTACTGGAGAACTCAGCAAACCCAATTCCACATGCAGCAGATGTAAGATTTGTATGCAAGCATCTCGAGGTGAAAAGTACATTGGAGTCACAGCATGTGAGGATTGCTCTCAATGCCTGGGCTTGCCTCCCATTAAGGCAGGGTTTATTGCATAATCCATTTTTAGATTCCTGCACACTCATTCCTAAACACACTGCAAGTTACCTAGGGCTGAGCTTTGCCTGAATCTGTTCAAGCCCTCTCTCCCTGCCCCTCCCTGGATACATCTCTTTAAGAAATGGGAACAAGCTGAGATTCAGTGAAAGCATGAACATTTCTGAGTGTACCACACCGAGGATCAGGCTGTCCTGCTGTCTGCAGCCAAGCATGGTCAACACGGGACACAGTACTCAAATTAAGTGATGACTTACAGTGTCATGTAGACTCAGCTTTTTCTGATGCTCATTCCAAGTTCCTTTGCTGATGCTGCAGCATCACCTGAAGTCCTTTGTCACCACTGTGGGTCTGTAAAAATGTCACACCTTTCTTTCAGCCCTACTAACCTATTTTTCCTCACTGAATCAGAGCAGTGAGTCTGAAGGTTACTATACCTACCTATTTTATATATAAATCTCATATACATGTTTGATCTATTTTAAATGCACCAGTTTATAATGTGTGGACACCTGTTCTTATCTTACTTGTACTTTTAACAGCTTTTACATCATCCTTCCCTGTCCAACCACCATACTCCTTGTTTCCCTTTGTGAGATAAAAGGGATTTTTTTTTTTCCTACAAACATCTCCTAAATTCAGAACAAGCAGTTCCTCTCACTCCCATAAGTGTGAGAGGAGACAGTTAAGTCTCCTAAGTATATATGGTAAATTGCAATTAGAAGAAAAATCTGGAACAAAATTTCTTCAGTCCTTGTCTCCTTTCTCCCAGCCCTTCTCACCCCTCCACCTCCTTCTTGCAGGATTAAGCCAAGCTAATCCTCAGATGAGCAAGATCTTGGGAAAGCAAAGAGCCAAGGGAGGAGAAAGAAAAATCCTTCACAGTCAACACTAATAAGGAAATTATAGGCATCCTACATTATGAATTGGATGAATTTTAATGGTTAGAAATGCAGTTGATTTATAATGCATCCATCCTGGACTGCAGGGCCTGTTGCCAGCTAATAAATAAATGACAGGCCCTTTGTATTAAAAGTATCAGTCATTTTATGTCACCGTGCTGTAACTGATGAAGAGCATTGAGCAAGGGAGCTGGTGGCCATCAGGTGTACACAAGAGCAAGGACCTTGTGTTTCAGGATGTACCTGAGGGCTTGGCATACCAGAAAGTTACAACCCAATCTTCCAAGTCTTCTCTCAGATGGGCCACAGCTTCTGTTCTATCCCACTGCTCACATTCCAGAGAAATAAAGAACTTAGCTGTGTTGAAAGGTCATTTTAAACAGAGCTTAAGGCCCTGTTTAACATGTTTTATGCTCTAGAACAAGTTAGTTACCCTGGACAGCAGGAACCGCTCCATCTGAGGTGGCAGCCCAAAGATTCCTTCCTACATGTGGAATGAGGGAAGAGGCTTTGGGTCTGCCTCTTGTGAGACTCCTGGTGAAGGCTGGGGGAGATTGTACCTTCTGCTGTCTTGACAGTCCCAGCTATTGGCACAGTCAGGGTGAGACGAGCTCAGAGTCAGGGATCAGCATGAATTCATACAAATCCCACTGCAAATGTTCACACTGAGGCTGTGTTTAAAATTAATTCTGGGCAAATCCCAGAGATGGGGTGGGATGGGACTGTTTTGCTCTCGTGTCAGATCCCAGCAGAACACAAATGTCAGGGGAACATTACTGAGAGCCCAGCAGGCAACTGAGTATTTGAGGATTTCAGGGCTGGGGTAGATTTTATCCTGTTCTTAATGAGGAGAAGTAACCTGACATGTTGTATGCCCATTATTTCCTGGAAAGAGGCATTGCTCCTTCCAGCCTATCAAGGGGCTGCTGAGCATCTTCTTCTCTATTTTATGGGTGAGGAGAGGCAGCTGGAAAGACATCAATTTGCTCAAGGCCATGCCAGGCTGCTGACAGCTAGCAGCCTGGCC
This sequence comes from Cinclus cinclus, assembly GCF_963662255.1. Lineage (NCBI taxonomy): Eukaryota > Metazoa > Chordata > Aves > Passeriformes > Cinclidae > Cinclus > Cinclus cinclus. Next base: position 14,541,946 of record NC_085058.1, read on the forward strand.
CATGTTCAACCCACTGGACCATGCTGCATGTTTGTGAGTCCCTACCTGAAGTCCTTTCACAGCCAGTCTTTTAGAGGTAGGGGCTTAGATGGATAAACACATCCTTGGAGCTGTCAGCTGCATATTATGATCCCACAAAATGTCAGTTCTGAACTTTTTCTCCTCTTTTCCAGATAGCTTAGATCAAATTCTCCCTTTCCACCTTCATGGGGGCCATGCTACAGTCTTAATATGTTCTGCTTTGCTCTCTTGACTGCTTCTGAAGAGACCTCTTCTTGTAGGTCTCATTCCACCTAGGCATTGCCTCCTGGCCAGCTTCACTGGAGTGTGCTGGAACCCGAGTGCTGTGCTCAGAGGAAGAGCAGTCATTTTTCAACTTGGCTTTAGTTCTTGGCTGCAGGAATTAGGCAGGGAGGCTGGGATATGAGCCTGGCTGCCCAAGGAAAGCACTGCTCTCTAAGATGCAGACTTTCATCTCGACCTGGAGGAAGGAAACACTTATTGCCTTATTTATTACATTTCCCCATAGCTGTGTAAATACCATATCTGCGATAGATATAGATCTTATGAATAATATAGAGATTTGAACTAAGTAATTGCTGTGCTTTTTTAATACCAGAGATCCTCAGTGTCGAGTAGTATTAATGATCTGTCTTGACATGGGCTCTGCAGAGGGTGATTGCAAACCCCAGTTCCGTGAGAATTTGAGAAATTGGGGGAGAAATCCTAATGTGCTGTTCATCCCCTATGTTCCCTGTGGGACACTTCAGAACAAGTATCCTGTCTGCTGATTTTTTCTCAGCTTTCCCTAGACCCTCTAAGGACAGGAAGGCTAAGTGGGTTTTGGGAAAACAAATCCCTTTTGTAGGCAGGCTGGGATGGGCTGTCAGAGGAGGCAACTTTTGGAGGAAATGTAATACAAAGATCCTGGAAGCTCCCTGTGGTCACTAACAGTTCTCCAGACATTTCTAGAAGAGCAAAATTATTAGTTACAGTGAAATAGCTAAATTCAAGCGGAGGTAGTGATATTTTATGTGTCTGCTGATCTGAGCCTTGTCTCTCCTCTGTAGTTTTAATATGAAGCTCTCCTTTCCACTCGCTCTCTGAAACCCTTGTGCAGCCTTGCTGCTGTGTGCTGTTAAACAGGTGGCTACATTATTATTATGAGAAATTATCTATAAACTCCACTCTTTAATGCCTTAGAATCATTGGGTATGAATTTAAGATATTAAGAACTACGGAGCATTAACTTTTTTTTTTTTTTTCTTTGCAATGACATTGTTGTGGGGGAAAAGATAAGGGGATAACAATCACAGAATGTGTGGGTCACTTTGTGCCTTGCATCACTGGTGGCAAGGCAGCTGGTAGCCCCACTGACTGGTCCTTCTTGCTCCCTCCTCTAGAGGTGTTGGTGTTACTACAGAGCTCCAAGACCTCTTTAAATAAATGGAGCTATCTGAGAAGGTTATGAATGGCTTTTCAATTTATTTTTTCCCCCCGAAACATAGCACCACAAGTCTGAGTCAGGCTGTTAACTGTTTTTATTTCCCTCTTTCTAGCCATGTCCTGCTTTAAGATTATTTCTCATCCTTCTTCCACCATCACCCTTTTAACAGGAACGAGGGCAGGTGAGGCCAGTGGACTCTGCAGTCCGTGTTCTCACCTTGCCAGTCCAGGAGGAACAGGTCTTGCTGACCCCTGTGGACTGTGTGGAGCAGGGACCGTGGGCTCAGGTGTTTCTTTGATACAGGAATGGTAGCTTATTAACACTCTGTGCCCCGCAGATAAATTTTATTGATCATCAGCTGCTTAATCAAAAACTCTATCACAGTTTGTTTCGATTATTTTTTCCATCTCTTCATCTCTGGAGAATTGGCTTAGCCAAAGTTAATGTACTCATTATGCAGTTGGGAAACCACTGCTATAGACTGCTATGTAAATTAACAGTTTAGGAAGGTTTGTGTTCTTCTTCCCACATGTAGCAGGATGAATATACTGGGTGTATATTCCTCTGCCTGATGTGGTGAGTTTGGCTGAACTGGGTTTTGTGGCAGAGCTCGCCTCCCTGGCTGCACAGAGCCCAGGCTCCATGTCTACACCCCCACAGTCCTGGTACAGTGAGGAACAGCACTGCTGCTGTACCTGGTCCTGTATCTAAACAGATCTGAGCATCCCTGAAATCAGCACCCTTTGGTACATTGTTCTTGGGCCACAGCTGGAAACTCTGTGAACAGTGACTTTATTGAAAACTTTCAGAGCTTCTGGGTGAAAGGAAGCTGCACAGCAAGTGGCAAAAATATTTCCCAGTTTCTGCCATGTATATAATGAGCAGCTCTGAGAACTGTCAGGCTAGTTTGAGTGGAGACATAGGAAAGACTTGGGAGAGAAGCCCAGAGTCAGGAGCGTTGCTTGTTGTGCCACTCCAAACTTATTTCTTACTCTAGTTATGATGGATATCTTGATATGATTAATTTTCCTTTTGTGTTTTAATGTTTACTGCATAAAACTGTTCTCCTTGATCCCATCAGGGCTACATACTCCATGCTGGCTACGGTGTTGCAATGACCTAATTTGATTGCAGAGGGTTGTGTCCTGTATAATGTCTCATTTTCTCAGTAGTCGATGCAAACCCAATTTTATTTTCTTGGAAAAGAAGGGAAGAGGAGGCAGGAGCCCAGAATCCACAGCCAAGCTTATACCTGCAGCACGTACCTTGTTACCTGGCTGTAATGGCCCATGTAGTTCAGCTTGGATGAGACCTGCAGGCTTGTTTTATTTATTTATTTTCCTGATGGTGCTGACGGGGTAGAAAGGATGGAAGCTGCATCAGAGAAGGGCCCTCATTTGTAGGTGATGGCACTGCTGATTAGCCTCAAGGAGTCATTAATCCAACAGGCTGGACGCTCTCTTGATGGAGCTTATCTCAGGAGGGGAGGGTTAGCTGTGTCTCCCTGTGGGCTCTGGGTGAGTGTTCAGCTTTCTCCTCTTGTCTCCAATTAGATGCTTGGTCCTTTGTACCACTGTGTTTCACCTGCCTCAAAGACCCTTCACCTGCCTTCCGCCTCTGTAATTTGCGAGTAGCTCAGAGGAGAGAAGGAGGGTCTGGTCTCAATTTGTGTGGCTCATTTGCATGTGAAATCAGCACATCCCTTCAGCAGAGCTGCCAGCAGCCTCCTGGCCCCGCTGCTCTCATTCAGCACGGCTTTGACAGCTCCAAGGCTGTGGCTCGGTGAGCGGTGGCAGGGCTTGCTCATAAACTGGAAGTGTCACTGTGTTTTTGCAGAGCTCGTCCAGAAAATGGTGTTTTACAGCAGCTCATAAAGGAAGTGTCAGCCTGGGATTTGGTCTGTGGAAAAAGAACCTGCCTTTGCAAAAGGCACAGTGCACAAGCTCTCAGCTCTGGCTCCAGGGCCATCCCTGCTGGCTGGGGTAAATTATTCAGCTGATGGTTTCATTGCTGATTTTCTCATGGGTCCTGGTCTCTCTGACTCTGTATTCATCTCAGGGTATTCCTCATTCTCAGCCCTGTTTATTCTTGTCCTGTTGAGCTTTGAGTGGGCTTTTGATTGAAAAGGGATCTGTTGTGGTGAGAGGGGAGAAGTCAGAGAGCAACTGGCAGGCAAAATGCACTTAGGGGTTGAATGAATAAATCAACAGGTCTCCAGGTGTGGCACCAAACAGGCTGTCTTGTCTTGATCCAAGGACTTAGTGGGAAGAGGCCAGGCAGCAGAGTGGCAGTGGTCACTGTGGCTGGGCAAGGGCCAAGGGAATACAATCATAAGTCTTGAGAGAGAATAGAGGGAGGAGACTGGACATTGGTCACTCATGTGCTACTCCTTGGAAGAATACCAGATTTCATGAAGGAAGCACAAATCTAGGCCTGATTTTTTTTCCCCCCATTTCAAAATATTTTATCACAGAATCAAATAAGAAGTCTCTTTAAGAAGAAGCTGGCACAGGGCAGCTGGCTGAGTGTTGCAATCAATGTATCCGCTGTGGAATGTTTCCTGCAGAAGTATTACATCCTCTCTCATTTAGCTGATGATCTTTAGGGTGAATCAATCAAAAGATGCTGCACACAAGTAGTTCAGCCTGTGATCCTATGGGTGTCCATTACAGAGGTATTTGCCCATGTTAATGGACCTGTTGATTAACAAAAAACCTACTGTTTTTTAAAATAGAAAGCTGTTACTTGATGGCAATTGTTAGCATTGGTTTTTCTGCCTCCCCACCTCCCAAGCACAGCTCTCATTCTGTGCCAATGCAGGTGACTGCAACAAAAGCCAGGTCTGCAGTGCTGGGGAGAAGAGTGTCACATCTCGTGCAAGCAGTTATCTGAGGAGAACCTTCTCTTGGAGGATGGGAAGAACAGAGAGAGGCTTCTCTGTACTCAGTGGGTGATCTCACCACTCTGTGTCTTGTTCTGTTAATTGTGTTTCTGCACCCATCTACCTTGGCATGTGATGTCCTGTTGGACTTCAGGTATAACTGAAGAAGGTATTTCCCTGAAATCCCCATGAGGCCAAGACTCAGCAGCTCCTTGAGGAGTCTGATTGAGTTTTACACTAGCTGAGTGCATGGGAATTTTTATTTGGGTCTGTAAAGCTTATAGTCTGCTGAAGCAATAGTGCTCATTTTGTTTCTCTACAGCACAGACACTTGTCAAATCTCCACATTTCTGGGTGAAAATGTGCCCATGTTGCAGTGTTGCTTTTCTGATGCTAGCATGACCCCCAACTGGAATTTTAAGCATTAGAAGATGAGCGTGGTGCCTCCTGCATAGATATCCTTACCTTTGAAAGCCAAATCTGAGGGTTTCCAACCCCGTGATGACTGAAGTTATGCAAACGAGGGAGCAGCATACTCAGTGCTGCCAGAGCTCTGCTGTGGCACTGGGTGCACATCCCAGGACAGAGCATCGTGCTGAGCTGTGTGACACAGCTCTCTGCAGGCACCCTCATGCACCACAGCTGAAACCCAACCCAAAAAAGACCAGGCTTGTTGCTGTGGGCTGTGTTCAGCCTCATGCTGCTGTTCTGCACTCTGGGAAGCGTGCTGGGATCTTTCCTGCTCAGCTGGGGCTGTGGGAGCATTTGGTCCTCTCCCAGGCTGCTGGTGCAAAGCAGCCACTCTTCGGTTTGGCAGCCAAACATTGCTTCAGGCTCCACTGCAGAGGGGACCAGCCCCCCCCGTGTCACTTGTTTATCTCTGTCATTTATTGCTACAAACCAACTCACCCAGAGCCGTCCTTCCCACAGCTGGTGGGAGTCAAAGTGCCCAGGCTGTTAGTGGATTAGGGCAGCAGAGTGAAAAGCATTTGGCGTTTCTATCCTGATTCTTCTGGGTGCCTTTAATTAGCATGATTGCTCAGCACAGATTTTGCCATGTTCTTTAGCTCCCCTGGTTAGGATAATTATTCCCCCAGCTCCTTTTGTTCCAATTCCTGATCGCTTACAAAGTCTCCTGTTAAAAGCCATTAAATCTGTAATGTGAGAGTAAATGTTGAGCAGCGTTGTGCTCTCAGCCCCACACGTGTGAGCTGGATCTCTTGGCCCCTCTCCCTCACTCCTCTGCTCCCTGCCACGTGCTCCATGCTGTGGCACCACTCTCTGCATCCCTCTCACGCTCTGCATCCCTCTCACGCTTCCACCCCAGCCATCCCACGTGTCCCACACTCAGCAGGTTGTGTTCACTCTCTCCCTGCTTTCTGCTGGCACTTTTGTCATCCCTTAGCTTGGTTTCCTCTGTGCACAGGCTGATTTTGACAAGGAGGTTGAATTCTGGGCTGTGGACTGTGATCTCTCACATTTAGTTGCATGTGCAAATATGGAGGTGCTGTTAGATGTGTATGTTCTTGCATGTTTTAGCCATGGTGTGGGGAGTTCTTGCTTCAAGGAACAGCTAAAATAGAGGGGGGAGATGTCCTAGCTGTGGTGGGAAGCAGGACTTCTGTTGGTGGATGATGGAGAAGAGGAATGACTTTGTTTCCTTATTTTTTAAGTAAAGCCGTTTTCCTCTTTCTCAAGTGTAAAAGCCTCCAGTGGAGGGAAAACAGGTTTTGGATAGCTGTGTTCCCTGGAGCTTCCATGTTGCAGTGCCTCCCCATCTGGAGGCCTGTGAGCTCAGCCCCTTCACTGCCCCTCGTCTCTGCTGATGTTTGATCAGCACATGCCAATGGCTCAAGTGGGGCAGACACACAGAGGCTTACACAGAGTGACATGGTGTGAAATAAGATTGGGCTCAAGTGCTTTAAACGCCTTGTGCATTTAGGTGAGTTGATGTGAGAAGGAGAAGGGAGAGAGGGAGACTTATTTGCAGACCCAGAATGAAACTGGGGCAGAGAAGGGTCTGGCAGACATGTAGTTTGTTAAGCTCAGAGCTGATCGCTTGAGTAAAAATTCACAGCTAGACCACTTGCTAGAAAAAGCTTCTCAGAAAGGACTCCTGGTCCTTCCTCCCTCATTTGAATGATGACCCCTAATCAATTGCAGACACACATTTTGGGCTTAAATCTTGGGTTGCTGCCCTGCAGTGCTGTGCCAGATTTTCCCCACTCTGCAAAGCTCACCCTCTGCTCTCGGGTGGAGTGAGGTTTTCCTTGCACAGCAGCAGCCTTGGAGCACAGGGCTCCTCATTCACCTCATCGGTGATTTGCTGGCTGCAAGGAGCTTTCCAGGCATTTCATACAATCTCTTGCAAAAATCTCCCATGTTTCATGTGTGTTTGGTGGAAGCAAAGCCCCTTCTCCTGCAGAATGAAGACCACCACAAATACTTAGCGCTCGTTTGGTTGGCACTATCCAAATAGTCCCACGGGAGCTCTGTAGTATCAGCATAAATGCATGTTTTCCTTTCTTCCCCTGGGACAGCACAGCCTTCCTTGTGCCCTGGGGTATGGGTTTAGAGCTTGTGAAATACTGAAAGATACTACAACATGGTCTTGAAACAAAATCCGGAGCTGGGAGCTCTCCCTTGGGAAGTGTAAAAACACTCTTTGACATATTTTGGTGCAGAAGACAATTTATCTTGAGAACCATCTACTGGGGCAATTATCAAGAGCTGAAGAGCTGTGGTGGCAGCTTTGTTTCCAAAGCAATCAACAGAGTAGGAGCACAGGAGAGACACAGACAAAGAACAATAATTCTGGACAACGCAGCATCCAAACAGCCTAAAAGAATCAACAAAACCTTGTTCCTCAAAACTCCCTGCTGCTCTCACTGTGTTTTAGTCCTCAGCTCTTCCTGCTCCTATTTACAGCTCCTCTGTAGCGCTCGGTGCCTCCTTGCCTGCTGAAATCTCCTGAGCTCCTCAGTTTCCATCCTCGCTTTGTAAACTCCACAAAATTGTGTTTTCCCACAGGATGTTCTTCCTGACACTTCAGACTCTCGGGCTTGTACAGCTCCTGGGCTTCCTGGAGGGCAGCTCTGGCCTTTCTAGATGACATAAGGTGTTGCTGGAGCAGATGGCAGAGTAAAGAGACTTGAACAAGCAAGGATTTATTCTGGGCCTTGATCAGCTCCTCCCATCCTCTGAAGGGCAGGAAAGCATCCCTGGCACTGCCTTGGCTGGGAAGGTCCCAGCCTCAGGCTGCAGAAGTTGTGTGCAAACCTGTCCACCATCTGTGTCTCTTCTTGGAGTTTGCTATCATATCCCAGCCCTCTGGCTTTACCAAGCACTTCTGTCCCCTTCTAGAGCCCAGAGATCCTGCACAGGATGGGAGCCTTGGAGCTGGGGCTGTTACTTGTTGGATGTTCAGGACTGCCACTGGTTCCTTTGGAGACCATGGAGAATAGGTGGTCCTGCTTTGTGCCACCATTTTTTCTGCCTGTGTAATAAATGTAACAGCTTCTTCCTCCCCAGGGAATGAGCAAGGCATAACAAATTAATGTTTATGAATCACTTTCCAGCTGGAAAGAACTTTGAAACAGAGCTGTTGCTGTTCTAACTCAGGGGCTTCCTTTACTGGTTGGCTCTTTGATGTGGTGATCTGTTGTACTGGTGGATCAGCTGTACCATAATTGGAATTAATCAGCAATTAAGGAACACGAGCCCAACCAGATTCTTTCCCAGTGGATATTCATTCCTGGGCACATTAGTCAGTGGTTTCAATAACCCTGTAAAATGCTTAGGGTAACTATTGCTATTTGAAGCAGCTGAGGAACAGAGGCAATGTCACAGGGACATGGATACCTGTCAGGCAAAGTGGAAATAAGAAGCTCTTGTAGTACTGTGCTTAAATTGGCAGCACTCTGAGGGCTGACTTGAAAAAAAAATTAAAAATTGACATAAGAATATATTTGAAAACCAAAGTGATGAAAATGATGTATTACTTTGCTAGGATGGGATCTTTCATGCCAAGTCCCTTGGGCTTTGTGGAGTGCAGAGGCAGCAAAAGTGCACAGTGGTGAGAAGTGTGGACTTGTGGTGGCAGGAATGCAGGTTTTTTTACCTCCCAGCAGTGAGAATGGTAGAGGAGAAAGCTCCTGGATGTGTCAGTGCAAGCACAAGGAGAGGCAGAGGCAGAGTAACAGCTGGACAATGCCCACAATGTCAGCTACCACCAACTTTGCAAACACTTTCCTGCAGCTTGTTCTCCTGGCTGACCTGCAACCCCCGAGAGTTTTGCTGTGTGTCTTTGCATGGTCGTGGGTATTTCAGGGGACAAAAGAGCCATTCTCCTTGCTCAGAGACCTTCTCTGTGACCCACTACCACTTAAATGAAGCAGAGACTAAGCTCTGCATGTCGTGGGTGAGACTGCTGGGTGCCCAGCCTTTCCCCCTTCCCTGGTCCTCTTACAAGTCAGTTCACATACTCTGGCCTCAATCTAACAAAAACAAAACCGATGAGGCCCAACTGATCTGGCTGCTTTCCATCATGCAGTGGGCCTCTGATGCCTTTAAATAGCTGCACCTCTGTGCAGGCTGGAGAAAAAGCACTGACTGTGCCTCTGGACAAGAGGGTAGCTTTGGCTCAAATCACAGGCCATCTCAGACTTGAAAATAGCCTTTTTTTCCTGTCATCCTTGATCTTAAGTAATTTCTTTTCCTTCTTATTTTTCATTTTATACCCTGTTAAGTGCTTTCCTTACTCTGGGGCTTTTCCTAAGGGGAATTGGTGGGAATCTTGGAGTTCTGCCTCCTGAGCTATCAGGCTACATCATTTAGTATCTTGGAACTACTCCATCCATGAAAGAGTTCCAGAAAAAACAAACTTGTGATCCTAGCCAATATGGACATGGCCTACGTTAATGGTGGCAACAGTGGAAACACAATGGATACCGGAATTCCTCTGACCACAGGTTTAGTGAATCTCACGAAGTTTTCAGGAGTTCACCCCATGGAAAGCTGTGACTGCTGCCCTTTCCTCAAGAAAATGATGTTTGACTGTTGGGTACCTGCAGAATTCTCCTACCCCTTCCTCTGCTCTAGCCAAACATTAAAGAAATTTATGTGGAAATGGGATCTTCTGGATCCATTTGCTTTTGTTTTTCTCTTGCTCTTGGGCCATCTCTTCCTTTCCCTGCCCTCCAAAACGCTCTCAATGCTGCGATCTTCTGTTTGTGATTTTGGACGAGCACAAGAAGATGGCACAAGCTGTAGCTAGAGCTCCATCTAGCACATTCCCAAGAGGTTTCCTATGATGTCAAATCTCTTTGATTAAAGTGGGAGACTCTTATGTCAGAGGTTTAACCATGGAAAATGAAAACAGGTGCAAAGTGAGCTGCCATGGAGGGGAATAAGGACCCTGTTTACATGAAAATGAAGGATTATAAGAATTTCTGTAGCTCTCAGAGCCTTTCTAATCTAAAAAGAAGCATAATCTGCTTGAAGATCTGCTTGAGGTCTGTGTATCAGTGTGAAATTCATCTATGGACTGAATTTTCTTGAGGTTCTCCATTGAGGTCAACACTGTTGGGCTGGTATAAATGAGAGGAGATCTGAGCTCTCTGACTTTACCTGGACAGTAAAGGAGATGATATGGTTATCTGCAGCTGAAAGCATCAGGGAGAGCCTCACAGTGTGCTTCTGCTGAGCTTCTGTGACCTGCTTTGTTGTGGCAAGTGAGACTTTAGGCTGGGTTGCATCTCACCCTGTTACATGCTGTGAGAGGAAGGGAATAAAGAGGGTTTTGTTTTCTAGCCCAGCAGATGAACCCATCCATGACAGGAAACCTGGGTTGTTGTGTTGCTTACCCCTCAGATATAGACATTGCAGTGCTGACTTTGACTAAAGGGATGGCTATTTCCTTTGCTCAGGATGTGGGCCAAGCCTGATGGTTTTCATGTTTTCTTTGATGCTATTCACATTTCATATCTGCACATAGAGAAAGATAAAATGTACACTGTTGTTGGAGTCTCCTACTGCTTTTCCTTTATATCATAAATTCTCCTGTAACTCAGAAGAGAGCTCAAAGCTCCATTGCCTAATGTGAGCTGCGTGGATAGCAGAGTTATGTTTGGCCAGCTTGTTGCCCTTAATTTGCTATTTTTATTTAACCCATTTTTGCCAGGCATTAGCAAATGTAGCATCCTGTTGCTTTTCTCATCTGTTCCCACAGCAATTTATATTGCTGTTTCAGAAGCAGTTTCCATCCCTGGGTTTCAAAACTGGTCTTCACCACTCCTGCTGTGGCAGATAGGGATGCCGTGAGGAGTAGTGCATCATTTTCTGCGTCATTCCCTCACCTCCCTGTGTCACAATCCCTGCTGCTCCTCTCAGGTGATGGGGAGCAGCCTCAGGTCTCCAAAGCCTTAGAAGCATGCTCTATTTGAATAGTGGCAATTTTACCAGAAGGCACACAGGGAAGGCAAGGTGAAAATATCTGTTTTTTCTCCTTAGTTTTGCTCTCTCAGTGGAGGAAGTGTGTTCCTGGCAGGGTGCTCTCCGTAGCCTAGATTGGTACGGATGTTGGGCTGAGTGGCCAAAACCCATTAGCCAGGATGTTGGGAAACACAAGCCAGCTCTGGAGGACTAAGTGGATGGCCAGGGTTGAGGACAAAAACTGATTGCATGGTTTGGTTGCCTTCAATTTTCTTGTCCTTTCATTGCCACATCCATCCAGCCTGCTTAGAGAAATGACCCATCTGCTCCCTCCATCTCAAGCTGTTAGAGCTGCACAGCAAATCTGAACTCATTCCTCCTTTCCCATTCTCCAACACTCTCCATACATTTATTCCATTACCATACGATGGTTATTAGTAGAGAGAATATGATGTTTTAATTTAAAAAGTGATATCACTAGAACTGGGAAAAGCACAAAGTTTAGTATGTCAGATCCTTTCCAATTTTATAGGTCTTTGGAGATGTTTTTGATTTCAATCTACAGGGTGGGGATTTTTACCTCGTTACTATTTCCATGCTTGTGTGTTGGAGTTTCCCTACAAGTCTACAAAGATAGTATTTTTCCTCCCATTTTCCAGCTGGCACTGACAAACATGGAACTCCACAAAAGTTACTGTTTTTAGAATTTCCCCAACTCCTTCTAGGAAGATGAACCCTTCTATTTCTCCTCCCCCCCCCCACGCCCCTTTTGACAAGAAAGAAAGAAAGAAAAAGTAAAGCAGAACACCCACATGTTTTTAGACATTTCCAAGCCAGTTTTTCAGAAGCTAATAGCTGTGATGGTAGATGACATCTGTCATAGCATCCAAACTCTGAACCTGTTGAGATTCACCCATTTTAACCCTGGACATCTCCGTGAGCATCATCCATCTCACATCTGTCAGAGAAGACATAAACCTAGCAAGAGCCTTGTTGGTTTCTGCTCCATACAAGAGAATGGGGTTAAAGGTAGCAGTACAATAGGGGAAACAGCAGTGAGGAAGAGACAGAAAAACCAGTCAGGAGAGAAGCGTGTTTTTTTTCAGATTCTTTGTGGACTTTAATAATCAGAAGGAGAGGATGCCAAAAGGACCAGTGCTGCCTTGCTCTCCCAAGCCAGCAGGATGTGTGTTCAGCCCTTCAGCTCCAGAAACGTGGGCTGTCCTCCTGCCACGCTCCTCGTCGTCCCTCGGCAGCCCCTGCATGGCGGTGGAGGGGTAACCCCCACTGCAGCCCCGTTCTGCAAAGACCCTGCTGTCACTGGAGATCCCTGCAGCTGGGATTCACAGCACAGCACTGATGACAGAGAGCAAAGCCCTTGGAGTCCCCAGCCATAAGTCTTGCTGATCTTTCACATGTCCCTTTGCTGAGGCTGTGTGTCCCCGGTGGGTTTTTAGGTCTGTTGGATGTGGTCCGGCAGAAGTGAAATTGCCTTAATTTAGCAGAGCTAAGAAACACCAAGAAAATAAAGCAGACAGGAGGTCTCATTGGAGATACTTTGTACTGTTGAAGATAGACTTTCCCAGCTCTCCTTTGGTGGCCATAAAATATATTTATATTATGAAAAACAAAACACGATAAATAGTGATGTTCAGGGATGCTGCATTTATTTGTGTCCCAGTGACTCTGATCACTTTAAACCGTGAGAGTTGAGCTGGGCTCTTTCTCACTCTCATTTCATTTACTAATGATATTTCAACGCTTGGAATTTGCCTATGAATCTTGTTTATGACACATGAACCAGAGCTGAGCCTGGCTTGCTCTCCCTTATGAATTGGCCCTTAAGGGCCACTGAGAATAACAGAGAGTTTCCCCAAAACAAGTTTAAACAGTTCCAAACCAAACAAACAGCTTTTGTCTGCGTCCTCAGGTCCATCAAACATGTGTTTGATGTGTGGATAGAATAAGATAGTGCAGTGGAGAAATATAAATAGATACATAAGACAAAATAGAAAGAAGGAATAGGAAAAGAAAAATCTTGTGGCTGGTGTAGTTTTGGTGTGAGAAAATTTCCTAACCTGTTTGAAAGTACTCTTCCTATTGAGATCAATTCTTAGCAGCATCCAAGCTGCTCCATGCTGCTCTAGTGATGCCAGACTTGAGTTAGCTTAGCTGATTTGTTCAGGATCCTGTGACTGTATGAGGTGCAGGAATATTTTCTAAATCTTAGAGCACTTATGTAGACAAGGCATCCCAGTAATTTCTTGGAAAAACCCGTTAGACCCATGAAAATTTGGTATAGATGAGAGCAATCCCCAAGATCCTACCATGCATGTCTTGGTCATGGCAAACAAGTGAATTTCCCTGGCTGGGGCATCCCAAGGCAGATACATTCCCAATAGATGTTTGATACAGCGCTTTCAAACATTAACTTTGCCCTGTAACTTTGTTGGACTGAAGGGAGGAGCTTGCCTATGATCTCTGCTCCCCTTGTCTTTCTTTCTCATCTGGCTGGTATTTCTGGCAAATCCTAAACCTTCAGACCTCTTTTAGAGAGGTGAGGTTGTGTGAGGAGAAGATGCCTCCAGCATGCAGGGTTCAGTGTACATGGGACAGCTGGGATGAAGAAAGGTCTGTGGGGTTAGGAGAGTCAGGTCTCCCCAGCCTTGCAATGGTACTTTCTGGCTTCAAGAATGTCATGCTAGACAAGATAAATCGTGAGGGAATAGTAGGCACAGGAAGGAGTCTCCCTATTCCTCACTGTCAGCCTAGGGAAAAGATGGACTAGGTAGGAATTTTGACTTAGTGGGAACCTCTGGAACAGAGTTGTCCCCAGTTGTCTGTCCAGACCTCTTGCATGCCCCTTGTCCTCAGAGCACTTGTGCCTGCACGCTCCACATGAAATAATTGCCTGTTCTTTATGGAAAGATGGAGTGAGGTAGTCCTGCCTGGAGAGGACATTTTGGCTTTAATTTAATGGCAGCCGTTTGCTAGTTATTCATTTGGTTCTTTTTTATATAATCACATGTGTGTCGATATCTCTCTCTTTTTTTCTAGTTTTGCTCTTTTTTGTTTTTTCGTTTACTTTATTTTGCTTTTTTCTTTTTTCTGTTTTTTTTCCCCCTTTAGGTTTCAGAGAAATTATGTTGAATCCAATAAGCCTCCCTGGACATTCCAAACCTCTTAACCAAGGCATTTATGTTGAGGATGTCAGTGTTTATTTCAGCAAAGGACGTCATGGCTTTTAAAAACTCCTTAAAAGTCCCTGTTCTGATGTCAAGTTTATAGGCTGTGCCCTCAAAATGGTGGGAAGCAGTAAGCGTGGTCTGTATGGATTGAGGTCTCCTCCTAATAGGACTCTACAGCCCTGCCTGTACACACGTTAAAGCCAACTGAAACTGTGGTTTTCTGTCACCAGATAACAGGGTTGTTCTTTTCCTCCAATGGTCGCTGTGTTCGTTAAATATTCCTGCAAGGCACAACAGCAGCAATGAGAGCAAATAAAGAGAATTAAAACCCAATTGAAAGGAGTCATCCTAATAATACAGTAAATAATTGTACTTTTGCTTTAAAATAAAACACAAAACAAACAAACAAACAAAAACCAACCAAGCCAACCAAACTGACATCTTTAGTCATGTCCTCCCTGCTTGGAGTTTTCTTTGTAAGCTTGTGTCTTCGCAACACCCAGTGAATGCTGCCATCACCTCTTACGTGGCACCGCCATGGGAGGTTTCCCAGAGCGAGCCGAGGCGGGGAGCCTTGAAGAAACTAAAGCAGAATGAAGACTTTTGGTAAGAACAAAGGTAGCCCCGCTCCAAATTCTTGCACAGAAAATAATGTTGGAAGGAATGAGGATGGAAAGAAAATCAAAGAGTATCTTACTTCTCTGACAGGAAGAGTGTGGTTATCTTTGAAGTGCACATATTCTAGGAGGCTCCTTTTGTTTGTCTGTCTGTGTGTTAGAGCGGCTCGTTGGATCTGACTATATCATTGTTGTACTCTGGTCTCTCCCTGCTGCTTAAATGATGAGCTTTATCTGAGGAGTTACCTGGAACTTCCTGCGTGGGTGGAGAATCCATAGCGCAGGAGGGTCGTGTCCTTGCCAGGACTAGAGCAGTAAGCAAAGTGGAAAAGCATATCAGATGCACGTAGGTCCCATTGTTGGGCCTTTTCCAGCCGCCTTTAGCTCTCCCCTTTATTCCCACTCCACCAGAGATTGATTGTAACTCAGTTGGGTACCCAGAACCATCAGCTGGAGGCTGGCTGACTGAAGGAGAGGGAAAAAAAATATTCTGTTGCTTCTTCTCTGGCAAAAACAGAAGTATTGATCCTTTTCTGGCTGATATTTGTATTCTCTCCCCTTCTCCCATCCCACTTTTGTCTTACTTCATCCAAAGCCTCTCAGATGGAAAAGTAAACCCTTTCATCCTGTCCTCAAGAGAAGCCTGCTGCCCTTGTGGCAACTTGTATGGCTTTCCTTGGACTCTCTGGATGTCATGTGTATGGGAAATACAGGTTTGCTCACACATATCAGTGATAAGCAAGGCAGATTTTCTCTAGAGGACACAAAATATTCCAAAAGCTTCAGGTGTGGCCAGATCCTTTTGAGAGGAATATTGGACCAGGAGCTTCCTCACCAGCCACTCTGCTTTGCTGGCCTTCTTGGTGGCCTGAGATGACCTTATCACATCAGGGGTGTCTCTAAATCACCAGCCCTCAAGGGTCACTGCCACTGGAAAGCATCTTGGTCCCTCTCCACCAGAACTGGGCAGAAGCCTCAGAATGGATGTTCTGCTTCATCCTGCCTTTACAGGTGACCTGCATGAACCACCCTGGAGATTGCCAGGAGGTTTTATTATCAGCCGTCCCATAGGGATATCGCTGGGAATATTCCATTCTTTTGCTTCTTCTCCTGGTTCATTTGCATAAAAAGGTAAAGTGCAATAGAAGAGTACTGGAGAGATGGTGGCAGATTGCTTTAAGTTAATGGACATGCCTTAGGGGGCATCTGGTTAGCGTGAGGAGACCTGGCTCAGGTTGGATGGCTTCAGAAACCATGACCAAATCTCCCAACAACGTTTCCTGCCCGCATCGGAGCTGGAAATGCCAGAGGTGCACTGCCAGAGAGGACCTGCGGCCGTGTGCCATGGACACCTCAATTCTGCAGATTCAGAGTGAGGAGGAGCTTCACCGAGCGTGTGAATCACTGGGTGCTTGTCTGAACTGAACTTCCCCATCTCCTGGAAGTCGCCCACCTGATCTGGGGATGTCTTGTCCGTCTGAACTGTCTCCTCTCCCTAGCACTGTTCAGGGGACTCTGCTCTCAACTGTGTGTATCAGTCGTAGAGATGCATCTGTGGGCCTGGACCAGAAGCCTATATCCAAATGCCCTAGCAGAGGAAGGGTTGAATTTTGCAGCTCAGGTCCATCTCTGCTTAGAAGAAATCCTCCGGACCGTACAAGATAATTAAATGCAGTTCTCCCCACTGTGATCGATGTCTCAATTTGTTTAACACCAGTTAAAGTCTCTGGTTCCTCACTGCTGAAAATGAAAGCCAGTCGTGGCTGTTTGCGATTGGTGGCTTTAAGTAGCAAGTCTAAGGATGTTTCTTTTTTAAATTTTATTTTATTTTTAATTATTGTAAATCATTACCTCATTTTCTGTCAATGAGATTCCTCCATCTTTGAGCATTCTTATCTTGCCATAACTATCATCCTGTGCTAATGGGAAATGGGACGGTCCCTTCTCACAGAGACTATAGGGGTGTTCAATGTCTAGTTTCTTAATAAACACTTTATTTTCTAACGAAACAGCTGCACCAGGCCTCTTCTTTGAAGACAAAATAAATAAATGTTCAGAATGACATGTCCTATAGTCTACTTCTTCATGAGATGGTCCACGTGTGGGGAGTTTGGTTTGTTTTCTTCTTTGGCGGGTGTGGAGGGTGGTATTTACAGTTGTGACGGGAACATTGCTCAGGTGTAGCTCTTGTTTCTGTCACTCTCACCAGGCATAAAGATGTTTTCTTGCCTGAGAGCTTAGCTGCTAATGGTCTCAGTTGACAACCAGTTGGTTTTTGTAGCATAAAATGGTCAT
Organism: Cinclus cinclus; assembly: GCF_963662255.1. NCBI lineage: Eukaryota > Metazoa > Chordata > Aves > Passeriformes > Cinclidae > Cinclus > Cinclus cinclus. Next base: position 14,558,806 of record NC_085058.1, read on the forward strand.
ATTCTCAGGGACAAGCTGGTACTGCAGGAGATTGTGTCAGGATTTGCCAAGACAAGTTTCTGTAGTTAGTAGAAAAAGTTTTATTAGAAGCCTTATCTCTCAGGGAGCTTGACAGTAAAATATTGTTCTGGCTGCAGTGCTTTCATTTCAGGATATGCTGTTGCTTCAAGTCTCATTGCTTGGCTGTGCAAATTGACAAAAACCAAGAAACATTGGCTGCTGGGTGTTGGATTGTTGTCCCCTCCTCAGGAGCAATTAGCCTCATGTTGAACTTTCAAGGGTGTGTTTGCTGTAGAGGCAGTGGGATACAGGTGAGCACTGTACTCATATTCCTCATTAGAAATTAATGTCTGGGTGGTTGGATACTCCAGGAGGAGAGAGGAACCATTCTGCAGTGTCTGGGACTTGGCATGAGGTGTGTCTTAGTAGCTGTGTCTTAGAATTGTTAACAGGAGATGTCACCGATGTAACTAAAAGCTGCTGTGCCAACCTGCAGGTGACAGTGGGCATGAGGACAGGGGTGTGTTTGAGCACATATTGGTGGATGGTGCTGGAACCCTCTTAGAAAACCTGGTGAGAGTTTTGATGAGCAAATTAAAAACATGTTTTCCAGCATCCTTTTGTTCCTATAACTTCCTGGCATGACTTTCAAGCAAATGTCTCAAAATGATGCTGTGAGTCAATTTCTGCATGACCTTCCTTTCTAATGAGTGTCTCTAGGGGTGATGGGGTGCTGTGGTTCACAGGATTAGGTGATGGCTGAGATCTTAACCTTTCCAGGAATGTCTGCAATGCCCAAGACAAATGTTTGTCTCCTAACATAACTTTACACAAAGGATGAGCATCTGAACTGCATTGGATTCCATCCCTGTTTCCTTTTTCTTTCTGAGGTGTGGGAAACAAACATGGGGTTTGGAAGCTCTGTCTTTTCTTCTCCACTACTGCAGGGTCTGTTATCAGATTTCACAGCCCAGAAACATTGCAAACAGTGGTTGATTAGCCAATTACTTGGGCTGCTGCTATGGTTGGCTTTGGTTCGCTTTGCTTTGTGTTTCAGGACAACTGACTCCTTACGTATGAGTTCCCACAATATTTTTTATGCTGTCACTTCAAAGGGAGCTGGTTTAACTATGGACTCTGACAGGCACTGTAGAGGGGTTGGGCACTTGTTTCTTCTTGTTCTTCCTTCTTGGTTATCTCTGTTGCCTGATGTACCCATGCAAAGGCTCCATGCTCTTTGTGATAGCTGGACCATGAATTGATAATGCTGTGCTGCTCTCTCCCCACTCTGGCTTCAAATAACTCCTAAAATAAAGAGTTATTACTGAAGGAGCTGGGGATGCTGGTTTGGTAGGGTGAGGGCAGCGGACCCCTAGCAGGAATGATCAGCTCCTCCTGAACATCACAGCCCTGCCTCCTCAGGTCTTGTAGAGTGTGGAGCCCGTGTGTGAATTAGCAGAGAAACAAAGTTTTGGCTCATTGTACTTTAAAAAGATGGAGTTACATTTCTTTCAGTTTCTGCTTGAAGGGAGCATGATGGCCACAGTGTGTTTCTGGCACTGTAGCTCTCTCCAGAGTGGAATCATCACGTGAGACCTTGGTCTCAGACGTGCTGCAGGGCAGTGTCTGGTGTGTGGGATGCTGTAGGTCATGATTGGGGTATATGTAGTTTCTGCAGCTGTTTATCCACATTGCACTGAGTCCTGATGTTCGTTGCTGCTCTTTTGTTTATTTAGATGTGCATTTGAGGAGTCACACCTTCTCTCCCAAGAGGCTTAAGCTTGTTTTGAAGGTGGTGGTTTGGTGTTTCTTTCTACCATTAGGTCTTTGTCCTTTCCCTCTGTGTCCTGCTGTCCAGGGAATTCCTGGGAGCTATAGGGAGTCAGAGCAAGCTGCTTCTGCTGATTCAGCAAACTGCAGCAGTGCGTCACTGCTCTGCTCTGATTTGTACCCAGAACAAGCTGCAGATCCTCAGGGTTAATCCTGGCATTAGCAGAGGATAAAGAGGCCTAGACACAGTAGTAAAGCTAAAAACCATGGGTTTGGAGGAGCAGCAGCAAGAGAGCACACAAGAAATCAATGCTGAGTGATTTCATTTTCTTCCTTAACATTTGGAAGCACTTCTGGTGCTCTTTGTGCAGTGAGTCAAAAAGTCCGTATTAACCATGCATTTACCAGTGCCTGCAGTGCCTGAGTAGTTGGAAGAAAATTTAACAAAGTGTGGGGAAGTGCATACAGCTGCTTTGAATTTGTGGGTGTAGTTTGATAGGAGACCTGTTCACTCACAGCTGGAAAAGATGCTTTACCTGGTGAAGCAATGATGTATCTTCTGCTGTTGTGGTGCATTTTGCTTTGCCTTTATCTTCTGTGTTTTTCCCAGTGTTGTCCCCATGACTTTCTTTAAGACATGCAGGCTCCTTGGTGGTGCCAGCATGTGGTCTGATGCCACAGTGCTAGAATAAATCCCAACCCACACAGAAGTAAATAACTGCAGGAGGACTCCTTCACAAAGAGAAGATGATAGCTTCTCCAGCAGTAAAGCAGAGTGCAACTGCAAAACAGCTACATTTGAATTTTGATATTATTTTGAACTTGTGTGTGTGTAACTGCTGACTAATCAGCAGGAATATATTTTGGTTGCTGTATACAAAGTGGAGGGATTTGTTCTAAGTGCTGGTTAAATGATTTGCTCTGCTGTTAGTGACTCATTTGTGATCTGTGCCTGATTCCTGCAGAGAAGTTGACTTTCTGTAAGCATTTGTTTATTATTTCAGTGTATTTGGCCTTTTTTTCTCCAAGATTTTGCTTCAGATATTCATGTTGTGTGATGGGTGTTGGTTTTGTTCATGGGTTGGGTGAATGAATGCTTCAGACAGGTAGCCAGAAATGTAACATGCAGAGATACCCTTCAATCATCTGTTATCTGGGGTTGTCTCTAACCCCATGTTTCTTTTTCGTATGTTTGGATTAGTACCATCCCAACAGGTCTTTCTGCAGGCAAGAAAAACTGTCATCACCTGGGCCTTTGAAACAGTTAAGAGCTTGTTTTCACAGCAAGTAGCTTTCCTGGCTCCAGTCTGAATTCTGGGAGCAGCCTATGTCTGACCTGTGTATGGGCTTCCCTCCACTGATGCCAGAGCAGCTACTGCTGGGGGTCAGGCTCATTCATGAGGAGTCAGGGAGAGCCAGACTGGAGCTGCACTAGCTCGGTAAACTGCCAGGAAGTCTGAATAAACTGATTTTGGCCAGGTCATCATTATCTTAAGTGAGTCAGAGATGTGTCCAGGCTGTTGATTAAGATAATTGAGAGAGGGAGGGAGAGATGCTTGCAGTCCACAGACAAGGCTGGTGAGGTGGTGGAGTATATTGCAACATCTGATGCAAGAGAGGAGCTCCTGGTCTTGCAAGCTGATGTATCCAAGGCCTGGTCCTGCCAGGATTCAGTCCCTGGTGTCACTGTTGGGTATGTACAGTGACCTCATGCTGACGCACATTTCAAACATCACTGATGTGAGCTTGTCTTGCCAGGTTAAAGAGTCATACCTCTGCTCAGCTTTCCTTGTGAGGCCTTGCCTGGCAATTCTGGAGATGTTCTGGATAAACAGAGCATTCTGGGTTTGCTGTATCAGTGTCAGGCAATGCGTGGGGATGATAGGAGCAGTTGTGCAAGGTCACTTCTTCCTTGATAGTGCCTGGTCCAGCCCGCTGTAGGCTTCTGAAGGTGGCTGCAGGTTTGCTTTGTGCTTTGTGGACACGTTTGTTTGTTGGGTGGTCCCAGAGGGTTTGGAAGTTTAAGTGTTTAAGCTCCAGTCCATGCTCAGCACTGCTGGAACAACTCCAGAGGTACAAGTCCCCCAAAGCCACATCTCACCATGCACAGGTGTTGCAGGCAACTGAGAAGGGCCTCACTTAAAGACAGGTAAGTGTCATTTTTCTCCTTCTAGGGAGCTATTGTGTGTAATGTGCTGGATTCAGACCTCTAGCAGGAATTACTTTGATGGATGTGCTCTAAATGCATCAATGATAACTGACTGCATTAGACAGTATCGGCAGGAAACTGTCAGTCCCTGCTCAGGAGAAAGCAGGGGCTCTTCTGGCTGGAAATGCTGCAGGTCTGGCACTGTGGGAGTGGAAAACCAGAAGAGCCAAGTGCTGCTGGAGGCCGGGGTTAACGCCCACGGCTGCTCCTGTTTGACCACCCGGGTCAGGTGCGGCGATGGAGGATGCAGCCAGAATGCCAGCAGGTATGGCAGAGCTGTGGGAGGTGTTTGGCACAGCTGCTGACTCCTTTAGAACACTTGAGAGCACAGAACTTCTGTGGCTCCTTGATGATAGTGCCAGTCTCTCATTTTCATTAGCTATCAGCAAAAAATGGCTGTGGTGTTCCTTAAATCTCCTGCCCAGGGACAGCAGTGCATCCAACACAGAGAGAACACCTTTTTTTGCAGCCATATGACATGATTGCCACCCAATCCCAACAGAAGGTCTTGTAGCGATGGCTTCACAAGAAGGTAACAAAGTCCCTGACAGTGTATCTTGGATGAAAGTATTATCCTGTGACTAGCCTGAGCTCAGTTTAATCCTGTTAACCTCACAGTGGACTCGGGAGTTGGGTAACATTCCCTATAGGTCCTTAAGCTTCTCTGCATTGCAGTAATGTGTGAAGCATCTCATGTTTTGTCAGATTTCCTTCTCTGGAGTCAGTGGTGCTGCCATGAACCTCAAAAAAAAAAAAAAATCAATAGCAGTCTCACAAGGGAAGGCGAATATCTCTCACCAGAAAGATAGAGTCATCCTCAGAAAACAAAGACTCCTGAGCATAAAAGATACTGTCATGTACACCTAACTAGGTAAGGTTTGGCAATGTCCCTTCTAAGGAAGACCTCTAAGACTCAAAGAGCAAGGAAATGTGGTGATCATGAGCTGTAGATACAGCACAGACTGAAACCTGGATCTTTCATCTGAAAGGGCCACTGAAATCAAAGGGTTCACAGGAATCTATCTGGATTATACCTTGAAGGGCTAGTTCAACCCATTGGGACATGTCTGTTCCCTTAGTTTATAGCACTGTGATGCTCAGTCTGTCATCCAGCCGGGCTGTTGGTGTGCCAGCACAGGGAGGGAGGCATCCCACAGCTTTCTGGACACCAGCCACTGAGGATTCCAGCCCTCCCTCTCTGAAACCTCTCCACCGCTCATTTCTCTGTGCTCCCTTCTGAGTAAGAACAGGTCCCCACTGGTTGGAGCTTTCACCAAATCTCACCCAGCCCTGTGCTTAGGTTCCCAAACAAGAAACCAGAGGATGGGCACTTCTTCATCTGGAAAGGAAATGCCTTTGGCATAACACCCAAAGTTGTGTCTAAAGTTGTGTCTAAAGTTGTGTCCTTGTCTGGAGACGTAAGTAGATGCTTGCTGGTCATGATGCAGGGGGTGTGTGTATTCGTGTTTGTATGTGAAGTAGGAATCAAATACTCATGATGGAAAGATGGATTTCCAAGGGAAGAAACACATCCATGAAATGCAATCCACAGCCCAAGGCAGAGGAATGGAGGTCGGGATGGTAAAGCCTTGACGGCATTAGGCTGTGGCATGGAGGTAAGTTTTTGCTGCAGTTTCCCCATCTGCAGTTCTGTATAAATGATTTAAGTGCCCTGCAGCCCACTGATGGTGTCCATGCACTGGGACTGCCAGCGATGGATGAGAATAGCCTGGCTCTGAGCTGGGTGTGATTCCAGACAGCAGCTCTGGAGACCCTCAGGAGCACATCCCTGTGTCGTAGAGACTGAGCTGGGGTCTCTCACGGAGCTCAGATGCCATCTCAGAACAGCTGCTTGGGTTTGGAAAGAAGTGGGGAGCCATAAGGGTCCTTTCCCAAGGGACATCCAAGCCCAAGTGCAGGCAGCGCACATGCTGCTTCCTGCTTCCTTAAAACCCCTGAAATAAAGGACTCTTTGTTCTAGGAGATATAGATTATATATATTTTAAAGCTCCATGAATCATTCATAGCCCAAAGATAAAACGGCATCAGAGCCAAGGAAAGGCTGAGGCTGTAAGGCGAAGCAAGGAGCCTTCCATTATGTATTGTACTCAAACTTGACCTGGCAGTACCTCCTTGAAATCTTGCCTTTGCTTTGGGAAGACCTCTTTTTCTCCTAAAAATCTGTACTACTCACCTACTTTCAGTAGATAATCGTAGGAAAAGCATAATCATCTGCTTCCCTTGTTGTACAGCTTGATGGCTGGCTTTTGAAGAGCTAAAGTTTATGTCCTAGTGAGCATGTGAGAGCACAGTGGGGCTGTCAGGAAAAGCATGGACATGTGGCTTGGAAAGAGAATGAAAGAGTCCTAGGGATGTTATGGGATCAAGCAGGGTTTAAGGATTAACACTTAGTCTGGCAAACAGTGTCAGGTAGGGATTATTGAATGGTTTGGGAAGAGAGGCTGGATGTTTTCAGAGTGAGCCAAGCACTTCCAGGCTCATTGTGGCACAAGCCAGATGAGAATAAGGGCTCCTGCTCACTTGTGGTTGCTTGGTAGTCAGCATGAAATGAGTTTGTGGGTGTGAGCCTCATGCCTGGCAGGCAGATATCCTTAGCCCAGAAAATGTCTCTGGTTTCTTGGATGGAAGCAAATGCTGATGATTAAATCCAGAGTGGGGCTGTATGGCAGTGATTTGTGGTGTCCTCTTGGCAAAAAGAAATAGCCAACACAACCTGTCTGGATAGAGCAGAACTCACAGCCAAAGGAGTAGAAAGGGAGGAAGAGGGACTGGTTGTTTTGTTTATTTTCTTTGTGCTTTGCTGTTGTTGTTTGCTTGATTCTGTAATCGAAGAGAAGGACTGGAAGTTGAGCTTTCACTTTTTAAGAACATGGTTTTCTTTCTTCTATCAGTTGTATTTACAGTAAAAATTTGTGTTCTGTTTGTCCTGATTAAATGGCAATACGTTGTACCACAGGAGCAGGAAACTCTCATGTTGCTTTGCTATTTCCTTTTTAATTACTGTCACCAATTCATTGGCAAGAGTAATATTATTGCTCAGGGCTGGAGACACCTTTCCTTTCCATCGCCGTACTGCCCCAGGGATTGTAAAACGCACTTTTGCCAGTAAGGTGAAATAAAGAGAGCTTCATTTATTTGCTGCCCTTCATTTGTGCCAGCACCAGAGCTTATGAGGCCACAGTCTAGCCTGGGTATCTGGTATAAAAATAAACCCACTTTTAACTCTGCTCACTCAGAAGTTATTTTTCACCCAGAACCTTTCAGGGCACTACTTTGCCAAACAGCAGTGACAGAACTAGGGAGAGAGTGACCAGTAGTGGATTAGGGTGACAGGGACCCCACAAAGTCAGGTAAGTGGCTGAATCAGAGCATCAGGGCTAGCAGCTGAGAGTTTGCAGCAAGTAAACACCATGACATGCAAGACATCTGCTGCAAAAACTGGGAGAGAAATTGTTTGGAAACATGTGTTCTTTCTAAAGCTTTTATTTTTTAATAGGGAAAACCTTTCAGGCTCCTTTTTAATTCATAATAAAGAGCAGGTTGAAAAGAAGGAGAGGGCAAATGAAGACAGTGAGGCTTGCTAACTTCCTTTAAAGTTGGAAGGTCACCTTTAAAAATGGATGAATGCAGCATTTGGAGGAAGCTCCAAGGCAGCAGGCCTGGGGTTCAGCACTAGAATAGGAGGCAGAACAAAGATGAAAAGAAGAATCCAGTTGAGATCTAGGAATAGCTGCAGAGCTGCAAATCCCCGTGGTGGAGTTGGGTGGAGGTGTTGGTTAAGGGAGCTTCTCTGCCCGCTCGCAGAAAGATGCAGTTGTGCGTGGTGATGTGCTGGGGAAAGTTAATTTTGGAGCTGGATAGCCAGCTGGACTGCACAGGGGCACATGGATGGGTGCTAGCGCTGTGGAACTATGCTGGGATCTGGGATAAAATTAAAGCACTGCCTGCCCATTTTCATTCAGGGATGCTGGGTAACTCTACAGTTGTCTTGCCTGGTTTGGCTGTATCCCTGTTGACTTTCTCCTTTCCTAGGACTCTTCAGGGAGCAGGAAAAGGGTGATCACAACATGTATCCTGGTGATGACTTGCTGGTTCCCAGTGCCAGCCCTTCCCACCTTTCCTTGACACAACCTGGGAGCTGCCGGGTGGGAATAGGACTCAAGGGGAGGAGTGGGGACTGTATTGAGTGACCCTGGTGTTGGTCTCAGCTGTGTCTCTCCTGGGCAGAAGTTCCCTATGTCAGGGGAACAGTTCTTAGGATTCACTTAAGAACTGAACACATTTCATATTTAAGCAATTGCCTGTCTTTCCCTCAGAGCCAAAACACAGGGGCATCAGACACATGCTATCTATTGCTTATTAAGTGGTTTAACAAGCCCAGCTAATTACAATGTACTCAAGGATTTTGTAGCTTATGAAGGCAGTCCCTGTTTGTTTGTGTCAGTGCTTTAATACGTTAATACACCAATTAAACCTTGGGAGGTGTGTGTGCTCACACAGCTTTATGTACCAGGAGGCATGTTGATGGTTTTCATGTCAGCTGGGGCTTCTCTGGCTCTTACAGCTCCAGCTCTGAAGGGATGCTTGTGGTTTTGCACTCAGCCTTGTCACTGGAGGGACATCCATCCCCTACACAAAAACATTGTTCTCCCTGCCCAGAAATACGTTGTTTTACAAGCCTCAGGCAGACATGGGCACTCTGTTGTTACACTTCCCTTCTCTCAGACAGGCCTTGGAGAGTTTCTCAGTCTCTTTCCTCAGTGCTGATGATACAGGCAATTTGTGCCTGAAAGTGTTGTCTTCCCTTCCTCAATTAGTCCCGAGGGGTCAGCAGTAGGGGAGCTGCTGTCTGTGACACATGCATTTGTTTGCAAAGGGCCCAGCACATTCATTAAGCCACAGGATAATGAGCAATAATCAGTGCACAAGGCGCCCGGGTGAGCCAGTGTAGGGATGGGCTGGAGCAGGCAGCGAGGGTCAGAGGTAAAACCTCCTCAGTGCACTCACAGCTCAATGAAAAGAGAGCAATTGTGGGGGGAGGAGAAGGAGAAAGGATGGATTAAAGGAAATTGAGCAACTGTAATAAATACACTTGAAATTGAAGTGATTATATTCCCTGTGGAGCTGAAGTGCTGAGGAGGGTCTGCAGAAAGGGCAGCCACACAAAACCAGTGGCCTTTCAGAGAGCTGGCTTACAGGGAATGTGAAATGAGTGGAAGAAAGCTGGCTGGGCTTTAATGCAGGTCTTTCAGACACAGCTGGGAAGGCTGCCCTAAACATTCACTCTAGTAAAAATAAAGATAATAAAAGGCAGGATGATGGGACTGACATAGACCAGGCTGGCTAAGCAAGAGACTGAGACCATAATGGGGCACTGCTGAAGTATCACAATGAAAGGAGAGGGGAGGAAGAAGAATGCGGGAGAAAACAAAGAACAAATGAATGGAAAGCAGCAGCCATACAGATGCTGAAAGTCCTTTTGCACATAAGCATCTCAGAGACAACAAAACTGGCCTCACATCAAGGAGGGGTTTGGAGTTTTGAGGAGAGCTGTTAGCTGGTACAGAGGATATGGAGGAGAAAGTGTTTATCTTGAGAGTAATATATGGAGAACTTACTGATGATGGAACAAAAGCCAGCCTGAATCAGTGATAAGAGAAGAGAAGGACTATTAAATATTTTCCATCTGCCAAAATTGTATCCAACTTTATGGAGGTTGAAGAGTTCATATCAATGACCAGCTGTTCAAGGGCACGGGACCAGGTGAGCATCCTCTGCGGAGGGAGAGCACATCCTGAGGGTATGCACACAACTTGCCAAGCTCTTTGCTGACATTTTAATTTTCCTGTCTAAAATTGGGCAGATGGATGAGAGTTTGAAAGTTGTGGACATCATGGGGACAAGAGACAGAGCAGTGAGTTTGATGTCTGCTCGGGGAAATTCTTGGGAATCTTCTTAAACTTTAAAGGATGTTGTGGGAGAACACCTGGAAAGTAATGCTCTGTAAAGGCCAAAGTTACATGGCTTGAAGGAGTGGGAGGTCACACTCAACAAATCTGTTGACATTTCCTGAGGGGCTCACTGCCACCATATCTGAGGAAATATAGTACACTGAGATGTTCCACAAGTATGTGACAAGGACCAGTACCTGAAATTAATGACTAGGGGTAAAAGCATTGACAAGTGCATTGACAAAACAAAGATCCCATGTAGAAATCTGCTCTAAGAGCAAGAGACAGAAAAGAGTTGTTGGTAAAAGTGTTTCCAATTGGAAAGAGGTAGAAAGTGATGTGTCCTGGAAGTCACTGTTAATCACCTGTGTTTTTCTTGATGTCTGCTAATGATCTGGAAGAAAATGCTGAAGTCAGCAACCAGACTCCTTCCTGCTGTAGCATCATGGACTGAGGGAATTTACACCAGCACTGAATATGCTCAAGGACCCAAACACACTCAGAGCCTCTCCTGATTTGGGATGTGTTTGAGAGAGGAATCCCTAGAGAGAAGACAAGTGGAGAGACAGATACTGCAATTTATGCCACAGAGAAACAGCACTATCCATTAAGAAAGGATAAATGAAGCAAACTGGGCAGCGTAGGAATTTTTTGTTCATTGAATTCCTTCCAGAAATGAAGATGGGATTTTTTAACAGCTTGGTAATTATTCATTCCTTTTTCTCTTTCTTTTTTTCCTTTCTTTTTTTTCCTTTTTTTTTTTTTTTTTCCTTCTCTTGCTACAATTCCAGTTCTAGTTTGGAGACCTCAAATGACTTGATGTTTGCAGGAGAATTGCAGCCTGGCTGTGGAAATGCAAGAAGTCTGAGTGAAGTTTTGAACTCTGGGTGCTCATATGCACTCAGATATTGATCTGGGAAGGTTTTCCCTCTACCTGCTTAAAAAAATCTCTGCCCTAGGAAAAGGTTAAGAGACTTGCTTTAAACTCTGATTGATAAAGAAAAGACTTCAAGGTGGCCTTTTCAATACATGCTGAATTTGGGGTCACTTTCCAAGCTCAGATTGCAATAAGGAGACAGCATTTGTAGGGAGATTGATGGATTGGATTTGTGGCCTCTCATTTTGCCATGTTACCATCCCAATATCTGATGCTGGCCCTTCAATTAAAGCAGTTCAGGAAAACAACATATATAGTCTTGTTCAAGGTATTTTGGGGTGAAATGAGACCTGTCCTAGGCTAGTGAGGAGAAACAGCTAAAGGCACTGAAGATCTTTCCACCATTATACCCCACTCAGTACTCTGCAGCATCACCCACATATATTCATCTACAAATTACTGTTGCCAGCTTTGGGAGGTTCTTTTTATGCCTCTGCATCCTCAGATAATTGAAAAGCAGTATTACTCTTCCCCTCCTTCCCCCAGTAATCTTTCTGAATTTGGTCCTTTCCGCTACCAGTATGTTCTTGCTCTAAAACTTCATAATACACATTTAAATTTAAGCTGTTAAGCCATATATGATATATATAAAAAGTACATGTATATAATATCTTGGTTTCATAGATGAACATCCTCTTAGGTTGCCTTCCCCATGTGCCTTGAATACCAACTTAACAATCATCTAGTCTTCAAACAGAGTTCAGTTAAAGCTGAACATGCACCTTTTCACCATCTGTAATTAATCATGTCTTCTGAGGCTACCAGCATTGCAGAATGTTTTCTTGAATCTCACCAGGGCCTTTAAGAAGAATTAACTGGGTATATTTCCTCTGGTGCAGACACTGATGTTTGGCCACAGGAGAAAACTGTAGGATTCTTTTTTTTTCTCCCCCTCTCTTGCACTCATTGAAATTTGTGCTGGATTTTGTGAAAATTCACCCCAGCCACCTGGCTCATAAAGGTGTGAGACATTGCTGAAGGATGACAGACAGAAGAATGGACAAATATATACTTTGTTTTTATCACCCTGTGTTCTCCCTGTCCCGTGAGTGTCAGAGACAATAATCCAAGATGGATTCTCCTTTATAACCACAATAAGGGCAGGAGTGAAGCAGTGCCATCAGAGAAGGATGCTCTAACAAGAGCATGTGGTTCCTTAAACAGTGCTAACCTCCTGGTGATGAGGGATTTTCAAAGCCTTACCCAAGGAGCCTATTTCTGGTTCACCTCTCTCTGCTCAAAGAGGTTTGTTTCTGCCAAGCAGAGGAAGGTGGTGCTGGCTGGACAGGGCCTCTCCACAGCCAGCACCTGGGAAACAAGTTGGATCCCACTGTGGAACAGCTTTGGAGTCGATGAGTGGCTGAGTTGCTGCCTTTAGGGCTCCTCTTCTGCAGGACGGACCTAGGCAGGCTCCTTTCTCTCATCCAGAGCTGCTCTGCTGCTCTGCTCTTACCCTCCTCTTTTATTTTTTTTTTCTGTAGCAAGGGGAACCTTGCAGGGAAAGTGGATTTCTCTTGGTGTGCAGCCTTACAGGAGCACCAGCACAAAATTCATTCTTACATGTGACTCAGGCGCAGGCCAAAGGAGCACAATCATGAACAAACCTGGAGGGTTAGATGAGGACCAGCTGCTCTCCCCATCAGATTAGTAATTCCTTTATCCTCCTCCTCTTTACCCCTCTCTGCATAATTTGCTGCCTCTTAACAATAGCCTAAATCACCCAAACCACAGTAATTTTAGAGCCCAGCAGGCAGAGCTGTCTCACATTACTCCTCCTTCAGGGGTTTCCTTCTGCAGGAGGAGTTGGTGAGATGGAAAAAGGGATGTGCAAACAGAACAAGCAGGGAGAAAGCCAAGAAAACCTCAGGCAGGAACAAAGAGCAAGGTCCATTCAGGGTGTTAGGAAAACGTGAATCTGAGGGAACACATAATCAAGCCACAGACGTAAGAACACCTCCTGTGTCAGTCCTGTAAGAAAGGGAGTCAGAGGAGGTGGGAAGGAAGGAGAGAGATGGAAATTGGGCAAACTAGAGAGACTTTCTAATGAAATCATAACTTGAGCCTGAGAACTGTCTTTCAACACCTCATGTTTTTGCTCTGTATGGCCTCACTTCTGGAATTTTCTTGTTCCGTGGGTTTGGCTGCATTAGCCACTCGTTTAACGACCACCAAGCAAAGTTGTTGGTGGGAAAATGACTGGGCATGGGGCAAGAAATTATATTACTACCTGGAGTTTACAGTCACTAAAAAAAAAAAAAAAAAAAAAAAATCATACTAAGTTTCTTTTAAAATTGTCCTTTTCCTTTTTTTCTTTGTGATGCTGGTAAGGATGGCAACAATCAGAAGCACTTCCAACCTGCCTGGAGCTCTAGCTGGAAAATGCAGAACACAAGGCCCTTTCACCAAATTTTCTGCTTTGAGACAATCCAGGAATTCTATCACAGCAGATTGTTCTGAAAGTCTGTATGCACTTCCACATCTGGAAAAAACCACACTTTGTCTAAAACTACTTCTTCATTTTGTACCCAGCTTTGGGGTCAGTTCTTATTCTGGACATTGCAATGGGGATCAACATTTTAGTCTGAACCACTTGCAAACCATACCTCTTTCTTCAGTGCCATCCTTCTAATAGCCACATATTTTCCAGAATGTATTCAATGTATCTGGAATCTTTTAGCAGTTATGGTGTGGGCTAAATCCTTCAAACTGTGAATCAGGGCAGCAACTGAGCAACACTGAAACAGTAGTATCAAATCCCCCTAAATACTCAAAATTACAAGGAAATACTTAACTCTGTGACCTGAACCCTGTACTGCAATATTTGCATATGTGCAAGCGCACTGCAGCATGGCACAAAGGTTGATGGCTGGGATGGGAATGACACCAGGAAGATCTGGCTGCTAAGGCCAAAAAGGGCAGTGGTTGACAATGGGATGTCTGTCAGAGACACATCCTGCTCCGGGGGTCAGTACTGGTTGGGCTGAGCTCTGCTGGTACCTTTTGGAGGGAGCAATGGTGGTGCCTGGCACACTTTTGTGTCTGCTTGGGGTGAGGGGGAATGCAGTCTAATCGAGGCTGTTGCAAAGATGAGGGAGATTTTCAGTGCTGCTCCCAAATTAAGGAATGTGAGGAAGAGCCAATACAGGATGAGGGCTGGGAGAAAGGCTCATGTGGTACCAGTTAAGCCAGCTCTGTGTGGCATCTGCCTGCTGGGACACTGTGGGCATGCCGGAGGACAACAAAGGCCAAGGGCTGAGTTCACTGTGAACAAACTCCTTCATTCCAAGGACCCAAGAACTCATTTCTGGCCACGAAGCAGCTCAGCCATGGAGGGGCTGCTGCCTGCACCAGGCTCTGGAGTCTGCTGCCATCTCCGCAGCGGAGCAATGGCTGGGGAAATGTGAGGAACTGGAGTCTGCTGCCATCTCTGCAGCGGAGCAATGGCTGGGGAAATGTGAGGAACTGGAGTCTGCTGCCATCTCTGCAGCGGAGCAATGGCTGGGGAAATGTGAGGAACTGGAGTCTGCTGCCATCTCTGCAGCGGAGCAATGGCTGGGGAAATGTGAGGAACTGGAGTCTGCTGCCATGTGTGCAGTGGAGCTCTGGCTGGGGAGACGTGAGGCTCAAAGCTGCTGAAAGCAGGTTGTGGTTCTGCCGGGCTCCCAGCCCTGCTGTAGCAGGCAGGGCCATGCAGTCTGCTCCCAGGCTGGGACAGTCCATAGCCCTGAGCCCCTGCAACTCGGGGATGGAAAGTAAGCCTCTGTGTTCCTGCTGGGAGACATTCTCCAAGCTGCCAGGCTGCTGCTGAGACCCAGTTGCTTCCCGCTTTCTTGTGATTATCCATCACGGCAATAGGATGCTGTTAAGTGTCTGATTACTGTGTTGTTAAAGCCTTAAGCCTGAAATCTGACTATCACGTGGTCCCTCGAGGGGCAGCCAGTCCCCCTCCAACCCCCCACCAGTAATCCTTCCTTTCTCTTGGAAAAATAGTAAAACAGAAAGACAAGTGGTATCTGTCTGCAGCAGCGCTTTCCAATCAAGTGAAAACTAGCTGGAAAATCAAATCAGCTGGTAAGTTTCTGCAAAACACAACTCTATCTCCTTAAAATCTCCTCTTTTGAAGGGATGAACTGAACAGCAATAGCTGCTGATGTAAAACAAACCATTATGCCTCCTATCTCCTCTCCAAGCCCCCCTCCCTGCAGACACATGAGTCTGAAGGAGGCAGATGCTCTCTGAAGACTATTTTCCTCTGTTAAATAAATTCACTTTCAAATAATGTGTAATTAAATGTGTGGTATTGAATTAATGTTTTATTCTGAGTGCTTTGGCAGCAGGGGACCTAGGGGCCTGGTTGGTGGAAAGAAAACATGCTCACTAGAAAGACTCCCTTCTCCACTCTCTTCCCCTTTTCCTCCCACCCTGCCAAGAACCCCAGTCCCTGTTCACAAGAGCTGCTGGAGTGTATCAGTGAGTTGGTGAGGACAATGCTTTGTGTAAGGTCCTTTTGTGATACATTGCCATGGGGCTCTTGAGCATTTCACCCAGTGCAAAGACCTCTGCAGCCCACTCCTTTCCCCCTCTATCCATGTCTTGATATTCTTAGTTTTCATCCTCAGAAGATGCCAGCTGTCTGCTAACACTTGTATACAAAAGGCAGAGCCTAAGTGTGCCCTCGGGATGAGAACTTGGTGCTGGATGTCTGAGGAGACAGAAGCTGCTGGAGCTGGAAAGACAGTTTATCCTTCCAGCCTAATGTCAGCCAGAAATTGAGAAGGTGCAGATGATGTTAGGAATCATTAGATGGTTTTTAAGTCTTTTGCCTGGAATGTTAGTAATGTTTTGGTCCCATCAGCTGGGTTTTGTGTTTCCCTGGGAGCCAGGTGAGGAGGAGTTGTTGCATGCAGAGACATTGGTAAGCACAGGGTGAACATGTCCCCAGGCTTTGTAGAGGTGACAGCAGCAAGGGGGACCAGAGTGACTGACTTAACCTGAGAGGATCTTGACATGTCTCTTGAGCACAAGCAGATTAAGCAGAGGCAGAGACTGGGTTAGGGCACAACTGGGAATCCATTTTCAGCTGCCTGCTGCCTAACCCCAACCCTGGCAGCCACAGGGATCCTTGGGAACATTGGGTTTCTTTTGGTAAAGTCTTCAAGGTCTCCCTACTAAAGGACATTTTAACCTCTGACAGCAGCTCAAGTGAAGAGATTTACCTTGTTAGATCAAGAGAAGATCCTATTGATATGAACTCTTGGTTGAGTAATTCCAGAAAGTCATAAATCTGCAGGAAGAGAAGGAGGTGGATTCTGACTCAAAGGCAAGAGCTCACTGCTGTGCAAGGCATGGATGTGCTGGAGGGTTCTTTCATTTGCTGCTGTGGTCATTGTCAGGCTGGGGGTGATGCCCAGGATCTTTCCTCTTGCTTTATCTTCTTTTGTGAAA
Organism: Cinclus cinclus; assembly: GCF_963662255.1. Lineage (NCBI taxonomy): Eukaryota > Metazoa > Chordata > Aves > Passeriformes > Cinclidae > Cinclus > Cinclus cinclus. Next base: position 14,575,139 of record NC_085058.1, read on the forward strand.
TCTCCCCAGGATAACAGTTGGTTCTTCAGGACTATGCAGTGTTGTGCTTCCCAGCTGAGATTGCTCAGCACCCAGTAGCTGTGGAACACTTTGTATTTCACTCATCATAAAAAAATTGCTAAATAGTTTGTACTCAGATTTATGGGACTGAAATGGATGAGAAGGGCTTGAATTTGTGCTTTGTTTTATAGGAATGTCAGGTGCTTTAAAGTGAGAGAGAAGTTTTTACTTAAAAAGTGATTGTGGAATGGTGGCAAGTGCATTTTAATTTTTACTATATTTCTTTTTTTTTTTTTCCATGGAGTAAATGAGAATTTGCTTTGGTTTGGGTTTAAACTTTGCAGGTAATGTCACATCAGGTTATGTCACCTGCTTCCAGGTGTTTGTCAAGGTGTTTTGGTGAGGGAATCTGGCAGGCTCTGAAGTTGCGTCTGATGAGTTGTTGGTTTAAGGGGTGCTTGTGCTTTTGCCTTTCTAGCAGCTCTTTTACACACACACACACACACACAGAAAAACTCCCTTTCCATTTTCCTTCAGCTCCAAGAGCACCTTACGTGTGCACTGCTGTTGTTAGTGGTCTCTGTGTGGCTGCTTTTGGAGCTGGTGCAGCAGCTCAGAGGGTGGTAATCCAGTCACTGGGTTAGCTGGAAATCACATCCCTCTGTGGAGCCTGAGGGCTGTTCTGCAGCATCTCTCCCTCAAATCAGGGCTGGCTGAAGTCATCTGGAAGCTGAATGGCAACATTTTGGGTCAGAGCTTCCTCTCCCTCTGGTATTGCAGCAGCAAAAGCTAGAGGAGCTGGTGATGTCCTGATTGCCAGAGGTATGGTTGGAATTGGTGGATGTCAGGTATTTGCACAGCATCAGAGATCTGGCATGCAGAGGTTGCTCCTCTCCTGTTTTCCTGAGCTTGATTGCACTGAACTTTAGCTCCTGGTGTAGATTGGTATAACTGGATAATTCTTTTAGCCAAGATTGTCCAGCTAAATGCATCAAGGCCTGTTATGTTTTACCAAGGTCCATTTAGCAGCATGTAGTGCATTAGCTCTGGGTCTGCTGGGTCAGCTGAGCAATAAAGCCTCCTTCCCACCTGGGATCTGCACTCATGCCTTGTGCTGCTCCCAAGGAATGAAGCGGATGGTAAGAAAATGAAAAGAACTGCAGAAACATAAAACAGATTTCTGTTAAGCTCTTTATGGAGTACTATCGTTAGCTGAGCTGAAGGCTGTGGTTGCTCCACCAAGATCCCAAAGATTCAGATATGCTTTACATAAATCTCTATGATTTGTGTCAGAACTGTTTGGTGCTTATAATCATGAGTTCTTTGAGTCCAAGTCCTTGAAGGGTGCCTTACAGAGGAACTTGGCAAAGAACCAGTGTCTGGGCACCGTGCCGAGTTGTTGGAACCTGTACCTGGGCCCTTCCCCAGAGGTGGCTCATGTCAGAGCTGGGAGAGAAGCCACCAGAAGTGAAGGGCTACCTACTTGGAGTCCAGGCAGAAATAAGAAACAGCCTGTTCATGTCTCCATCTTTTAAAATGATGTGGGACTGATTCTCTCTTTGTTTACATGTACTTCACCAGCAGTCCATTATTGAAATCAATATCCTCCATTGACTTTGATGGATTTGCAGTGGGTCAGGAGGGAGACTCGGGCTCTGTGCAGCCTGCCTAGGTGTTGTCTTATCTCTCTATGAGATAAATCTATGAGAGAATGCTTTTCCAGCCCTCCAGTGGCAGGGCTTTATGATCTGGTCCTGCCCAATGTGTGCGCTCTGATCAGGTACATCACGAAACTCATTGAGACGTTTGGTTCCCATCCAGGCTGAGATTGACTGTCTGACGTGAAGGGCTCTCTGCGTGGTACTTGCATATCGTGGTGACAAGATTTCCAGTGTAAACTGTAAGCTTTGTTTATTTGATTTTAATTGTGGCAGAGCAGTGGAGCTGTGCAGCATTTATTCACAAGAGTTATTCCAGCAGTGTCAAGGAAGAAATGAATGAATCATATCGACTAAGTGAGAACTTTGCAACCTTTTTGTGGACAACTTATGTAGAAAGAGAAGAGACAATTCTTTGGCATAAATTAGTTGTTACGGCAAATGACTCAGCCTCTGCTGAAAAATGTCATTGTTGTTATAATTTATAAAATGCTGCTGATGCAAATGAGGCTTTAGAAGCTTATGAAAATCAAGACCATATCTACAAAGAGCCCAGGATCAGACCCAAATCAGGATACCCTAGAAACAGATCTAAAGTAAGTCAGTTTTAAAACAGGGCATGAACAGCAAGAGGGGCAAAAATAGAGAGGAAGAAAAGGAGAGATGAAATGCCATGATGTGGAAAAGCAAAGGCAGGGTGATGGAGAGGTGCAGGAAAGGACCTACCTTTAGGGAAAACAGGGTCACATGTGAGGGGAGAAGAAACATTTATAGAAAATTGATATTGGTCTTGTCTAGGCTAGAAGAGGAACCTTCTGACAAAGTGGGCAACAAAAGTAAAAGAGGAAATGTCTAGAATTTTGCTCTATTCATCCAGTAAGCTATAGGTTATTTGTGAATTAATACTCCAGGACCAAAAAACTCACTAGAAATACAAGAAGACAGACTGCTTGCTGTTTGAGCGTTTGAAAGAAGATGTGAGGAATTAATTGAAATTCATTAATTTAACAATTGAAATTGACCTGGTGTAAATGATCCAACATTAGTAGTTTTGCAGTTTGCTAACTAAAGTACTGGCACTGCTCATGGTTTACTCTATTTGGAGATTGATTTGTCCATTTTCCTTCCACTGTAGTCATCTGTGTCCAAACACAATCATGTGCATCCAGGTTTCAAGAGTATTAGCAAACCATAGTTTTAAAGATGCTGGCTGTGATAAGAATTTGAAATGCAGAATTTGCAGTGTCACTGAACTCATCTCTTCTTCATCTGATGCCCAGGACTGATTTAGAAATGAGACAGTAATTGGAAAATTAGATTCATGAAATGTACTCATACAACTTCCTGATATCCGCTCATGTGATTGAAAAGTGGTGGTTATTCAAAACAAGGTGTTTTTATTGCACACAGTCTATTACCAGCTCCATATGCTCTACCTGGAATTTGGAGGTTGAGTTGGGGTCTTTTTGCCTTGACCTTGCCATAAGATAGATAGACTCCATAATGTGAGAGTAAAAGATGGGAGAAGAATCACTGAACCAGTGATGTAAGTGGAAAAGTTCTGATTTTTCCAGGCTCTACCACAAGGGCCAGTGCAGAAGTGACCCACTGGGACATGGTAGATTGATGTATGAGAAAAGCAGAATTAACCTTGTTCCCTCTTCTTCTTCCCCAGTATCCCATGGCTGTGTTGGGTTCACAAGCTTAGCAAACTAGAAGGTGCTTGTCTCGAGGAGGGGAACAGACATGGCTAAGGACAATTGGGAGCAAGTGATGGGGAAGAAATTGTTTCTGGTTTTAGGCAAACACTTTTCTAACTAAATTCACTTTAGGCAGAGATCAAGACAGCTGGTCCTGCAAAAGGTTCAGAGGTGGTTAGGTAAAGATCCGTTTGCAGATCCAAAGCTGCTACCTTCCTGCCTTGGTTCTTCCAGAGAAAAGGAAACTTTCTGCTATGGAGGCCATGTGTAAAAGTGGGTCTCAGACTTACTGTTGTTAATGCTCTAACTTACCCCCAAGTTGCCATCACTGAGCTAAAGTCATGGGCCATTTCCAACCAGTTCAGGTCCGGTGCTTTCTGATGTGGTTAATGGGCTATTCAGAGCAACAGTGAAGGCAAAAGTTTGAAACACCATCTCTGTGTGTTAAATCTTGATGGACAAGAAGGAAGGTGGGGAATCCACCCAACTTTTCTTCTATGTCATGAAGAAGCATCATGATCCCAAAACAAGGACTGGAAGACGTTTCATTGTAAAGTGGAATTACTTCAGTGTCAGGCACTCACATCCTTCCTGTAGGTACAGCATGGCTTTGAATGAGTTTGCATCATGCTGTCAATTCTGCTTATTTTCCTGCCAGGTCTTGCTGTGGCTTCTGCACAGGATCTTCTTATGAATTGTCTTCTTGTCTTGTTTTTATAAGTTAATGGTACATGGGGAGAAAAAAAATTAAAAAAGTGGTGCTTAGGGAGAGGCAGTTTGCATACACCTTGTCTACAGGGCTGACTGCAACACAGCCGAGACAGATTAGCACAGCACTGCCTGCCTAAAACAAATAAACACCAGCTGTTTATCAGAGGGGCTCAGCTTCCTCCAGGAGGAGGTAAACAGATTTATGCAGATGAACCTCTGAGGTGCCCTTGCAGCACAGCATCTTTCATGGCTATTTGGCCTTCCTCATGAGTTACAGCCAGGACGGGTGAGTGCAGAGGTGCAAAGTGAGCACAGCAACACTGTGCCATGGGGGATTGTCACTGCTTTATGGTTAAGACCTGTATTTTATAGTGAGTTACAATTAATCATAGCACTGATCTCGCTGTGAAGGAAAAAAATTGATCTAAATTTCACTATTTTAGGCCTCTAGCATGTGAAAAAGCAATTTATTATAACTCACTTCTTATTCCATTTGTGCCTAAAATACTATGGAGCAAAATTTATGGCTATTTGAGGTTGAGAGAAACTGTGATCAGCAAATGTACTTTTCTGATTCGACATTAAGATTGTCTGGTTGCTGTCAAACTACTTAATTTCATGACTCTTTTATTTTTATAACCACCCAAGTTAGCTTTATATCCAACAGTGTTACACAAGTCCACTACTGCAAAAGGATTGCTTCTCCCTCAATTCAGTTCTGTCTGCCACAATATCACATTTAATTCTTCATATAAATTTTCCCTGGAACTTCTCAGGTGACTGTTAACAACTAGCTGTAAAATTTGGTCTCAAAGACAGATGGGATATTATTTTAATAATGTAGACATAATTACACAGTTTGGATGCCAGCTCTCAGAAATATCTGATAATTTATTAAGATGTTGGGAGGAAAAATTTGGAGCTGAAAGTTTTGGACAAGACCCTGAAACATTTATAAAGAGAAGTCTGCCTCAGTTCTCATGGTGTTACTCATAAGTGTAAAATTCTTAAAGAGTATTGCTGTTTTTTTTCTGAGACTCTTTCCTTTTTAACTTCATCTCACACCAAATGAGACAATCCGATTGCAATTGCTACATTTCTGAGTTTTTAAAAGTATCCTTGGGCTCCTCTTACTACAAGATCATTCCTCACAGCTTTCTTGATGGCTGCTATTTGGGAGACCAAGAATGTAAATACATGGTTTGTCAATACAGTAAGACCAAGCTAATGTAGTGATGAGTGCTATAGAAATGCTTGCCAAGACAAAGAGGATAAACCCCTTTTCCTCTACTCTATTAAGTAAATTGGTGCCATTTGAGCTTTTCTTATATGAGGAGTTTCCTCACCCAAGTGCATCACTTTACATTTCAACACATTTTATCTCAGATTTCTCAAGGTACTTCTTAAACACTCAGCTAAACCAGGTGGAGAAAGCAAAGTCCACATGTGATTTGTTCTCCCTGGCTGCCACTGTAGGTTTAAAACCAAAGTAATTTTGGATGTGCCTACCAACCTGCGCCTTAATGTTACTAATATTATTAATATCGGTAAGAAACAGTTTTCAGCCTACTGAACAATTAAGAAAGGTCAATGGGAATTCCCAGAGAGGTGTCTTTCATTACAAGGCCCATTGCTTGTGCAATCTCTCAGCATCCGTCTCCCCAAGCAAGCCAAGGGCCCAGAGATGGCAGCTCCATAAACCTGCCTCCGAGCTCCTAATTAAAAAGCTTAATTGCGTGAAAGCCATTAGGATGCTTGTCTTTCATTGGCTTTTTGATGCATTAAATGGTACCTGTGTTGTCAGGCACGTGACCCCTCAGGTTGATACGGGTGCCTGCTCGGGTGGCAGGAGCTGGTGTCAGATTGTGATGTGTCCCTGCAGCCAGTCTGAAACCCAGAATTAGGCACTTCCACCTCCTTCATCTGCAGTGCCCCAAGGGAAATGCACCTAATCTAAGGGACACTTACCTTTACAGCTCCTGTGGCACAAGGAAGAAATGGAAAAGGCTCAAAAGTGGTCCAATTTGTGAGCAAACAGATTAATATGAACATCCCACAGTAGTGGAAAGAGGGCACTGTCCCAAGTAATGCCTCTGCTTGAGGAGACATCTCATACATCAGCTTTTGCTCACTGAGCACTGGAGAAGAGTGCACAGCTCTGCACTGGCCTGCTATGGCCATCAGGCTGAAGCTGGCAGTGGTCTGTGCTGCCACAGATCTCAAGGGTGATGGAAAGCTCCACTGAAGGACAGTTCATAGACATGAAATTTTGGGTGCTGTGCCTCCAGAAAATGCTGTGGTGGCTGTGCATCTCTAACTTCTTCCACAGTTCACTCCAAACATTAAAAAAACTCTTTTTATTGCTGAGGAGTTCTAGGGATGCTGTGATGCCAGAAAGGTGCTTAGAGGTTTGCTGAGCCTTAGTGTTGTCCTCAGAAGAGAGCAAGTTCTCCCAGCAACCCGTGGCGTTTAATCATGACACAGAGTCAGTGGATATCCCATAGTCACTTACCTGCCCCTGTATGTGCCTGGGGCAGATTTAATCTTTAGGAATTACCCGTTAGCTGAGCAAACCAATTTTCATTGGCCTCTGTACCTCTGGTAAATTAAAACCTACTGCTCTTGTGATTCTTCCTGAATCCTCAGTTGCTATTCTCAGTCAGTCCTCGCTGTCCTAAATGTCAGTGGAAAGGATCATTGAAACTAATGGGTTCAGTTCATCTGTTGTGCCAGTGATGGCATCCTGGGATGACCTTCTTTCTGAGAGAACAGTCTTGTAGGGGAAGGCTGCAGGGTCAGGGTCCTCCTGTGGGGCAGTACTCAGCATTTTCAGCTCCCGCTAATGCCCTAAGGAGCATGTGGGTCACTGCTCCCCTCCTCCCAGGAATGCTTTGATTTGCCAAGCTTCAGCCACAAAAATCTGTCATGTTTGAGCTTAAACTAATCCCAGTTGAAATGCAAAACTCAACAGGACCTTCTAATCTCACCTGGCCTTTAGTTGGAAGGATGTGACCTTTGTTACACCTCACAGGAGATGGATTATTTTCAAGATCATTCAAAAGAGATTCATGTCTTTGTAGCAGAATTTGCCCTGAAGGTTCCTCTCCCTGAGGACCAGCTTGCCAGGGGCTTGTCATGAGAACTGATAAACCTCAAGTACTTTCCTCACAGATGTTTTGCATGAGACTAACTCCATCACAGAGATGGCTGCCTTCTGTGGGTGGGTAAAAAGATCCCTGCAGATATTTTTGCAAAGCAATTTCAGTTCCCTTGCAGCTTGCGAGAAAATTGAATTAGTTGTTTTCCATTCACTGAATTAACCCTGATTCATTTTTCCCTCAACCCTCTCCCTCTTCCTCCCCTCCCTCCAACAGATGTCCAGCATATTAAGAGGAGAGACATCGTTTTGAAGAGGGAGCTGGGAGAAGGTGCCTTTGGGAAGGTGTTCTTGGCCGAGTGCTACAACCTCAGCCCCACCAACGACAAAATGTTGGTGGCAGTGAAGGTAAATCCCAAGGGCGAATGGCAGAGAGTAGGGCAGGGGCTGGCCAGTGAAGCGAGACTGCATGAGCTTGTGTGGGAAAGGGAAGCAGGAGAGGGCTGGGGGCCAGGGGTGGGGATTTATCTGATGCAGGAGATTGTGGTAAATCCACTTAGTCACACAAAGTTTCGGTGTTCCGCTTCAAGGTTGTCTGTTCTCAGCAGTGCCAAAGCCTCCCTTCCTGCTGACACAGCCAGGAGACAGACAGGGAGGAGAGGCTGGTCTGGAAGCCGTGAGCTCCCGTGCAGCTGCAGCAGCACAGTGCGGACCCACCTCCCTCCAGCAGGCCCTGCTCCTTCTGGATTTTATATTTTTGTGTAACATGCAGAAGCTGAAACATAAAAAGGCCTCAGCAAAAAAATGAGCAATGAAAGCTAAGCATGATGAGCCAATTTTCTGGGATCAATTTTCTGCAAGATGGGCAAAACAACTCGGCTCAGCTCCACTCTGCTCCTGCTTGCCTAGCCACAGGTTGCTCCTGTTTTGGGTATTTTAAGCCAACATGAGTTCAGCTTGGCTTGTGCTCTGCTGCTTGCATCCTTGTGATATTCCTCGTGGGAGCTGTGCCCCATCAGTGTGGCTCTGGGCAGAGGAGAACACTCGGTGCAGAACTGTGCTCTCCTCTCAAGTGGCACCAGTTGGCAGAGACACAGTTTAATCCCTTGGATTTAACCGATGCTTCCTCACTCCGTGGAACAAGGTCTGCATTTGAACTGCTGCTCTACAGGGAAAAAGGTTCCAGCACTCTCTCTCCAAAGTGCTGGAGGCATCCAGTTACTTGTGACTTGTTCTATGCATTAGCAGCTCAAGCCTTTTTTATTTTTTTTTTTTTTTAGCTCAGATGTCCCCTTTTGCTACAACAGTGAAGTGCAAGATTGTACCTTTCACCTTTGAGACTGGTTAAAGCTGAGGACATGAAGACACCCACATGATTAATTGTTTGATTATAGGGTTGGTACCTGCCTGTCAGTGTCAGCCATCCCTCAGCAAGCCTGGCTCCCCAGTCTCTTCAGAGTTTCATTTGCATGTAGGCAGAAACAGCATCCGAGCTTGTTTCTGTTAATTGCTACTATGAGCTTACATCTCCAGAGTGCCTTTCATCCTGCAAGATCACACAGCTCCAGCTCTAGAGCAAGGCCCTGGAATCTGGCTTCTTGCCAGCTCTGGGAGTGGCAAGGAAAAAAATCCCTCTAATTTGGGCCATATTATAAATCTGAAGTGGGAAAAAAAAAAAAGAAAAAATAAAAACAGGAATAAAGGCTTTACATATTAAGTTGAGATTCGGCTACAATTCCTGAAGATCTCATGCCCCAAGTGAGGCTGAGAACTACCTCCCCAGTCACTGCAGCTCAGGACAGCAGCAGGACACACTGGTTAAGGGTAGCTGAGTCCACAGCCCAGAGCCTGCCTCTGCCCTGCTCTTGAGGACTCTCTCCCAGGGCCAAAGGAAGGGGCTGTGTTACTTGCTCACTTAAATGGATTCAGATTTTTAGCAGATCTAAAGGTTGCAGCCTTGCAGATAAACGGAGTTTTGATGTAAAGGCATGGACAAGCTTCCTGTTTTATTCAGCTTGCTTCTAAAAGCATCCTAAGAAATGCACAAACACTATATCCAGCAGTGTTAAAGTGACAAAGTCAAGTACTAGAAGTGCTGGAGGGGCTGTGTTCAGGGCATGTCCTCTGAACACCTTATTTTTCATTTCTCTGCGGCTGCTCCATTGTGGTTATCACTCCTGTGCTGGAACCCCCCTAGATGTGAGTGTACCCATTTTCACAGCCTCCCAGGAAGTTACTGAGGTTGTATCATCCCCTTTCGCAGAGGGCAGATGCGGAAGCAGGAAAACTGAGCTGAAAGAGATCTGCTTCAGGTGAAGGATGGAGTTACTGACTTCTCTTTCCAGCTCCATGGACACCTGACTCAGAGTGAGCCCTGCTGCAGCAATAAACACATGGTGCTTGTGGAGACCTGGCCCTGATGCTGCATACGAGGGGATTTTCCAGGTAATACTGGAACAACTGGCACTTCATGATGACAGCTGCAACCTGCAGATGCTCAGGGACTTGCCAGAAGTTATGGAAGAATTGTGTGATGGAGGCACAAAAAAAAATCCATCCCAAATCTTCATGAGAGAGGCATTCCACTGATTTTACTGAGACATCCCTTCTCTTTTTTTGGTCCTCGTCTTCTTTCCCGGTTCTATCCCTTCCAGCTCCCTCATTTCTAAATGCTTGGCTGTGCAACCTTAGTAATGGGGAGGGGGTTAATAATATTTTTTGGTGTGTGATATCAATGAACTTACAGTCTTAACACCTTATAAAAATGATTGTGTGTGAAGGAGATGAAACCTAAACTCACTGCAGCTTGAAATATTATGTGCAACCACAGGAAAAAGGGGGAGAAGAGAGTGATGAGAGTAGGCGCTATTTTCCTGCAGAAAAATAGGGTGGCATCAACATTATGGAGGTATTAAATGACTAAAAGTAATTGGGTGCCTGAGATAAGGATGGATGCTTTGCCATCTGCACCATGTAACTAACATTCATCTAAATATCTCTAGTCAAGCTATCCCAAAGGGCAAAGAATTAAAATAGATTTATGCCATGTGAATAGCAGTTTGGGGGCAGAATCAGATGAAGCAGTGTCATAAGACTTGGGGAAAAGCCTCACAGCAGGTCTGCTCCGAGGGGAAAAGCACCTTCTCTGGAGGAGTTTCTAGAGCCAGCAGCACCATGGGCCAACCCAGGTGCAGTAACAGAGTGCTGGGCCCCATCCTCCATGCACAGCTTTCTGATATTTAGCATCCCTTTTTGCACATAAATTGCAGCCTGCAGCTGCTAAGGCCACCTCTGCTGTCTGCATGGGGAGATTCAAGGCACGGGGAAAGGGGGGAGGTGTGTGTGTAGGTGAAAGGAGAGCTGCCCAGTATCTCCCACCACTAAAGGGGAACTGGTGCACATCAGACCAACACAGGATAAGTGGAGTAAGTTTCCTCAAGTCCCTTTCAGGACTTAAGTCCTTTCCAGCTCCTGTTGGGCTGCACAGCTAAAGCCAGAATTGGTCCTAAACAGTCCTGGCATGTGGAGGATGAAGAGAATATGATGGAGAACCAGCAACTCAAAACCAGCCTCTTCATTTTCTTAAATGTTTGCAAAGACTGCGCTGATTCTTGTGGCCATTTCGTCTTATCAAATGGTCTGGACTTAAACTTTTTTTATCAAGTTCCCTCCTTTGATACCCTGAGATGACAACAAGCTGCTTTCAACCTAACTCTCCCATGCAACTGCACGATAAAGCACAGACAAGCCAGAACCCAACTCTGGAATACCCTCCCTAATCATCAGCTACAGCCACAGCAACATCTTCATGACAACTCTGCAATATCAGGCTGGTCCACACCACCTGAAGCCTGCAAGCTGCCTTGCAATGGAAAGTGGCATTCTCAAATTGTGGGAGATGAGATATTCTCAATAAGGATACTGATTTCAGCATCAGTCTGCCAGGGGAGCCGTTATAAACAGCAGGGAATAAACACATGATTTTAAAAATTATGAGAAAAGACTTGACAGTGTCCTTCTTCAGAGGCAGTTTGAAAAATCCACACAATAACTGCACAGCCAGGCAAATCCATCTTCTGAGTAAAGGCAGTGTAGTCAGCTCTTTCAAAATAAAAGACAGATAGCAAGGACTGGCTGGCTCAGGAATTTAATAATAATGAGATATGAAGCCATTCACCCTAGGTCACCAGTATAAATTCTGCCCAAGCTGGGAATAATTGGAAGCTATTACCCTCTGAGGCATGTTTGCTGCTGCCTAGGAAATGAGTTGGGGAACCCACTGGGACAGTAACTACAGAAATGACACACTAACCTGGTGCCACCAGCCCTCCAGCACAACTGGGCTAGTGGTTCCTCTTCCCTTCCTTCCTCATCAGCTGCTCTCAGATGCTGTGACCCCTTTGTTCTGGCTTTTCCCCCACTCTGTGTGTGTCTGCATCCCTCATTCCAGGCTCTGAAAGACCCCACGTTGGCAGCCCGCAAGGATTTCCAGCGGGAGGCAGAGCTGCTCACCAACCTGCAGCACGAGCACATCGTCAAGTTCTACGGCGTGTGTGGTGACGGCGACCCGCTCATCATGGTCTTTGAGTACATGAAGCACGGTGACCTCAACAAATTCCTCAGGTATGTGGGAATGAGGGCACGGGAGGTGCTGTGGGGCTGCCCCACAGCCTCAGTGAGACTTGTTCTAGCTCCGCAGTGCACCAATGGTGTTGTGATTCAGCGGGCTGAGTAGTGAGAGATGGTCGTTCCAAGGACAGCTTGGAGGAGATGATGGTACTCATCAGATCTGGGGCTTTCATAGCCCTATCCTAACATTTTCTCTTAGGTGATCTCAGGAGCTGTGGAAACCAGGGTTTTCCTCTCCCACCTCAGCAAGTTTGAAGCTGCAGGAAGTGTGTTTGTGATCCTTCTCTGCCCTGTGGGGATGGAAGGACATGAAGCCACAGCTCTCAGCAGCTCTGAGTCCTGTACCCAGCAAAGCCAAGTCCTGCTGAAGCAGGAAGGCCACTTGCCATCACTTCCCTCAGCCACAGAGCTCCTGCTTCAACAGCACAAGAACCAAAATAATCCTTTGAGAAATTTGTTAGTGGGCTTGATCTGATTTGTGTCCTGGGCATTTACTGGTGACTGGTTCTCATTCCTGCATTCAGAAAAGACCTGAGAAATGTTGGAGGAGTCTCGTGATCCCTGGTCCTTAACCTGTGGCACCAGGACACTCATGAAGTCAGGCAAGGGCTGAAGAAGTGCTGTAATTACCTTCTCTGTCTCTAGAGAGATGCAAATTGCCAGAGCCCCCAGTGCCCCCCATAATCATTCAGCCATTTCATTAGCCTGAGGCAGATAATTTGTGTGCTCTGTATCCCCCAGCAGCCAGGGCCGGGGAGCAGCTGTGGGAGGATGTTTATGGTGCTCTTCTGCCACAAAACAGAAATTCCACTCTGAGACCTGCGTGCAAGTGGAGTGGTACTTACCTCTTGAAATAATTAGTAGTTTTATTTTCCAATATTTAGAAAATTGGACCCTTGATATTTTCCTGTTTTGACTGTTAAGTGTGAATATGATTGCAGGAGGAACAAGAATCTTGTGCATGGCAGGTCTAGATCTGGGGTTGGGATACACTCAGTGAGTATTTTTCTACCAACACAGTTTCTGACCAGGAAACACAGGTTTTCCCTTGAGGTTTTCACTTCTAAGCAATCACCCACACCAGTAGAATATAAGGAAGGAACCTAAAGAATTCTTCTTTTCTCTGCCAAGTAGTGCCAACCTGTCTTCAGCTTCTTTGGGGCATTCCCAGGGCAGCGGGTGAGCTGGGAACATTCCTGCATTGATTTTTATCCTAATTTTGGTATGGTTGTGGGTAGATTGAACAGGATTTTATAGCTCAGTGCCTGTCTCAAGCTCTGGATAGATCCAAGACATCTTTGTCAAGGTAGGATGACTGAAGGCTGTTGGATTTACAGAGCTCCTCAGACACACATTCAAGGGGGACCAGCCTTGGTTACCAGCTCTTTTGTGGTACTTGGAGGGCTCAGCAAACTCCCAGCAGCAGCAGATTGAACTCTGCCACCAGCATAAAACCATGAGCTGGGCTGAAAGGGTGTTTTAGCCCAGATAGGTGATGCAGTGTTAAGGACAATGCTCAGGTATTCTGAAAAAGAGGGTGAGATGCTGTTCTTCCAGTGCTTCACAAAGAACTCAAAATTGAACAATCCCTTTTCCTGACAGAGCCAGCAACCTTATTCCCTTAGAGGAGTCAGATATTACAGCTGAGAAACAGCCCCTCTCACTGCTCTAGTTGAGCTCCCAAAGAGTGTAGCACAGAACAGCCTCTCTCAGTGTTTCAGAAAATCGTCTTGTCCCCACTGCCAATGCCTGATGGAATTGCTTCACTCATCAATATCTTCCTAAGGCTGATGTCATGCTGCAGCCATGGACCTTTCACTCCCATGTCCCTACCCTTTCTTGGGACATGTCTGAGAAACACTCATGCTGATGAAATTAATCTCCAGTCTCACTGGAAAAGATTGCTTTATTATCTTTGGCCTTTACGAAGGAAAAGAAACTTTTCCAGGTGTGTGGTCCCTGGGATTGCAGCTTCTCATCTTCCAGCTGTGTTTAGCTGCCAGCTTCTCCTTCCTGTGCAGTCTTGGAAAAAGCAGCCATGTGCTCCTTTCCCTGCATGCTGGAATGTGGTAGGCAGTAAAAATACCCTTCGTGTCCCAAAGGAAGATGGCTCTGGGGACAAGGCAGCTTAGACCCTACAAAGAGACACTCAAAATGCCTAAGAGGTCACATGGAAATAGAGTGGGGGCTTTGTTTGGTAAGGTGTCTACTGGTGGGGAATGGGGGCTGCAGGGGTATCAGGAAGGGTTGATGATGCAGAGCTGCTTGGAATCCCTCAGCAAGCAGCAGTTTTAATCATGGAATAATTCACCCAGCTCACAACAGGAGACAGTGACTGCCAGACACTGGAGGGCAGGGACACTGGGAGTCTGTAAGACACTCAGATGGACATTTCCTAGTTTAACTGCAGAAATTGGAAAAGCAGTAAAATGGAAGAAGCTCACTTTAGACCCAGTTTCCTAGAGAAAAGCACAATAAATAAATTCTCATCAGTGATGTTAGACTTTTGTGTGCTTCCCAGAGAAAGAGAGTTTTAGTGGCCTGGAACATCAGCTGGTGTGGCAAAGGGAAGCACCAGGATCAACATGTAGCAGCTGGGTTAGTGGTGGCATGTGCTGGGATGATTCCTTGTGCCTCCCAGGGCCACCACGCTGGTGCTGCCACAACAGACCCTGCTGTCTGCACCAGGGCAGGCTGCAATGGTGGTGTCCTGCCTCAGAAAATACTGATAGAAAAGATCTTGGAATGAAGAAATACTGCCATGGCCTTCCAGGGAGCATCACTAGGAATGGTGTGCATGGGAATCTGCCCACAGGTTGAGTGGGGAGCAAGACTGGGTGTTCCTGGCACAACCCCCCACTGCTTCAGGGTCTGCAGTGACCACATCCCTCTCTGCTCACTAAGAGTGTCCATCACTTCCCCATTTTCCTTTGGTTACTGGTTTTCCAGCTTTTGTTTCCTGTCTGGGTCAGCAGCAGTTTTGAAGTAGGGATAACAGCACCTTGCCAACATAGACCCACTCTGCAGTCTGTAGTAAGTTGTTACCATTTGCTGTTAGCTCAGACAGGCAATAGGCTTTGTTAGAAAACTTGCAGAGTTCTGACGTTCACCTTCCTGTGAAGCAGCACCACAGTCAGACTGTCATGGGACAGAAGAGGAATTTCAGAAGAGGAAGCCAGAATGGTGATCTTTTTTCCCCCAAAGCTTCCATCAATTCATAATTGAAAAAATCTCAAACTGTTCTTTAGCAGCGAATCCACCCAATTTTATGGCCTTTCTGTTTAAACTTCTTTCCCCAAGGAAAGATGGGCATACCCTTCTCATATTCTCTATGGCCTTCTTGACATAACAAAATGCACTAATGTCCTTCCTATGCTAATATCCTGTGTTCATCTCATCAATTTGCTGATTCTTCTTTCCTCTGTATTATAACCATTTGTGACAGAGAAAAGGAGAGAAGAAGGGAAAGAAAGACATGTACTATATAGGACACACCATGCATCATCTCAAAGAGAACAGTATGAAAGCCTCAGAGGATTTGCTGTGCTGCGTGTTAGTCATGAGGAGGAAGGTCATAGCAACATCTCTTGATTTTCCCTAAATATGAGGGCTTTTGTTATTCCACCTTCACATAGGTTACCACAGGGTGAGCTCTGCCAGGGGAAGAAGCATCACGGAGGCAGGACGACAGAAAAGCTTGGCACACTGCGAAGAAGGGGACAAAAAAGGGACAGGACAGGAATAAGTCTGACCTAAAGTCCTGCATTTACCATGCACTTGGTTCAGCGAAATATTTCCTTTTGTTGCCCAGGGTGTTCTCTGCACCTGCTGAGATCCAGGGTTAAACTTTGTACCTGTGCTTGTGCTGCCACATTCACAGTACCTGTGTTACCTCTGGGACAGCTTAGGACATAAAAGGGATTTTACAGGGATGAAGATGCTAATGTTGCTCTGAAACATTTTCTGTGATCTCTAGCTGTATTGGTATTGATCAGGGGATGGTTTGTTGGTGATGTGGAGAAATGAGAGGGGGCTGTTTGGGATTGATAAAGAGATTAGGTAGCAGAAATATGGCAGCTTTGGAAGAAAAGGGGTGATATCTCTGCCTTTGGGGCTTTTTCAATGGTATTAGAATTAACTGGAGCAAATGTAAATATCTGGGGACTCATCAGCTTTGCAGAGGTCTTGCCAGAGAAGAGTGTCCAGGCTGCCTCAAGCCAGTGGTTCCTCTGTCCTAGCAGTCTGTCTCCATCTGTGGCCATAAGAGGTTGTGTGCACTAGACAGGACAGGATAAGGATATATGGCACTCACTCACCCAGCAAATGTTCCCTCAACCTCCTGTTTTTCCTTAAGCCTTTCTTCCTTTCCACTGGAGCTGTGTGTCCATCCTCACAGCGCAGAGCTGGGGGCTGGTCCCCATCCAGCAAGAACAGTGATTGTGTGGGATTCTTGTCTCCTGGTCACTTCTGAGACCCATCTCTGTGCTTTTTGCTTTTCCCTCCCTACAGGGCACATGGCCCAGATGCTATGATCCTCGTGGATGGGCAGCCTCGACAAGCCAAAGGGGAGCTAGGGCTATCCCAAATGCTCCACATTGCTAGCCAGATCGCCTCTGGAATGGTGTACCTTGCCTCCCAGCACTTTGTCCACAGAGACCTGGCCACCAGGAACTGCTTGGTCGGAGCCAACCTGCTGGTGAAGATTGGAGACTTTGGGATGTCTAGAGATGTCTACAGCACTGATTACTACAGGGTAAGGCAGTTCAGTGGCACTCTGATGTTCAGAGCAAAGGGAAATAGGAAATGTTACGTTGAATCAGTTTTTGGAGCCCCTCGGCTCACTTGCTTGGTTATTACCTCATTGAAACGTGCACAGAAGTTGATCAGGCATCCCTAAAACACTGTCCTTAGTCCTGTTCAGTCCTGACCATGCTTGTAGTTCAGTCATCCATGCAGATACTTACGCACAGACTCTGTGATACCCCAGCACATAGTCACATGCTTTTGGATGGCTCTGAAATAATTCCATCCTTACTGTCTATTTTTATTCCTTGTTTTTTGAAGACATTGACAAATTAAAGGTAATGATGATAAGTAGAGATGATAAATACTGCAGGCTGTGACCTCTGGTTTTAGATTAAAGAAACTTAATACAGGGACCTAGAGAGAAGGCAACTGAAAGACTGATAAGTGCATAAAATATGGAAGAATAATAGTCAATTTAGGTTTGACCTCAGAACATTTTTTTCTCCCAGCAGGGTCATCATTTAAACAATGGAATAATTTGCCAGGGGTAGGTTGCTGAGAGCCTGTCATTAAAGAAGTTCAGGAAGCAACTAGATAAAAATGCCTGGGTTTAGTGTAGAGGCTAATCCTGTACTCGTCTCTGGGGAGAGACTCAATGAGCCAGGAATGCCTTTCCAGCCTTTTCTCCTGTGATTTGTGCTCACACTGTTCCCTTGTCTTGCACACTCCCTCTGTACCTGTCTGCACTGTCCTGCCTGCCTGATGGCAGTGTCCCTGGGGGAACAGCGTGTTTCCCTTCCCAGCCACAGGAGAAGTACGGTGTGACAAGTGTTTGGAGCGCACTGGAGTGGGAGTTTGTCTGTGGACCATCCACCAGCAGGGAAGGGCTTCTCAGGCTAGGGGACCATGGTTTCTAGCCTGATGCTTGCACTGGGGCTGATTTATTTCTGCTAACATGTATGTTTGGCTTTGAGGATGATTTCTCCCAGCTACCCAGAAAGGGGTGGCCAATTCAGGAAGTTTTCATTATGTGATAGCTGCCAAGTGCAGTTACTGTGTCAGGGAGGAGGGAAAACATGATCAGATGTGTGCTGAGACACATCACCTCGCCCAGGCCAGAGCACTGGACTGCCACTGGGCTTAATTACCAGTGAGGGAACCAATCTTCACTGTGCAGCAGAAACGCCCATGCTGGGAGAAGGTCTCAGCACAGTTACTGGCCAGTGATGAGGAAGGAGAGGTGATGTGATCCTGTAAGTGCTGAAACTTATGGAAGGAATGAGTAGGAAAGAGAAGAGTCCAGGAGAGGAGGAGAAGCAGCACATGTGATTACCCAAGTTTTTGACTGCCTTCTTCCCTTCAGCCCTGTTAGTCCTGCCCAAACCATAGACAGTGTCACACTGCTGGAGACAACCCCAGACGAGCTCATGCTCCTGCAGCACCAAGAGCTCTCTGTGCAAGGAGAAAAACTGCTGGCTGTTGCCACAGGGAGGGCTGAGATCATCTCCACAGGCTAGTTAATTGCTGTGGGATTTTTTGTCTTCTCTGTGGTGGTGTCCTGTAGCCTTCATTCTGTCTGTGCCAAGTGCTTTGCTGAGGACTGCTCCGTGCTGTCTCATGAAGTGTCAAAAGGCTCTTTAGTGGACTTTTCTCTGCGTACACAAATTTCCACTATGACTAAAGCAGTGAGCAGTTATCACGTACTGACCAGAGCAAGAGCTGAGTTTCAGACCATCACAGCCTTTTGTTCTTATTTGATTTTCCTTTATTTGTTTTCACTTATTTTCAGTATGTTTAAAACTTTTGATCATGAAGTTAATTCATGGAGGCCTTATTTCTGTTAAGGTCCGAAGAGTTACACTGGTGGCAAGAGTGGCAGAGGGTTTACATCACCTGCCCAAGGCCACAGCAGGAACTGGTGACAGGGCTGGGAAGCCTCCCCAGGTCAGCAAAGAGCAGAATTCCAGGGGCCAGGTGTCCTTCATCCCTCCTCCAGCCACAGTCCAAACACCCTCCTCCCAGAACATGAGCAAAGAAGCTCAAATGGGAGAACCAAACTGCTCCTTGGTCTCAGCTATGAAAGCTGGAGATCTGGCTGAACAGTTGAACTTTCAAAGTTTTCAGTGCTGTCCCATGTCACATCTATGATCTGGCTGGTGAAGTGTCCAACTTCATTTCCCAGTGGTTGTGCATTGCAGCTTTCCCCTTCTGACAGCTTGCCATTGCCAGCAGTGGGACCTGCAGCAAAGTTC
This sequence comes from Cinclus cinclus, assembly GCF_963662255.1. Lineage (NCBI taxonomy): Eukaryota > Metazoa > Chordata > Aves > Passeriformes > Cinclidae > Cinclus > Cinclus cinclus. Next base: position 14,593,932 of record NC_085058.1, read on the forward strand.
TGGTTCAGCTGGTTCTAGAAAATATTGCTTGGTGTGTCCAAGCTACAGCCCTGGGAGAACCTGTAATTTGTCGTCTTCTGGAAACACAGGGAGAAATCCCACTCCCAAGCTGACACAAAGGGACAGGACTGGAGCTCTGCAAGCAGACTCTTCGGTCTGCTGGGTCCCTGTGTTTGCTCCTGCCCAGGTCCTGCAAGCTTGGATAACTGAGTATGTGGAGATATTACTGTGTTCCAGGCTGAGGATTAGTTCCTAGCCATTTCCTTTCTTTCCCATTTTTTAATCTTTTAAGACAAAGAAAGTACACCATATGGCTCCTGCATTTGTGGGATGCAAAACTGCTTTAACAAAGGTGAACTGCTTCATTTTCCTGCTACACATTTGGATACAGAAAACAAACAAAAACAGCAGAGAGTCTTGTTCCCCTTCTCTGCAAGCTCTCCATTCTCTCCCTGAAGACAGATGCATCCTTTACCTCCTGCATGACAGAGGGAACCCGTCAGCTGTTGCCTTTTAACCTCCTTTCAAGAAGACAGGGTGGACAGAAAATGGTTGTGGAGGTGGAAGTGGTAGGGAGAGGTGGAACAGCATCTAAGTGGAAAGCAGAGGAAAGTGGAGGAACTGGGGAGACAGGGAGAAGTAGCCCAGCTTCTGTGTGAAGAGGGAAGGCGTGGCTGCTGAAGAGGCATTTCTGTGCTGTGTTGTGTAACGTGCTGTGCAATCTTTGGTGTGGGTCTCTGTGGGAAGGTGGGACGGAATATATCCATACTGGAGAGGAAAGGTTTGGGCGGATTTCATTTTCCTTGTTGTTTTCTCTAAGAAAACTGTGTGAGTAGGTGATTTTTTTTAGGTATGACTCAGGACTGTGACAGCAGGTGGTGGGACGCTGTAGGTCAGGGACATTGTGCCTCAGCCAAGCTGAGGGTGGCATGGAGACTGCAGCAAGTGAGGCACAGGGTGCCTGCCCAGTGCTGTCCTGGAGGATGTCACGGTGGCTGTGGGGGAGTGTCAGAGCTGGGGACATCACCAGGGCTGAGATCAGAATTCCCAGCTGCTCTTTCACTGAGGTTTGGTTGCTCCAAGAGCCCTTCTGTGGCTCTGGACCCACCCGAGCTCCAGTAATGCCAAGATAATTTTCAATTTTTTCTCCCAAATGTGTAATTCAATTCCAAAACAAAATCACATGGCATCTGTCCAAGGAAAGGGCAGTATTTCTTCATCTTTAGATGAGAATGCAGTCTTAAACTGTAGTCAAGACTCCTTAATAACTCCCAAGGTGATGTCCTGACATGGGTGGGACATCAGCAGTGAAGACACATGCCAAATAGAGAAAAGATTTATGTAGACATGAAACCTCATGAAGACATCCCTCTGTCCATATTTCCTCTGTCCTACTCTTCTGGCATCCTGCTCCAAATCCTGGGCTGGGCTTGAAAGCTTGTAGGAATTTACCTCCACCCTATCACAGAAGTCAGTCCTGAGTGTTCTCCTGGTCATTTCATCATGCAGAGCACACCTGCTTGTCATAAAAAAAGACATATGCAGGACTTAAATGAAAAGGGCTCTGGAATTTTTTTTTTTTTTTAATTTCTAGCAATTCAGAGATTAACATAATGACAAAAATGTTCCCTGCTTCTGTGTTCTTACCAGTTTGGAGCATTGTTTGGATTTGGGAGAAACAAGGTTTGCAGGAAGTAGTGTCTTTTAATAAACACACAATATTGTTGGAAGGGGGAGAAAGAATTAAGTTTAGGTACACAAACCATCTCTGAGTTCTTTTTTATTGTTATTTTTTGTTGTATCAGTTGGTTTAATAAAAGATTAATATCTCTTTCCCATGAACCTTGGATCTCACACCCTTAGACCATCAGAACAAAAACATTTCTGCTATGACTTTGGCCTTAGGTCAGTGTTCCTTAAAAAGTCTGGGATCCCTCATCTGAAGCATGAAGCTTTACTGTGTAAACATTTCATTTCTTCTCTTTCTTTAAAATGGCCAGTAAAACCCCCATATTCTTGATAATTTTCAGTACCCATTTATGGTTGCTTTCTGATGACCATCTCCCATTTAGACTATCTCTTTCTTTTGTTCTTTTCCTCTGCCTTTCAGGATTGGCTTCTTCCTCATGGATAGAGCCAATTATTTTTCCAGTGAAGTTTCCATGTGTGCAATAGATCACTGAGATTTAGCAGCTGCCTGGGTCGTGCTCCTTTGGCGGCTCATCCAGCATGGTAGATAAGACTAAGGGACAAGCCTTGCATTGAAACTGGATTTAGTCTGACCCACAGTCTTCTTGATAGAAGGCTCCAAAATAATCACACCATCACTGGTGCACTGTTCCCACCAGCTCTGAACTTTCTGCAGAGGGTCAGCTGGACTCTCCCAGCTGCCTTTTTGTGCAGGCTTGACAGAGCCACTTAGAGCTCGTGTGGATCCATCAGCTGCACAGCACCCACTGTCAGTCCCCTGGTGCTTTCTTTGTGGTGTTGCTGTGCAGCTCATGCGGTGTTTGTGCAGTGTGAGAGGTGGATCCTAGCACAGGGGAACTGCTGCCCAGCCCTGTCAGCACCAGGATGGAGCCCTGTGATGAGTGTGCTGGGACTCTGAACAATCACCTCCTAAGGGAAATGCCAACAGGCACAGGGGAGGAAAACTCCCTCTGAATTTCTAGCTGGGATGTGGTACTGCCTCACTTTGGGAGGGGAAATAAACTGCCAGTCTCAGGTTTTATGGTAGACCCAGTGTACACTGGCTGTAAGTCAGCCCTGGACAGAGAACGAGCCAGGCTGTGCACCCAGACAGTGTCCTCAGGCTCAGTTCAGTGCTGATGGATGGGGGAGAGCAAACTCAGCCCCTGGCTGTTGTGGGGGATCTCTTGTAGAAGGTACAATGTGTGTCTCATATTCAGCTTCCAACATCAGCACCATTCCCAGCACCTCAGTGCTGTGCAGATACAGCTGTACATTGCCTTTTCCTCTTCTAGCCCTTCTCTGAGGTGGAAAATGTGATGTGCTGCTCTCTCTCCATCCTTTCTGCTCAGGTTTTTGTGAAGGTTTCACATCTATAAATATATGTTCTATTAGGAAGAGGACTTAGAAGTGAAAAGTGTTCTAATTTTCTCCTTCTTAGCTGGGATTCTGGAAATACATCTTGCTTTGTCAGACCTATGAGAATAGGGGCAAAAAACCTGGAGATGTGACTGATACAGATGTGCCAGTCAAGAAGCCACAGTCTTCCTCTGTGCAAGAGCCTGTGTTTTAATGTATTACGTGCCCTTCTCAACATCTGTTTATCCCATGTATCCCATCACCCCAACCCCTAATTTCTTATTTTTTTCCTTGTTCTTATTGCCATCATTCCCTGGATGACATCTGTATGCCTCTTTAGGTGTGAGTCATGCCACCGTGCCTCCCAACTGCCCTGCCTGCGGTTTTGGGGGCAGAGGAACCAGATTCCTCCAAAGCTGCAGGAGGGTTGGAAGGAGGGGAGGTGAAGGAATGGCTTAATGTGGGTGTGTGGGTGAAGTGTCTCTGTGCCTGTCCTGGTGTGCTCTGTGTGCAGGAAAAGTCAGTGTGATATTGAACGTGCTGGTCTTTGGTATCTCTGTGGCTCCTATAAAAACCTCTGCAAATTGAATTTATGGCACAGCTCCTTATCTCCTGAAAGGAAGATGTAACAGCATCATCTTGTGTTTTAGCCAGACATTTTCCCTCAACAATTCTACACTGAGGAAAAAACAAATGTTGAGTCTTTTTCTTTCCTCCTGTTTGAAACCTTAAGAGCCCTTCACACAAAGCAGCTCAAGTGCAGAAGAATTAATTGGGGGAATTAGGTTGTGCTGTATTCCTGGCATTTCCTCAGAAACAGTAATTGCCCTAATTCTCCACCCTGTCAAGACCTGCATCTGTGCCCTGTTTTCTCCCTCCCCTTTTTCTCAATGTCTACCTGTTGTTCTCCTGCTTGAGTTGCTGTTTTCATGCTGTTGCCATTTATTTCATTCCAGTAATGAGAGGGATGTGGCAGGTGAAGAGCTCTCACTATCTGGTGACATCTTCTTTGAAACACAGGCACAAAAGAGCGGTTTGTTTTTGGGAAATAAAAACTCCCTGTTCTGGTTCTTGACCTCCATGCTAACCTCTTCTCCTGCTCTGGGTATGTTGCTGCTGTCATTACAAGTCATTTGGCTCTCAATTTTTGTTTAATACAGTCTCAATATTCACCTAACCCCTGGCCTCCAGCTAAATCCTTACGTTCCCCCAAACCCTCACATACCTACTGAGACCTTATCAAACTTAAGATCTTTCAGTCAAAGCTCAGCCCCATTCTCAGGCATTTGAATTGAGGCTTTTGATTTCTCCCAAACATCAGGCTGAGATCCAGAGGTCTGGGAGTTCAAAGCCGTTCATTTCAGCTTCCTGATGGTTTTTAACCTTCCATTTGCAGAGGTTAAAGACATAGCCAAATAGGGAGGAATTGTTTGTTGTTCAGTATTTCCTGACCCAAAACACCTGAGGATGTATATGACAAGTTTGGATTCGACAGAGATGATTCTTCCAGTCCTTGTTCATGCTGACTGGACTTTGGCTGCTATTAAAAGCTATCCAGGCTGATCTCTGCTTTCCTGGCATCTGGGGAGAGTCCTGGGAGTAACCAGTCAAATGCTGGAGCCATCCCTGGGGTAGTGACACCATCCCCAGAAGTTTGAGTCAGTTCAGTTCAGAAAGCTGGGGTTGTTTCTCAATGCAGCCAAACTACCCAAGTCTGTCACCTCTGCTGTAAAAACTTGAAATAATAAATTTCCTGCAGGCAAGTTCAGGAACCATTTCCTTCAAAGCAATTACCTTTGCATAAAACTTTACTATGGAGGGCACGGCTCTTTTCTATTTGCAGTGCTCCCTGGCTGCAGCCAACAGATCTAGAGAGGCAAGAGAAGCTACTTATGATCCCCATCCATCCTTGACTAATTTTTCCCCTCCCCCTGATTGTGAAAGTGTTTTTCTTTCCCCTGTTTTAATTTGTTTTGTCCAAGTGTGGTCCCCAACACCTGCTAGAGGCTGCCTGCATGCAATGTGCTCTCTTCCTCCTGCTGTCCCCACTTGGAGCATCCCATTAGCCTGAAAGGTGTGACAGAAAGGGAAAAGAGCTCAATGTCTCATTTTGAGCAAGATAGACTCTCCCAAGGTGGAGATCCGTCCAAAACGTGCTTTACTGTGGTGTCACCAGAAACAAGGAAGGATTTTGTACACAGAAGGTCAGAGGCACTGATGGTTCTGGGTTTTACCAAGGTGGGTAAAAATTTAAACTACATTTAAATTTAAACTTATTTAAACTGCAGCTAGAGCAGAAGAAGGTAGAAAACCTTATCCCAGCATATTATTCCAGTTTCATTATTCCAGCACAGGTGGACCAGAAAGAGTGTGAGTAGTGAACTGTTCAGGCTTTGGGAGGAGCACTGCCACTTCCAGTCCAGCGAGACTGGAATATCCAAATGTAAAACCCTCCCATCTCATCAAGTCTGGGTTGTTAAACCCATTGCCTCACTGTAGCCCAGCTGGCCACTGGCCTCTTCCTCCTTTCCCACCTGTGGGACCATGATCACAGCTCTCCTTTACCATGGGTGCAGCCAAGAGATCTTTTGTGTAGTGACACATTGATCAGGAAAGCTGGGGAGCACCCCCAAACCTCGGTGTGATCATCAAAGAAACTGGAGGCAGAGAAGTTATAAGCCAGTTTATTGAGATCGTGGATAAATTTTGTTTTGCTTCATGACAAACTGAAGGCCTCCCTAAAAACAATTAAAATGCAAGTATCTTCATCAACCTCCCTAATTAAGATGCTTGCATAGAAGGAAACCACTGCTTTTCATTTTTTGCTGCTGATTCCTGCATGATCAGAGTTTCTCCAGGCTTTCCCTTCCTGATTCCCCCCAGTTTCATAGTCCTGCCTCTCTCACAGCCCCAGTGAGCTCCTTCTCCCCCCAGCTGGATGGAGAAAGCCCCTATTTGCAAGCAGCTTTAATACCCAGGCTGTTTAGGGCTCAGCTGTCAAAGGGAGCGTGTTCAATGTACAATCAAGGGGCAACGATGCACAAAATTGCACACACAGACGAAATGGGAATCTTTTCTCAGTGTGTGTTGAGCTTTGAACGCTTAAGTGATTCCACCTCTCTCTTCCCCATCCAATTATGTGGGCGACACATGATAAGATTGCTAAAGGAATTAGTGAGGGAAATCTTTATACTGCCTAATCAATAGTGTTCTGCTCAGCAGAAGGCATCTCCCCGCTCTGGCCTCAGCCATGCTCCTGTTTGCCTTCTGAAAACACAAGTTCACCTCCTCTCTATTTGGACTGTGGAGACCAAGAGTTAAAGCAGCAGTGTATCTGTTGAGAATGGTTGTAGTTAAAAAGTTTCTTTCTTGCTTTTTTTAAAAAACAAAACAAACAAACAAACAAAAAAAGTGCAAATATATAGGGAAGCCTGCCAAACCGACATTTCAAGGTTTTGGAGATGTTTGTTGTGTAGGCCAGAGGGACCTTCTGCCTCTTTCTGCTGTATGGTCCTTACAGGAAAAGCCAAAAACCTTATAAGCAAAGACACTGGATGATAATTTTTCTGAGCATCAGTGAGGCAAGACGCCAGATTTTATGGGCCACTAGACAGATCCAATATAGCAAATCCTCTGTTCCACTGTGGATTCTGAGACCAAATTATCAATTAATGTGAGGCATTAAAAAATCCAAATCCCTTTTAGTTCCCTGCAGTCATTAGTGGCAAGATACAATATCTGTAGCTCAAAAGCTTTGCCAGCATCCCCTGGCAGCAAGGCAGAAACTTCACTCCTGTTTTTTCCAATGTATATAAAAAAAAAAAATGACATCAGTGGTTTTTACACTCAAATTCGGCTGCCTCTACATATTTACTTAGATGGAGAAATAAATCAGGTTTGGGTTACTCTCCAGGTTAGTTATTTGTTATTGGAATAAATGCATGGTAATAGATCTGACAGAGGGAGATGTTTCCCTTTCAGCTTTGTGTTTGTGGTAGAATTTGCTTTGTTCTGCACTATATAATATTGATGTTTTCCCCCACTGCTGGATGACTTCATTTGCTCTGCTTCTTTCCAACATCCATGCCTCTGCCACAGCTGGCTTTAGGATACAGTTTTGTGCATAGACTTCTCTTTTGTTTTCCCCCAACTGTAATGCAGAGGCAATTTAAACAACCAGCATGAAATAATTTCCTAAACCTTTCTCCCCCCCCGAATTCCTACCTCAACTTTTTGGGAAGGGAGGTGAGTCAGTCATCCAATAGGCAATTCTCCAAGCAGAATGAGCTGCCAGCTACATTCAGCAGCTCAGTTTCCACTGCTGGTGCAGGGTGGGCAGGTGCCCAGGGCAGTGACCAGCTGGACACACTCTGAGGCCATATTTTGAGTATTCCCCAGGCAGCTCTCAGCCTGAGTTCTTCAGTAGCATTGCCAGAAGTGTACTCCCAAACCACTGCGTTCACTAACTGCCTTTCCATCTTAGGATTTTGTCCCAGTGGGAACACAAACATCTCACTGGAAAGTCAGCAGACTTTGCCTGTCATTCACTCTTAATGTGTTCACTGAGATCCCTACCCCTTTTTCCTCTCTCCCATTCCCCAAATCTTTCCTACTTTGATGCAGATGAAAATGTAGTGCTGCATTTCCTGCCCCAGAATTTTTCTTCCCCTGGCCCTTTCTAAACCTCATTTTTCTGAGTGCTGGCAGGTTTGTGGGTGATTTGAAGCTGTGGGATCAGGTATTTTCCTCCCCAACCTGTGACTGAACTGATGGGACAAAAACTTTTTGGGCCAGTGTAGGGTGATGTGAGAGGTACTTCACTGGGACATTTGGCCAACAATACCCTTAACTCTGGCTGGCTTGAGCTTGTTCAGTGAAGACATCAGGCCTGGGCTTTATTCTGCTGGCAGAGACAGATGAGTCCCTGCACCGTGCCCAGGAGGGCTGGCAAGGGGCAAGAAGAAGGATGCTAAAGTACCAGATACACAGGAAGTGCTCAAGCATCTTAAAATTTCTCTTGTCTGGAAATGAATTCTGGGTTCCTGAAGGGATGACATTCTATCACCATTCTATGTGGCCTCACAGTCCAAGGAGAAGTTTCAGGAGGCTGAGTCCCCCTTGACTCTTGTCCAGCTCACCCTCTCTCAGCACTGGTGCAGGTGGTTGTGTGGGGTGCCAGGTGGTGGTCACAGGGGCCAGAGGGTCTCACCTGTGCCATGCCCTCACAGCAAAGGTTGTGTAGTGTTAGGATGTTGCAGCCAGCAAGACTTTTGGTTCAGTTAAAGACACACCCTTTCCCTTCTTGTCCCCTTGCTTCATTCCCCCCCCCCCCCCCATCCCTCCCTCCCTCTCTCACCCTTCCCTTCTCTTTTGTTTGTCTTCTTCCCTTGTTTTCACCCATTCACTGTCAGGAAGGGCCGCGTCTGAAGGGCCAGCTCAGCGCAGCGTGGCAGCGACAGAGACTGGCACCGTCGGCAGCTGCAACAGTGAGTGGATCCCAAACCCTGGGACAGCTGGAAGTGGGGGACTGGTACTGCTTGGGCATGGAATGACATGTGGGGTTGAGTGGCTTTGGGAATAGGTCGGGTCTTGTGCGTTTGGCAGTGAAGGGGCTCTTGTGTGTGATGGGAACTGCACATGTTTCTATTATAGCCACTCTCTGGGGCTTCCCTGGATGGTGAGATAAAATGGGATGAATGCAGAAGTCCTCAGTGCCACCCTCCTCTGTGCGTGTCCAGGCTGTGTCTGCACTAGTGGACAGTGTGGGCTGTCCTTGGCCTCTGATGGCAGCAAGTACAGCATGGTTTGTCTCTGTGCAGCTAAACTACCCCGTGCCTCCAAGCAGGGTAGCATTTGCACTACACTCTGGGACTGTCCCTGACCTGTGTTGTCCTCTCAAGAGCTGCTTGGACAGTAAAACTGGCAAGGGCCAGACCATTTGAGTGGTTAGATTGTCACATGCCAGCCCTGATTCCTTTTCTGCTCTGGTCCGGACTCATTCTGGGTGTCTAGCTGGGTGTCTGCAGTTGTGATTGAGTGGATGCCACCCAACACTTTCCACTGCTGCTCCTATCCCTGGGCCAGAGGAGAGGCAGTGAGAGGTTGCTGTTTGAAGCTATGACAGAGCAAAGCAGTTTGGTTCTGCCAAGGGTGTGGCTGATAGGAGCCAAGCGAGCTGTGTAAACCTGCTGAGGGGTGGTGACACTTCAGTTCACCCTGCACTCCCTCCTACAGAGCAAAGCCAGCATCTCGTGGTGCTGGCTGCAGGACCCTCAGCTCAGTGTCCCCAGCTGTCACAAGCCTCCTCCAGTAAGCTTCAGGGCTGCTGAGGCTGAGATTCAGGAGCAACATCCAACTTGGTTGTCCTGTGGGATTTTTCCGGCACACGAGGAAATGCGCTGTTGATCCAGAAAGTTGGGGGGGCTGCTTGAGTCTGTTTTGGAAGTGGATGAGAGCTAATCCACCCTAAGACACTGCACAGAGCAGTTATGACCCCTCATAGTTTAAGGCAGGAAAGTGATGGCTTCCACACTTTATTTCCCATTAGCTTCCCTGTGCCAGCAGTCCCAGACATGGGCATAAACATTTGCAAAGTAGGCATGACTGGGATAAATCACCTGGGTCCAGTTACCCTAAGCTCCCTGTGGCACTGTGAGGGGAGCTGTTTGCCCCTGGCCAGGTGATGCAGGATGAGCTGTCCCCCACCAAGTGTCAGGACCACTCCTCCTGCTCCAGGGATTGCCTCCAGCAGCTGAGTGCATCTTGCAAATCCTTCCTGGGGTCTGTGACAGAGCATGGCTCTGGCACTTCCTGACTGTTGCCAGAACCAAATGGGAGTGTGAGTTTAGATATTGCTGATTTTGCAGGGGATATGTCAGCAGATAAGAAGATTTGCCACTGAAAGGTGATTTTGTTATGCTTATGCCTTTCTGAGCCAAAATTGAATTGTGGGGTGTGGATGGGAATTTAGTTCTAAGCACTGATGTAATTCTGTATCCTTGGCCCTGAAGGCAGTTTAAAAAAAATTATTTTCCCTTGCGCCCTGACACTATTTTGTTGCCTTTGAATCATGTCCTTATGACAGAACAGATACTGGGGTTGACCTTTGCAATGTGACATAATAATATGTGACTTCTTTATAGCTCTTTTCATTCAAAATTCTTGGCACACCATGAATTTGATCTTGCAGCCACTTGCCACTGGGCCTAGCACTCACTGCTCCAAGCAATCCCTGGGGAAGCCAGAGGACTACAGAAGTGCTACATCTGGTATTACTTGCAGGATCAGGCCCTGCAGAAATGTAGCACATCTGTGAATAACCACATTTTGGAGAGAGAAAGCCTTACCCTCTCATTTATCATTTTTATTTGCTATCAGAATGCCATGCCCAGCACTAACATGACAGCCTCCCCTTGGCTACAGTGTCATGGCAGGTGATGCTGGAGCAGTATTCATAGCTATTACCTACCACCCTGTTGCTTTTTTATTATTTTTTTCCCATCTCTAAAAGCCTGTTAATTAATAAAGTTCTTTAGCTTATCCTGAACCATTTGATCTTACAAAAATCACAGCATTTTATCTTATTAACAAGTAGGAATTAAAGAATTAAAACTACTCAGGGGGGAAAAAAAGAACATTATCACTTTCCCAGGGCATTATTTCTGGATAAAACTTGCCCTGTACCTTCAAAATCCCCAAGCTCAGCCCCCAGGGCTTGACAAAGGATGGGAATCCCAGATCAGTGAACGCTTGGGCTGAAAACTGCTTTGTGCTCTGCTATGCCTGTTTTGAAAGGGAGACCAGAGCCAGGTGCAGGGAGAAGAGTCCAGCAGTGAGATCCCAGACCAGGACTGTGCTGCAGGTTCCTTCCCTGCAACTGACGTCCTCTGCCAGCGTAGGAAAATCCATTATTTCTCCTGTGCCTCAGTTTGCCATTGTTACATTAATCCCTGTTCATGGTCACCAAGGAGATTAACATGGAAATAAGATTGCAGGGGACACAGTCATTACAGTGTTGGGAAATAGTTAAGTTCCTTAGGAGTATGTAGGGAGTCTGTGAGCTGAGACATTTGAGATACTAGTTCACAGTGAGTGAATTTTGGGAATTCTCAGTGGCTGGAAAATGCAAAGAAGGAAGCAGATAGGATCCTTACAGTTTGCTCAAGATCAGAAGAACCAGGAAAGAGACCTGCTCCACCCTCTTGTTGATGAGAATTAGTTAAATCTGTAGATTTAACCACTAACCATCATCAGGTACCTACACACTTCACCACTGTTTGCCATCAGCAGAGCACTGCATCCCCACCTCACCCTTAAAAAATCCTTTGAAAAATTACTTCATTAGGAGTAAAGAGATCTGGAAGGGATTCCCTGGATCATCAAATCCAATCCCCTGTTGCATCAATCACATCAGATTTATCCTTTTCATAATCAAGCACCACTATTAAATGTGCTCCTAAGGGGAAGAAGACAGTCCCAGAATCTCATTGCTTTAAATCGTAGCTGCCCCTGATTTCCAGTCTATGCTTAGTCATGGCCCATTTGTTAAACAGCAGGTGCCTGGTGTAGAAGCAAGAAATTTAACATAGTTTTATTAAAATAACCACCCAGAAATCCTCACCACAAAAAAAAAAAAAATGCTGAGGTTGCAAAAGAGAACATGCAAGGTCAGGTAATGATAATGGGGAGGCCTGAGCTCACTCTTGCCTCTGCCTTGTAGAACAGACTTCACGTAATCACCTGCCTTTAAGCCTGAATGATCCAGGTGAGGAATGAGGCAAAAGTACTCACAGAACAAAGGAACATTTTTGCTATTCTTCACCATCATATTCATTGTGTAACCCTCTGTCTCTCTTGCCAGGTACAACTAATGCTGAGCTAAACATTTGGCTATTTTTTTCCTTCTGCTGTCAAGCTTTCCCCTGCCATTTATAGCTTCACTGTACAAGCCATTACCTGTGCAGCATTTTTGAGAAGTCAGTGAGTTCACAGAATCGTGGAATTGTTTGGATTGAAAGGAACATTAAAGACATCTAGTCCCCCTCCCCTGCCATGGGCAGGGACACCTTCCACTGGACCAGGTTGCTCAAAGCCTCATCCAGCCTGGCGTTGAACACTTCCAAGGGTGGTGTTTCATTGTCCTGTTTTGCAGATTAGGAATGGAGTTCCAGAGCTATCAGCCATACCAACCCATGGTGCTTCAAGGGCAACTTCCCCTCTCCAAAATGCCCCTGCTTTGTCCAGTGCAGTCTGATTGACTCCAAACCATGCAAGTGCTACCCAGGCAGAGGAAGGTGGCTGGTGCAGCAGCCTGCAGTGTACACTGCATGCCATGAAACTGCTTGGATGCTCTAAACCCATGATTTGTCCAGTTAGTTCCTCTTAATACACAATGAATGGACAGAGGGGAGAAATTGGTGAGTACAGGCTCAAGTGTAAAAACTCAGTGTTAACAATCAGGTGGGATGACCCAGCCAAGCTGTGATCTGATGGCACGTGGAGGTTGTGCTTAGCTCAGGCCACTGCTGCACAGTATGGCCAGAGCGACTAAGGAGGAGGACTCCTTTGCCAAAACCAGGTTTGGAACTAGGACACTGCAATCCCATGTTTGCTTATTTAACTTGGCAGGTATTCAAGCGAAACAGGCACAGGGGAGGTATCAGAGCTGATCTTGGTACCCACGTGTTGGATTTTAAGTTTCTATTTCAGTGCTTATGCTTGGAAAAGAAATACAAGCAGACCCTCTCATATTTTTTTTTAAAGCACTATTTAAATGTCATAATAATCATATAGTGCCCACCTTAATGTGCTGAACAAATTAAAATATTTTATTAGTCTATAATCTGAAAATCATTACTGTGCTTAACATAAAAAACTGCAGGTCTTCAGAGGGAATGATGTCAGTGGGTCTGAAATGAATGCAAATATATTTTGTTGCTGTGAAGGTAGCAGGGGTCAGACAGACGGCCCCCAGCCCCAGGGCAGCAGGCTGTTAGCGTGGGAGGGAATTAAATGCATCTCACAGTGGGGAGAGAGAAAATGGATCTCTTGGCTGATTTTCCTGGAGTTTTGCAGGGTGAATGCCTGGGTCTGTGCCTGGCTGGTTGGGATGGTTTCAGAGGAAAGCGTTGGTGCTGTTCCCACCCACCTCCCTTGCAGTCAGGGTAAGGAAGTGCTCCAGACAGCTCATCCCCACCATGGAACCTCTGGCTCCATCCTACTTCCACTGACAGCACAGGTGCATGTTTCCCTCGGGCATCCACATGCACCTGGTGCCCCTTTCCTCCTGCAGATGATTCTGGATGTGTCTCTCCAAATAACTGCTGCCTAGAAGGCAGGAAATAGCTGCATCCAGCTCTAAGAAAGCAGCTCGTTCCCACTGCCTCTGGCAGCTGGCTCCCAGAGAAGCCAGGTGACAAGGTAGTCCCTTTGGTCAGGTGTCCCTGGACACTCCCAGAGCACTGGCTCCTTGTCCTCCATAGCCAGTAGGCTTCTGCTGGTTATTCCTCACCGCCTTGGGTGAGTGTCAAATGGTTCAAAGATTAATTACCATTTAACTGGCTGTATTTCCATCTCTGTGGAAGGCTGCAGTGGAAAAGACAGGAGTACTGGGATCATTTACCCTGGTATTACACAGCAGATTACTCTGTACTTACAAGGTCACCAGTTACTGTGTAATTAGACCTCCAACGCAGGAAGTCCGTGATAGGCTTCCAAACCACTCTTCTTCCTGGTGCCAGAGAAGCAGAGGGATGGCAGCAAAGTGCAGGCTGAAGCCTCATTAGGTGCATTTAAAGCTGTTAAATAGTTTAAAATTATAGGCTGGGGGAGGTGCAATGAGAGGGTAGCAAGGCCACCTGTACTTGTCAGAGAAAGGCAGTGAAAAAAAAAAAAAAAAGAAAAAAAGCAGAGCAGTTTGTCTAGGAAATGCAGGAAAGCCAAAACAGAAAGAAGGGCTGTGAGGGAGCTCTGTGCTCCAGGCAGCTGAAAGGCAAAAAGCTTTTGCTCTTCAAGTGTCACCAGGGACATCTTTGCCAGTGGTGAAGGATTCTGCTGAGCCAGAGACCCTGTCCATGCCATGGGATGGTGTCCATGGAGCCATGGAGGATGCTGCAGTGGATCAGGACAATGCCTCTTGCTCCAGATTGCTCTCCTCCATTTCACATGTGCAAATCAAAGACCTACTCACAGAGCATTTGGAAGAATGACAAATACCTTTGATTATCAAGCACAAATTCCAGTGGCAGCTCATTGCATCTCCTGAGTGGCTAATAAAGCACCAAGCCCATTCTGATCAATATACAGCAAGTAGTGCTGTAAAGTGAGATTGTGCCCGCCCCAGGCCACATTGCATTTTGTCTTTATAAACCATGCCCTTGTCAAGCCAAGCACAGTCTCTTTTTGGTAGCAGCTCCCTAGAATTTCTGGCTTTCAGTGAGCCAGTGAAACAAATGCTGCTCTGATGTAAAGAGCCCATGTAAAGAACACAAGTTAAAGAACAAAGTGTGTGTCTCTACAGCAATAATTAGTTTAAATACTCTTTTATTACATAGTCACATGTCTCCAGTTCAGCCCCACTAAGAGCATCCATACAGTCAGCAGCTTCTGAAGAGGTGAGGCAGAAACAAAAACAGTGTGAAGCCATTGATTACTGAGGATAGAAAGGGTTATATGTAAATAATTAAACAATGACCAGAGTGGGGAGATCTGCTACCTGATTGCAAATATTTACAAACTTGTGAGCTTGAAGGTTAGAAAATGTTGAGAGGAGTATATAGAAGTTAGCACAGAGATAATGCAGTGAGGATGAGAGTGGGGAAAATCAGTGTGGCAAGCAGGAAATTTCCACTGTGTAGTCAAGATTTGTTTGTGATTTCCCGGGGGAAGCTGTGGGTTGTTCACTGGGATATATGGATTGGTACCCATCAATACCTTAGCAAATCCTTTAGGGCTTGCTCTGACAAAGGAAAGGGAGAAGAATGAAATTTAATGTTTTTTTTTTCCTACTCTCCCCTTGTAAAGGGTTTTCCTAGGCAGACATGTGTCATTGCCAGGGCACGGTGCACACACACCTCTAATGCTCCTGGACTAGAGTGGCTTATCCAGAGGAGTTAAAGCAGCCAAGGCTTTAAGCCTAGCATCTGTAGTCACGTTTATCCTTGAAGTAAATGCTCCAGCAGTGACATAATTGAGGACTGTCCTGTCTGCTCAGCATATGTCTGCAGGGGTCATTCATCCTTTCTGACACTGCAGAACATTAGTGGTTTTCAGACTCACTTTCTCCTTCCGTCCTTCCGCTTGTGGCTAACCCTAATGGAGAGCTGGTGGCTAGAGACTCTTCTAGGAAAACTGGGCTGTTTGGAGAGCTATGTAGGAGCTGTCCTGTATCAGGGCAAAACCAGTCAGATGTGTCTAACCAGGTGCTGGGTTTGTGCAATGTCCCCAGCAGGGCTGGTTGGGGTAGAGGGTCTGTCTGGCTGCAGGAAGGAGAGAAGAAGGTGACTGGTGATATCTGTGATGGCCACTTAGTGCTCAAGGGCTCTAGTGGCATCTGGGAACCAGGTTCCTGTGTTTGTGGGTTTGCTTATTTATTTATGCTCCTGGCTGACTAAAGTAGGGAGGAAAAATTTTACACAGTGGTTGAAATGCATGGGACTGCAGCAGCTCTGTCCTACTCACGGCATCCGGACAACTTGATAGAGAATGGAGGGAACTTCAGTGCGCAGAAAGTCTTAGCTGGAAGAATAGAGAAGAAGGGAATGAAAAGCTTGATTCCTTCAAACTTTTAAATTTAATTTAAATTTAGCTTGTTTGCCAGCAGAACCTTGCAGCCCAACCCCAGCCTCACCATCAGCACATCACCATTTTGGCTATTGCTGGTTTTATTTCTTCCCTTCCTCATGCCACAGATGCTCCCCCATGACAGAAGTGCTCAGACAGATGTTGTCACGGTCCTCTTATGTGCCTGCCCTTTTGGGTTCTTGTCACCATCTGCAGCCCCTCCCCTGCTTGCCACACCATCTTTGGACAGGGATGTTTGAGGCAGGCACAGGAAGGAGATGCCTATGGCAACTTCTCCTAGTTCAGGTCTCAGGAAGTTTAGCCATGAACATCACTATCCCCAGTGTGTTTCTACAGTGCTCTGACTGATGGATGGTGGGGGGTGCAGGCTGGGGTTTGCCCTGCTCTGAAATGCAGCCTTTAGTTCAGCAGTGCCAGAGCTGACACAGCTCTCCCACCAGCACTGATGGGTTTAATCACATCATTAGTAGGTGTGACACTGCAGCCTCTTATGATGAGCTCTTTATTCTAACATGGCTTTCAGCGTGTTTATCTGGGATGCCATCTGTGCCTGCACTGCCTTCGTTAGGAAAGAAAGCCTATGTATCTTCTGATCTTGGTCTTATTTCTGTGATGTTTCCCTGCTGAGAAACCACTGTTCAAGTAGAGGGTGAGAACCCACACCTGAAGGAAAGCAACAATACCCAAAACACCTAAATGGGCCAAATAGACCATTAGGAAGTGCACTGTTTGGAGGAATCCTCAACTGGTACATGAAACTGCCTCCAAGAAATGATCCAGCTATTTTATTCCTGAAATATTTTCATTTTGGTAAAGCAGTAAGGCCCCATTCTTTATCCAAAGTGCTCTTAGTTTTCAGGAAAGCAAGGGACAGTTTTAGATTTTTAAAATACTTTCTATTTTTGCACCTCCATACCATGCTTATACATAGAAGTTTCTGTGTTGCTTATCCAGGTTTTAGATACAACATCATTAGGATTTGTGGGTGCAGATCTGAGTGTCTAGTCTTCCCCCTTAAAAACTCGATGGTATATGTGGTATATATTATTAACTGTATACTATATATGCAGCTATATATATTTTTGGAGCTGTTCATTGATCAACAGACTGGCAGCATGGTGTGCTCATGGTGTTCTACTGCTCTTGACAAGATTCACAAAACACAAACCAGGCAGTTTCCACATCACGGTCCAGCTACACATAAAAAAGGGAATGCTTTCATACAGAGGTGGCATGCCCTGGCTTGTATCAGTTTTCTGTCTGTATGCTGCCAGGCCGATGCTCAGTGAATCTGACATTAACAAGAAGTAGATTTCCAAGCAATCTAGCCTAATGAATTTTGAATATTATCATGATTAATGCTAAGGCAGTTGAACTGATTATCCAGTATCCAGAAGTAATGAAGCCTTATCTACATCTTGTGTAGTCCTCAGTCAGGAATGGCTTTGGCTGCAGAGAAAGATGAGTGTTGTTGGTTACTGGGAGGAGAGGCACTGGCAGGACACGATGGAAAGGGAGATGATGAGATACCCATCTGAAAACATTTCAGCATAGAGAACACATGCAGGTTCTTTATTGCTGCTATTTCCTAAGCTGCATTTCTCAGGCATTTTCAGACTTGGCTTTTATACCACCAGGTTAAGATTTATTGGGAAAATATTTTTCCTCCTTCCAAAAGCCAGAAACTGGGTTGATTTTCTCTGCATGGCCAAAAGAACAAAATCCTGATGGTCGTGTTTCTTGCATCATGATGGTTTAACTTCTATCTGATTAGCTTACGAGCTATTAAACACTTTCTGTAGCCTTATCAGAAAAATGATAATGTAGAGCATTCATGGGCAGTTTCTTTTGGCACAAGCAGTCTTTGCAGACTCCAGACCCTCTTTAAAGCTGGAACCAGCAGATCATTGTCTCATGGGTATTACATGTCTCTGAGCAGGCCTAAGAAAGTGTGTTATGATGGAAGGGCCTCCAGCCTGGTGGAGACAACTGGTAAACCTGTGAGGTGCCTGACAAACTATCTGGAGGCTGTAGTTAGAATAGATTTAGTGGCATTCCCAGCCTCTGCTCTTATCTGGGCAGTGACCATGAGAAAGGTAACTTTTCACTGGCCGTGACGTGTGCCCATCATGTTGAGCCTGCGATGCAGAAGACATCAGAGGCCACAACCTGCACACACAGATCCACAGCTGCCCAGTGCCCACCCACAGCTGAGCAGGGAACTCCAGGGTCTTCTGGGAAGCTGACCAGAGAATTCTTCCCTAGCACTACCACTTTGCTCTCTGATTTCCTAGTGTGGCACTGTGTCATTCTGGGCCACCAGAAGCTCTCAGTAGGTGGCCCAGGGAATCAGTTTGGTCACCTCTCCTTCACCTGGGAAGGCTCTGGTAGCAACCTTTAGGACAATGGTTTAGGACCTGCTAGGAGCTGGTGGTGCCCTCGCTGATCTCTTTACTACATGTTTTGCAAACTACAGCTCCTCTTCTCCCACCACCCCTCAGCTGAATAAGGCATGGGTGAGGTTTCTCCCAGTTTATATCCTGGTGTTGGAGATCATGGCTTCAGGAGCTTTTACTCAGATGAACGTGGAACTGGCTATTCCTCTGCAGGCTGATTGTGCAGCTGTTTCCAAGCAGGGAGTGCAGCTGCTTTGAGTTTTGGGAAGAAAAGGTGAAGAGTGAGTTGTAGTAAGGTGCACACCAAGCAGATTATTGGCAAACATAATTAAAAATATATGTGCAATTTCTCCTCTGTTTCCCTTGTCTTAACCATCCTCTGCATTACCTCTGGCATTTTTAGACAGTAGATAGTATGGCTGAGAGGAGTCTTGGGCACAGGCAGCTCTTAGAGCAGCAGTGATTTATCTCAGACCGTTTTGAGGTAGCAGAATTTACCTCTAGCTACAGCCACCCTTCCATGTCTGCCCTCCGTCATTTGCATAAGTAATTGGCAGCTTGTTAATGGCTCATTAGAAATGCTGAAAACCGTGGGATTAAAACACACTCAGTGGAGCAGAGATGAGGGGTAGGGGGGAAAGGCCGCTGTCCCTGCTTGCAAATTACACTGCTTGATTCAACGTGATTCAGAATTACAGGTCATAAAGCAACTAGATTGTTAAATGAAGTAAGGAAAAACAATGTCAATGGCAGGTTTTATTTTTAGACTCATGTTTAAACACAGTATGTGCATCTAGGGGGAACAAACAGTCCCTTGCCAAACAGTCCTACTGACAGCAGGAAGCTCTCACCCCTTTCTTGGTTTCACATTAACCCTGCCTGGTCAGTGTTTCCTGCTCCTGAACAAGTCCATCTGTCTCCTTACATCACCTCGTGACAAGGACATTTGGTTCCTTTTCCTGTGCTCTCTCTGGGTAAATCCAATCTTCTCACCTCTAGCAGCAGGCAACCGGCACGTCCCTTTCCTTGGGCAAGACTGGGACACCCAGCACAGCTCCATGCAAGTAGGAGAAACAGCTCCAGATTGCTTTGTGCATTCTGTAAATATCAAAAATCCCTAGAAAACTGCTGTGAGATGTCTTTTGTTGCTGGCATGCAGGGAGGCGGGTAGGCAGCCTCTTGCTGTGGCACTGCCAGAGCCTGCAGTGGAGGAGATGGTTGGTGTAGCCAGTGAGAATTGTGAGAGGATCACATCTGCTGTTCCCAGAGAATGGAGCGTGGTGAGGACACGGTCAAGTAAGTTGAAAAGTTTGATGGAGGCTTTTTGTTGTGTGCTGACTGTTTAATCTCACGTTCAGCACTGGCTATGACAGCAGTGACTGCAAAGGTATGAGAGGTGAAGGCAAGGACAGGGCTATCTATGATGGCTTTTGAGTCACTTAGAAGCAGCTCAGCCCGTGGGCTGGTGCAGCCATAACACACGATGCCTTTCCATCACGAGAACACCTTAGGGATTTTTGGAGGCTAAGGTAATTCTGGCAATGGTGCAGTCTCAGATATAGCTAGGACCTTGCTTCTTGGATAAGCTGAAAGAAAATTACAGATAAAGCACTTGGGAATCACATCCAGTTATATTTTGAAGTTAAATTCAGCAGCCTCTGATCTAAACTTGGGTACTTAAGAGCCTACTAAGGTGACAGTTGAAACTATGAAGTGGGGACAGCTAAGGTTCAGCAAAGCTCAGCTCTGTCTGGAATGTCAGAGTTAATCCCTCTGCTTTGTAAAAGGTGCCCAGGAATCTGTCAGGACTCACAGAGGCAAAATACTGGCACATCTGAAAAATTTCTCAGTGCAGCTGGATCCAGGCTGAAGGCAAGGGAGGAGTGTCTCCTCCTGGATCCCCAACCAGGAGCATGTGCTGCTCTTTGCATTACCCTGAGAAGTCATCTCCTTGTGCCCCAACCTGAACTTACAAACATTGACTCACAAAGGCACAATCTACAGCAGTTTTGTTTGTTTTTCTCCAGGAGCTCAGCTTAGCCACTGAGCAGCTTTTCCTCCTTCTTGCTTTTTCTTTTTTTTTTTTCCCTTACATCCTCTCAGATGACCCTGAGAGCCACCTGTGGCTCTTACTCATACAAGGCTGTCCAGAGCTTCTGAATTAACAACACATCCTGCCTGCAGCAGGAATCGGCGTGTCCTGGTGGGGACTTACAGCTACGTGCTGAGAGAAGGCTCAGAGCTCGATCACCCAGCTCCTAGTGCTGAGCTCTACAGCCATATGATTTGGTGTGGTCCAGCCTGGGATGGCATCCAGGTCTGCAATGAAAGAAGATCCCAGATCACCCCTAACTACAGCAGCAGGAACAGAGATGGCAATCAGAGAATGTGTGCCCTATCAGTAGGTTGAGTAGATTGAGTATTGAGTGGAATTTCCTGGAGAGGAATGGTGCCAAGGTCTCCACTACTGCTACATGATTCTGTACAAACTCAAATGTCTCCACTTCCTACACAAAAAAAATGACAAGTTCAAATAATGCCGCATGATACAAAGACACCTACAGTGGCTCTTGTGATCTTCCCAAGGCAGGAGCAGGAGCAGAGCCTCCATCAGTTGTGCCAGAAGCAGGAGAAAAGGTGTCAAATGACCTTGGAAAGCAAATGTCAAATGACCAAGGAAAACAAAAGCACTATGGTTTTTTTTGTCTTTCTTGTTGTTGCTGTTTTGTTTGGGTTTGTTTGTCTGGTTTGTTTTTTATTTCAACATTGCAAAGGAAACTGCGCAAAAAGAAAAAACCCCACAGGCTAAGAGTATGCTGGACACCAAATCCCATTCTGAGCTGATATCCGTGGAGGTGCCTTCCAGCTGTGGGTGTAGAAAAGATGGCTCAGTAGTTCCTTGTTGAATGCTGCTTTGGGCTACAGCCCTGGTGCTGCTATGTGAGCTGGGAAGGGGAAAAACAGTGCTTCCCTCTCAAAAGCTGCCTGTCACGTGCTAGTATCTGCATTCCCACCAGTCCTAAATTTGCATGAGGATTTTTCAGCCCTGCTCTGGTTTTGATTTCCAGGTTATCTCTGCTGGTGGCCCAAACTGTGGATTTATTGCACAGTCCTTGCTGAACACTGCTGCTCCACTACCTGCTGCTGTACTGTCAGACTCACCAGGGGATAACATGTCATCTTTTCCTTTCCTAATCATCTGGATGTCATTCAGAAAGCTGGGACAAGGAGAACTTTTCCCCCAGACACCAGCTTTCCTTGGTAGCAGACAAACCTCAAGCCTAATAATACTAGTTGTACATAGCACTTATACAGCTTTACATCCTCAAAGTGCTGTACTAGCATTAAGCAATTATCCCTGTCCCTAATGGCCATTAATGCTGGCCTTTCATGAACCTCCCCCAGCTCCCCGAGGTTCATATCTAATCCAGCAATAAGCTGCTCAGAGGGAGTGGCTGGCTATCTTGCAAGCCCATGGGTTTGGATGTGTAATGAGGCTTCAGAGCAGGGGCCAGGAATGTCAGAAACAAGGGGCTGTGGATCAGGTCATGCCCTTGGGAGCATCCACTAGAAAGGGATGGAAGCAAGTAGGTGATACTGCAATCTTGAAATGAAGAGGAAGAAAACTTTGGCAGCTCAGAGGATGTACACTGATTGCTCTGTTTATTACCAGGATAGCATTGTGAATGGAAAGAGTGGAGCAGTGGGAATAAAGTGTCAGTGTGGGCATGAGGAGTTGATCTAAGGAGAGAAAGTTAGCTAAAAATGTCAAACAAAGCTAGACAGCCATGGCAATGGGATAGAGGCCAGTCTGCAGGTCTGTGAAGCATTAAAATAACAAGGCGAAAGGGCAAGCTTGGCAGCATCTTAGGATTTAAAGAGAGGAGCAGAAGAGGATTTGCTTGTCTTATTTGCTTGCAAGCAGAGCCCTCTTCCAAGCTATGGAGTGTCTCCAGGGGAGATGCTGTAATGCCACTCTTTTAGGACATTTTACCCTTGGGGAAGGTGAGCCTACCCATTAGCAGGGCTCTCCCATCCCTAGCTCAAGAGAAATGGAGAAGATGGTGTGGGAAGATGACGTGGCTGTTTTACAGAAGACTCAGAAGTAGCATTCTCTTAACAAACACCAGTCCTGCATGGTCACTTATTTCTGAAATCTGCTAGACCCAGCTCTGAGCAAGCAGAGGCTGAAATGAACTTTCACCTTCTCCCTAAAGGCATGGTAATGATTCTTTCCAAAGCCAAGGATATGCCTTGTAAGCTGCCTTTGCAAAAGAATAAAACAGCACCCTTTTTTCAGCCTGATTTAATAGCATCATTTTGCTTTTATGCCTCTGGCAATGGCCTGTCCTGTAAAACAAGTATGTAGCTGTGGGAATCACGTGCCAGTCTACAGTGGCAGAACACAGCTCACAATCACTACACATTATGCAAAGGATTTCTGTCATCCTGGACACACTCTGCTTCCTGTGGTATCACTAGCACAATCCCTCTGTCCTCAGCTCTAAATCATTTTGCTACATCATCAAATAACAGGGTATGGCTGACTGCAGACCAGGAGGACTTGGTGTTCACTTACTGCACAGCCTTGGAGCAGGGCCTTTCCCTGCCTTCCTGCATCTGTTTTCTCATCTGTGAAATGGGAATTTTAATCCTAATCAGTTTGCAAGGGAAGCAGTAAGGGATAGTCAGAGGCAATCCTTTAAAGCATAATAGTCAGCCTTATGTTCTAAGTTAGACATTGGAGTAGGTTTAGGGTGGAGTTTAATTGATGCCTGTTCTGCTTATGGCTGGTAAGTGCAAGGCTTAATCTTTGCTCTCAAAACTGTGGCACCCTGTTTGAGCTGCAAAGCATGCCTCTGCAAGGAACACCTTCTCATCTCTGAGCATAGCTGGGCCATGTTTTGGGATCCACAATTTTCTGGGCATTGCTTGTTTGAATTTTCTTCCCCAAATGAATCTGATTATTAATTATTACCAGATTAATTTGTAGTAAAAACTGTGTATCACATGGCTGGGAGGAATGCTTTAGCTATTTCTGAACTTCAGGCTATGAGCTAAGCCACTGTTGTGTTGTCACATCCTCGGGACAACTCTTGACTGTGTATGTCATTTTGCTGGCAGATGTTCACCAGGGTGTGTCCAGAGGAGACCAAAGACCTTGACTTTATTTTATCTTATTAGAACTGAGATGGCACTACTGGCTTCTCTGCTCTGCTTTCAGGGCCAGATCCTTGAGTGGTGTGAATCAGGACCCTCCCATTCGAGCAGTGCTGCTCTGATACTGTCTGTGTAAGCTGAGGACCTGGTTCACATATTCTGAACTGCTGTAAGACCTGTTCAAAAGGGAGTTAACTGTGCTCAGTATATTGTATTACCTGTAATCGCAAATGGTCCTGAAATATTCAGGATATTGCAAATGTAGAGAGCTTTTCAACAAGTAATCATTTTGAGATTGCTGGAAAACTGAAGAGTTAGTGCTACTTAAAGGAGAATAAAATAAGCATTAGCACAAAACAGTTTTGCAACAATCAAGTTTGATGTATGTCCTGTTCTGCTTATAACGTTTCCTCAGAGCCCTTTGCAAGAAGGGGAAGCAACTTGTAAAAGCTAGGAATGCAGGGAAGAGCTAAATTTGCAGCCAGGGTTTCGAAGGAACAAACAAAGAAAAGCATATTTCCATTTCCATTTCCATTATGGCAGAACATTCTCGGGAGTTCAGAGCAGCAAGTTGAGACCACGCCAGCCAAGCCACCTCTGAACAGGAGGTGTGGAGCTGCAATGAGCTTTTTATCATCAGACATCTGCATTTAGGAAAGAAAGATCTCCCCTAGACTTTTAAAACTCCTCTTTTTTTGAGGAAGGGTCTGTTTGAGAGTAAGGGAAAGGGCAGGTCTGTAGCCTTTTGAGTACAACGCTGCAAACCTGAGTCTAAATTCTGCCAAGCCCCATAGAAATCTGAGCCCCTCCATGCAGAAAGCCAGCTGAGCATCCTATCCCTTTTCACACCGTATTCCAATACACCTCCCTCTTGCTTCCAAGTGCTGCAGTGTCCCTGTACTGACCCTTCCCCACACTAGCTCTGCTTTAATCAGTCAAAGAAATCTGTGGAAAAACTGGGAGCTCAGAGGAGAGCTTTTGTTTGTGAAAGAAATGTTTTCATCCCAGCAAGCACAACAATCTCATTACTTGTAATAGCCACACATATGCTGGAGTCCTAGACAGAAGATACCTTCTTCCCTCATCCTTGGTAGGACCAGAGAGATTTCTGCCTGTTTGATTCAGCTGCAGTGCTACAAAGTTATAAACACTGCTTTTTTGGTGTCCCTAATGAGACCAGCAGTCTTCCAAGCAGCTCCACAAAAACACTTTTCTCATCACTGCTAAAGCCTTGGACACTTTACCCTCAGCAGAAACAAGTGTGGAGACTTGCAGTCCTGCTGCTTCCAGCACTGGTTGGTCGTAGCAATTAGCTGTTTCCCCACAGATGGAGCAGAAGGACAGAACAGAAAAAAAACTTGTTCTGCTCAGAGTAACTTGTTTAGGAATCTCTAATGAATCCAAAGGTAAATCCATCTGCTTTGGAGCTGTTTGTATGTATCCTGCAAGCTTTCTGTGTACCTGCTGGATTCATGTGCCTTACAGAAGGGCTGACTCTTACCTGAGGCAGTGCTTTTCTCTGCCTTGGCATACCCCAGTTTTACACACCCTGTTCCAAACTCTTCAAAGGGGCTGACTTTCCCTCCTCCATTAAGTGATGGGCATATCCCCCCCACCTGTTCTTTACCCTGTTCTTTACCTACAGACCACCTTCTGCAGTGTGGTCCTGGAGTCATTTACATATGGGAATCACTCTCTGAAAAGGCCTGTAGCAGAGTTTTGTGAGCTCAAAATCTTTCATGCAATTACGTGATGCACAGATGCCTGTGCATGGCTTTAGAGAACCTTTCTGAAGCGGGACAGCCCTCATGCTGTATCTCTGATAGATGTCTCAGAGTATCAAGGCCCTGAAATGCTTTGCTGACCACTCTTGCTCGGTGTCCAGGTTCACCAGACTGTAGGGCTGGAGTATGTTCTTGGCATTTTGCATTTGATTGCCTTACCAGCCCATTTTGGGTGGAGAGGATGTAATTTATCTTGATACACTTCACTCGCTGTGCATCACGTTAACCAGGTGGGATTGGTGGGTAAACCCACGAGTGGTAGAGGAGGCAGGAGCCAGCACAGCTTTTTGGAACAACTCCTTGTTGCTGTAGCTCACAGGGAGACCCTGAGTTTGTGCACATCCTGTCAGGGCTGGCATGACATGGGGTGCTCAGGCACTGGAACACGTTTCACAGGGAAGTGCTCACAGCTCCACGCCTGGCAGAGCTCAAGGAGCATTTGGACAATGCTCTCAGGCACATGGTGTGATTATTAGAGTGTCCTGCATAGGGCCAAGAGCTTGATTCCATGACCTGATTCTATGACCCCTTCCTCAGGACTGCCACCACTCAGATTTCCCTGTGCCTTTTTCCTCACCCAGGTTGGAGGACACACCATGCTGCCTATCCGCTGGATGCCTCCGGAGAGCATCATGTACAGGAAATTCACAACAGAAAGTGATGTCTGGAGCTTCGGGGTGATCCTCTGGGAGATTTTCACATATGGGAAGCAGCCCTGGTTCCAGCTCTCGAACACAGAGGTACAACAGTGCTGAGACACCTCAGCTGAAAACTGTGTTTTGCCATCTCTCCTTTCCAGGTTGTTTGCAAAGAAATAGTGCATGGATGGTCCCCCCCCCTTGGCAGTCCCATGGTGAAGCCATGGGATAAGTGTCATTATCTCAGTTTAAGAGCTGGGAAAACTGAGGTCTGCAGGAATCAAAGAGCTCTGCCAAAGTCATGTACTGGGTAATCCTCAGCCCCTCACTGCTAAGTTCCTGATGTATCTGTCATATTTCAGCACTCTCAGGGTGCTGCCAGAACTGGGGATACCCAAATTATTGCTGCCTTGAATTTCCTTTTGTAGATAAAGCTCTTACTGCAGGCTCCAGTTTGAGAGAAATTGTTTTAAGCCTGGTATATCACATGTAGCACATTTCCTTGGGGTTTTTGCCATTGGGATATCTATGATATGGTTTACCCCAGTTCACTGAGGGTAGAATCCATGGAGCTTGTTTGCCCTTGTTATTTCTTTGACTAGCAAAAGTTGCAGCCCACCAGGACAGGCTACACTGTAAAAATGTTGAGGGAAGACCAACTGGGATTATCAGGGTGTCACTGCTGAAGTTTCAGGCACATCAGCAGAAATGCATTGGAAGATTTTTGCTTGGAATAGCAGGAGGTATTATAGAAGAGGAAAAAGATGCATTGACATAGCAGTGTGTGGGAACCTTGAACATTTTTATCCTACTGTGTATCTAATGGATTTCAGAAATTTCACCTTTTGTAATGAAAAATATGCGTTTTCTGCTTTCTGGGTACAGATCCCTTAATTAAGTGAGTTGCAGACATGGCAAATCCAAGGTGTTGCTTTACAGCTGTAATACTTGCCCATTCGTGTGCTCAATGGGGCCTGACTGTATATCCCAAAGTAGCACACGCAAACATTTTAGAGGCACAAACAATGGAATCGACAGCAACAGAAGTTATTTGTCACGCTATTTAATGAACTGCTCTTGCATTTCCCTGTGAGGGTAAATATAAACACGCACAAATGAGCACATGGAGCTTGAACGTGGGCAACTGGCACACTGGACTATGACAGCTCAGCTTTGCCCAGGCATCCTGCCTCGGTTTCCTTTGCAGGGCAGTAGGGCTCAAAATTGCCACCCTTAATCTTGAGGGTGTATTGGTTTGCTACTATCCCTGGGATTAAATATCATTTTCCCTGTTGGTGCATCCACTTCTTTTTGCCTGCTGACCACAGTATCCTGATGGGAGGGAGCCACATCAGCTCTCATCAGTCTCATTTTTCAGTTTGTGGAGGGACGGGCAGACACTATGTGGCTGCAGAGGACTGACACCTCCACCAGCTCCTGAAAGGTGTGGCATCAGAGCAAGTCCCTGTGGCAGCCCAGATGCAGTGCCACGGGCCCATGAAGGGGCAGAGGCCATGGAGGGACAGGTCAATGAGCCTGTGCCAAGCTCCTGACTGCCAGGACTGGACCAGGAGCAAGCACCAGGCTGGCCTAGCATCTCCCCTGCTGGGTGTTTGCCTTGGCAAGGCTGGGATACCCACTCCCTCCTGTGCCACCTGCATGGCCTCATTCCCCCACAGCATTTTCAGCAGGTTTTTCCAAGGTAGGGAGAAACCCTCTCTTGAGCAGAGGAACAAGGTAGGGCACCACTCAGCCTGTCCATCAACTTCTCTCTACACCTTTCCTTTTCCCCTGGAGAGAAAGAGCTGAGCACAGGGCTCCTGTGTATGTCCAGGATGACAGGAACCATAACTCACCTGCTCCCCGCAGTGATCAGCCAGCAGTTCTGTGGCAATGCAGGCTTCTCTTCGTGCTGTGTCTTGCTCTCCTCACTTTCGTCAGGTCCTAATCTCTCCCTTCTGTATTTGTATGCAAACAGCACAGTGATAAGTATCCCTTGAGCTGCTGATGAGTGGTGGGACCATTACTATTCATAAATGATAAACTCCAAACACCTCTTGCTGGGTGGCTTCCCTCAACACACTGCCTGGGACTGGTGTTTATCTGCAGAGCGTGGCAGGCTGCTCGCACGCTGCAATGCTGGGACTCATCAACTCCAACCAAGGAGGCCAAGCAGTAATAGCAACTCTCTGGAAACTCATATTTCCCCTTCCTTTTCATTCATTCCTCCTGTAAACAATACACAAAGAGACCCTTAGGGGAGTCCTTTCCAATGGCATCCTTCCGAAGAGACTCTGCTGTTATCCAGGACCTCACATTTTTCTCATTAGCAGCACTGATCTGACCCAAAACAGAGTGATAACATTGTAATTTTTTTTTCTCCTTCCCAGATGTGATTTGACATGAAATTTCATTCTTTTAGTTGCTTTTCTATGTCAGAAAGAGGGGAAGTATGTAGGAAAAGATGCTCTGAACTCTTACTTATTAATCTCTCCTGGGCTTTGTAATGGAAAGGATGCTTGGTTTTCAGGCAAGAAAAATATAATTTCAGCTGTGCAAAATATTAGCATACTTTGGGGATTTAAAGACTTTTTTTCCTTCCTCATTTAACAGGAAAAACTGACATCATATATTAAAGCCTATTTCATTTGCTAGTGACCTCCTCTTTGGAGAGTGCATTGAGGTAGGTAGGTGTCAAATGGGGAAGGTTTTTGGGATCTGAAAAACTGCAGCTGGAGACAAACTTTTCATGGTAAAATTATCATTAGCAACAAATAGATGAGCACTGAGGATGTGCAGATCTGAGACTTAGCTTCTCAGTGCTCCCATTCACTGAATGGTGCCACATCAGCCAAGCAGTATCAAGGACAGGACATCCTCCATAAACTTTCCTGCTGGTGTTCAGTGTTTCTTTTCTTTCTTTCTTTCAGGTCATTGAGTGCATTACCCAAGGCCGAGTTTTGGAAAGGCCCCGAGTCTGCCCCAAGGAGGTTTATGACATCATGTTGGGCTGTTGGCAGAGGGAACCTCAGCAACGGCTCAACATCAAGGAGATCTACAAGATCCTCCATGCTCTGGGCAAGGCCACACCAATCTACCTGGACATCCTTGGCTAGCAGTGGCCACTTGTTTGAAGTCCCTGCTCCTTCCTCCCATCCTTCCTTCCTTCTCCCCATCCAAAACCCTTTGCCCCTCAGCTCCCAAGCAAACATCTTCATATAAACTCAAGTGCCTGCTACACATACAACACTGAAAACAAAAAAAAAAAAAAGCAAAACAAAAAGCAAACCAAGAAAAATCCCACAGAATGACAACCTGTAAGGCAGTTTGGCTTATATATATTTATAGATATCTCTCTATATAACTTCCACACCAATACAGAAAGAAGCTGCTGTTACAGAAAATTGTGAGACTATATATATACAAAAAAGGAAACAAAAAAAGGGAGAAAAAGTACTTAAAAATATATATATAATTAAAAAGAAAGGGGGGAAAAAAAGAGAAAGAAAGGAGAAGGTATCCTTCCCCCAAGCAGTCAAGCAGTGAAATGTAACCCTGCTGTGAGTACGGTTCGGGCTGCTGGGCAGGGCTCTAGACCGGCTATGGCAGCGATGCCGTCCATCCTGGGTAGGAACCCCAGGAAGAAAGCCTTGCCCTGGTTGTATGATATGCACTGAATGTGTGAAATCAGTCCTCCCTTTTCGTCCTTGCCTCCCTCCCTCCTTGCCAGCCCGCAGGTGATGGGCACAAAGCCAGGGCAATGCCCCTGGATGAACTCTCTTTTACCAACCCCTTCCCTCCCTTCCTCTTAGTCCCTCCTCATCCCCCCTCTGCCTTCCTGCCTTTTTCCTCCCTCCAACATTTCAGGACAATTTTTCTAATTTGCTGATTCTTAAATGTACAGACTCAAGGCTTTTGAACACACAGTCAAAAAGGATTGTGTCACCTACGGGTAAAACACACACCGGTGCAGCCGCCCTCCCGCAGCCTGCAGGCTCCTGCCCCTGCCGGCTCCTGCCAGTGCTGGGCGAGCAGCGGGACCACAGCGGCTGCACCTGGGAGTCCTGGGGACCCGCTCCCGAATCATCCCCACCCCATTCCAGTGTGTGAGACAGGAGTGCTGCTCACCCAGGCCATCACTTTGGGAGGAACAGCCCCACTCCTCCCCACCCTTAGGGCTGTTGGTGGTCATGGGGTTGTTCCTCTGCCCTCAGCTGTCTGCACCAGGGCCAAATTGGCCCCCCTGTGTAAACCTTCAGTGAGCAGGGTTGGATCCTTGCTCCCCACATGGGGGAAAGGCTACAGGGTGCAGACAGCTGGGAACATGCCTGCAACCCTGCTGGGCACGTCTATGGGGTCAGCATATCCCAGCGCTCTTCCCTCCCCATCCTCTCCCTTCCCCATTCCTGCCCCATGCCTCAGTCCAAGCCTCAGGCACAAGCCAGCGGGGGACAGGGAGGGGGACCAGGCTTGTGAGATGGCTGGGAACCTACCAACACCTGCCTGCAGCTCCCTTGCCATTCTCCTCACGTCCCCATCCCCTGAAAGGATTGATGCATCTGCCTCTGAGCTGTTGTGAAATGCAGAGGCTGAAGAATAGCTCCACAGGCAGCCCCGGGAGGAGGGGGGAAGGAGGGGAAGGTGCCTTCAGGAGCAGACGGCTCAGCGGATGGCCGCAGTGTCCAGCCTTGCATCTCAATGAGGAGAAAGGCCTGACAGGCAGCAACAGGGGGTGCTGGGGACAGGGAGGGAGAGACAGCAGCATCCTCACTATGGCCGATCTCCCCGGCACAGAAAATAGTCCTGACCTGGGGAAACACTCACTCAGATGCTGAATCCTGCCTGTCCAGACTGGGCTGAGGATACGAAACCTTTCTGGGCTTTTTTTGTTTTTTTCATATGGATAATGCAGGATGAGTGGGAACCTCATCTTGGCAGCTGCTCTCAGGAGGCAGGGAATGGTCAGCACAGGCATTGTCAAGGCAATTTTGAGAAGGCAACAACTGCCAGCACAGAAATAGCCTGCTCGGATGTGGCACTTGAGGAAGGCAATACAGATGGGGGAAGAGGGGACAGAGAAGGGATCTTGACTCCCTCCCCATGGCCAGAGTAACAGTCATGTCCAGGATGCAAAGGGAGCTAAGTGACTGGTTACAGCTTGCACTGAAAGGATCTTGCATCCTCTCCCCATTCCCCATGTCTCCTGATAATCAATATCTTTCACTCATGGCACTGGCATGACCTGTCTGATGGCTTCAGAGAGAGGGAGGGGACACTACACAAGCTTCTGTGCTTGTGTAATGAGCACTGTGAGCCTGGGGTGGGAGATGATGGCTGGCAGTAACCCTGTGGGATTAAGGGCATAACTTTCCTCTGCCTGTTAGAGAGATCTGGGCTAATGGGACAAACTCATGCCAATGTGGCCTGGACAGAGTGCCACTGAAGAGGCAGTAGGTGCTCACAGCATCACCAACAATGGAGTGGTCATGGACAAGGGTGTGGGCCAGCACCAGGAGTCCACGCACAGGAACACAGTACCATGCTGCCTCTCCATAGCAGGATCTCAGTCTTTTGGGAGAGGATATCCTGCCTACTTTTGTCCAGTTTTGAAAGGGGAAAAGACTGGTGAAAAGCCCCAGCTTGGCAGTCTTTTTGTGCTAGATGCTTTGGTTGAAAGGAATGGAGATTCAGCACAGGGAGAGAACAAGAAATGGCTGTTAATTGTCCAGCATCTCCAGAAGAAAACCCTTTCCTGGTGCAGCCTGTCTCTTACCCCAAGTGACTTCTTGTTCTTGTGGCTCCCAGGCACTGTGCCAGGTTGTGCAAGGCCACAACTTTGTCCACCACTCTCACTCCCATGCTCTCACTTCTTTTTTTGGCCAGTGTCATGGGCTTTTGCATTATGAAGCCACCTGCAGACACTGGTTCCCAGCTGATGAGATTCCCTCATCACAGCTGCACAGCAGCTACATCCTCTGTTCCTCACTTCTTTCCTCCTCCTTTTCCTCCCCAGCACCACCACCCTGTCCCTTTCACAACCTCTTTGTATTGTCACAACAAGGAGGTGAGCTCAGGAGCCAAGTGTGACACCGAGCCTTGACACTGCATGTTTAGGATTAGGTGGCCTGTGAGGAGAGTTTGTGGATCCCCAGAAGATGGTAAGTGGCTGAGACCAATGCTCAGGCTCTGGCTGCTTTTCTCTTAGCCCCACCATGTGCAGTGACTGCCTTGGAGAAATGTCCTTTTGTTCGAGTTAATTGTGAACTCTTGCTCAGAAGAGCTGGATAAGCTGCAGTTCTGTGCTGTGACATCTGCTCTGTTGCTGCTCTGGCCCCATTGGCCTGTCATTGCTGGATGGAGGTTTGTTTGGAACAAGAAGAAGATTGCTTTTTGTTCAAAGACATGATAGAAAGTGCTGCATCCCTTTTTGGCATAACAGTTTTGGAGGAGAAGAGGGAAAGCAGCTGTGCTGCGTTCCTGGTGAACACCCTGAGACCTCATTTCCAGAAGCATCTTTCCTGGAGCAGAAGAGAGCTTCCCATCAGCATGGACAGGTGATCTTCCCTGTAGGAAGAGGGGCTCTGTGATGAGGAGGGGGAGAAAAGCAGATTTTGGGGGAAACCCTCACAGAGTATCAACATCTGAGTGTTTGGACTCAAAGAGAAATGTGTTCATGTTTCTTTATTTCTCAGAGAGATACTTCCCTGTGTCCTGCCTCTACTCAGGGCAAAGAGCTATCCCTGCTGCCTGGGAACACCAACATGTGTCACCCAGCTCTGGGGCAAGCCAGACCAAATTCCCAGCACATCCAGACAGACCTTCCCACCACCCAGCCTCTTCCATCTGCAGTTTTCTCAAGGGAATTGTGATAGGGAGGTGGGAGGAACACCAGTCTGAGCACAGCTGAGAAGAGGCCATAGGGTCTTCCCTGTCACAGATGCATGCTGCTCCCTAAAAATTAAAATTGTTTGCACCAACTCAGTCACCCAAGGGTGTCACTGAAGTGATGCTTTCTTGGAAGTGAAGGTGCTATTTTGGTGCATGGTACAGGTGGAAATGTTGTGCTAGGGCTGCAAACTGCAGGCAGTGAATGTGGCTCCAGCCTCAGGGTCTCATAAATGACCTGGTTTGTTTTCTCTTGCTGTTATTTTTCCTTCCACCCCAGTCTGTCAGGTTGCAAGATAGAAGCTGAAATGTAGCAAAGGGAAGAGATGCAGACAGAAAGTCCATCCTGTCTCCTGCAAAACTTACCCATCTGGCCTGTTTAGATGTCCTTCAGTCCTTCAGATTCTGGGGGGATGAAAAAGTCTGAACTGCCTATCCTTGGGCCTGCAGGGTGTTGAATTGCAGACAGGTGACTCTGGAAAATGTGCTGCCCAGACAAATGTTAAAACTGGAATGCTTTTAAAGAGGCTGCTTGCTTGAGAGACATCATTAGCTTTGAGCTGTTTGCTTGTCCCCAGGAGTGGGTGGAACAAGGTGGGAAAATATGTGGAGGAATAAAAGAGCCAAGGAAAGGGAAAATCTGGTTTTAGAAGGCAACTGAGTATCTTGGGTTGGGAAATCAAGACAGATTTGGGGAGTGTGGTGTAGAATTTTAAGTATCACAATGGATACAAGCAAAACCAAAAGAAAATAGCAACGTACTGCAGCTCCAGGAAAAGCTAGCCATGAAGCTGAGAAAATACTGGTTTAAAAATGAGGCAGAAACCAATAAAATCAAGGGACCATTTATGCAGGTGGGAAACAAAATCACTAGTCTTTGTGCTTTTATGCAATTTTTTTCCTATAAGAAAATGCAACTGAAAGAATGTCTGAAAAGTTATGCTTTTTCAGGGCATAGACAGAAGTGTAATGCTATATGAGCTGTTTCTTTTCATGTGAAAGGCTCTTATTTCCCAGAACTCAAATGTATATGTTTCCTTAGTTCAGGATATGGGTTGAAGAATGCAGGCACAGTCAGCACGAGCCCCCCAAACTCAGAGGTAGTTCTGAACACTTGATCAGCATTCATTCATATACCAGTCTGTGTGAAGACAGTGTTTTGTTCGGCTTGTAATCTTAAGTTTTTTAAAAATCTTTCTAATTTTCCTCCTTCCCCATGGAGTATCTACATCCTTTCCTGATCTGGCCATGAATCAGGTGCAGCACTACACCATGGCTTGTACCCAGTGTTTTCGTAACAGCTCTAGGTGTGTTGTCTGGTTGTAAGGCAACTATGAGAATGAGCAAGGGAAATAAAGGACATCCTGGCTGTGATACCATGCTGTGGTGGCTCCTCTGATAGCTGGAAGGCTTTGGACATCAACAGGGCTCCTCTGCTATGAGACTCACAAACACAAAAGTTTTGTTCTCCATTTACATTCAGTGGCTTTCTGATGGATGGTGGGCTCATGGAGCCTTGGCATGATGGTGGTTTCTCCAAATGAGTATCAAAAATAGAAGAAGAGAAAGTTCCCCTCTCAGCACTGCTCTTCAGGAGTGGGTAGATTTGGTTAACTCTAAGGCAGCTTCTCCACTTCCGCACTAAGGCGTCTCTTACATCAGTACCCATTTAATGTTTGCATAGCTGCTAAATCCTAAAAATTCTTTTCCCTCTGCTGCTGTCCTTGAAAGCATAGATACTGAGTTTCAAGGCTGGAGAAAATAGGTGTTTTCAAAACATCTGTTCTGGCTGGCAGTGTCATAAATGACACAAGCAGAGATGTCAGTTGCTGCTCTGGGAGGAATGGAGGAGTATTCCATCTCTCCTGTGCCTCTTTTTCCTTTCCAATGCAACACTGAGCCATGAAACTGCTCCCTGAGAGAAGTGATTGGAGTCCTACTGCTTGCAATTTTGAAAGGCTGAACAGAGGAAAGAGATAAGAGACTGAAGAGAAGGAAGGACAAAATATTCCAGCTTCCCCAACAGTTAAATAAGCTGGTAGGCCAGTTTCATGTTGGTGGCTTGGGTTTCTCATGGACCCAATCTGACATCTCTTTTCAAACTAAAGGAATGACCATTGGTTCTCCTCCTCCCTTCTGCTTGTCCCACAATTTTGGCATCTCTGCAAGGGGAAAAGTGGCATCACAAATCCAACCATTTCTTCCCCACACTGTCAGGAGTCCTCCACAGGAACTGCTCTCCCTTCCAGCACAAGTGTCTGATCCCACAGCTGAACACTGGAACAGTTGTTCTGAGTTTAACTGCTGAACTACTGGATGCTTAGGACAAGGTCCCAGCAGGGAAGGGCTGAAATACCTCTAAAGAAAATCATAGCTCTGGGAGGTCCAAATGTCTTCTTGCATGCTTTCTCTTGCTCTCTGCTGGCTTCCAGCCTCTCCAGTCTTTACTGCTTGATACTGAGATAACTGAGTTTCTGCATTCCCTCCCTTTACTGAGCGCAGAGGACTGGTGAAGCTGTTTGATTTCAATGTGGTTGGTGAGATCAGATTTCTCCCTCCTTGCCCTCTTCTTTTTCTCCCTGTGCAGCTCCTGTCCTTGCAGTTCTCAGGACTTGACTAGCAGAGTTTTTAAATGAAGTGAAAGTCTTAATGTGAGGTGAATCCCAAGACCACAAACAGTTTGGACTTCAAACAGTGAGAAAATTGGCGCCGGATGATTCCGCACACAAAGCAGAAAACTTTCATTTCCTGCAGGCAGGATGGAATTGACTGTTATATTAAGACTTCAGAAGGAGCACTGCCCCGGAGTAATTTCACTGCTGTCAGGCAGTGTTGACATCTAGATTAACCTCTGTGCAGTGAATTTTACAGCAACGCTCATTGTAATGCATGTGGGGTATCTCCTGTAAATCCCAGCTGAAGCCCACAGTGTCCCACCCTTCTGCACAGGAGAAAGGGTCGGGGAGCAGCTGCTATCATTTTTGACCCCAGCAAAGCGTGACTCCAACCTCATCCAGGCCAGTTCTGCTGAAACTGATTTTCTGCTGTGCTAAAGTGACAGTAGCTCTGGCCTATATTTTTTTCTCCTAATTCCCCAAAGAGGTTTACATCACAAGGCTGAAATTTTTGCCAGTGACAAACAGCTCCCTTCATGTATCCAGCCAGCGGTACAGTCCTAATTAAAAGGCACTAGTTAACTAGTGGCAATTAGCTGCTTGCACTGATTAACTCCAAGACATACAATCCCCAAACACAAAGCTCTGATCAGATGTGATCTAAAAGGCAGACAAACTTCCAGCTGATGTGAGATGGTGGCATCCAGTCCTACTCACCAGCACACAGGCACACAATGAATGCTGCCTACCAAAACAATACTGCAGGAATTAAAGAAATTCACACAGATAACTCAGTGCAAGTCAGAGGACATTGCAAAAGAAGACCCTTGGCTCTGGAAATGAATGCTCCTGCTGATAAGTTGAAAACATAGGCCTGACCCCAAGTCCTTCTGTCTTTTGTTGTAAGAGGACATTGAGCAGTGGGATTTCCCAGGCAGGACCACAACAGCTTCTTCACTTTTGTGCTGGCAGAGACAATCCTGTCTGTGGTTCTTAAGATGCACCTCTGAGATTCACTTTGTGGAAAATAACAAAAACAAACAAACAAACAACAACAAAAAAAGCCAACAAAAAAAACAGTAGCATATAAAAAATGCAGTAAGGGAAGGGAAGGTCTCTTTGTGTGTTTTTGCCACACCTGCTTATTAATACACTTATCTTCCTACTCATACATTGTTCTGCAGTTGTCTGCAGGAGGTTCTAGGCAAGAGAAAAGCTATCAGGTGATGAAGAGATCAAACACTAGCCCTAAGGGCAAAATCCTTAGTAGTACTTCTAGAAAACTCTTTCAGAGCCCATCCCTCCTCTCACCCACAGCTCTTCATATCAGGCTTGCCATTATATTTCTCAAAGGTTTTTGGACAGCCTGTGAAGAGGTGACATATCTTCAGTTTCCCCTCATCTTCAGAAGGAATTGTGACATTTCTGTAATTCGACCCATCAGGCAGATTCCTTCAAACTAACATTTATTACCCCCAATCAGAATACAGCTAAAAAGGCTACCCAAGGTTATAGAAAAGGTCAAGCTCTTGCCTTGGACTGGAATTTGCTTTGGAAGGAATTTGATGGACCAATTTAAACACCACAGCACATCAAAACCTGGTGGCTTCATTTAAAAAGTAATCAGTATTGTATTTCGCTTTAGACATCCATGCATTAGTGTTCTGCAAATATGATTTCCTCTTTGTTTGCATTATTGATGCCATAAAATGTCAGACACATTAAAGAAAAAAAAGAGGCCAACCTTTGGGGTTTGGAATGATTCTGGCTGAATTGCAGTTGGGCTACTTTCCTTTTTATTTCCCATGGCAGTGATGCACTGTTACTCATTCTGCTATTGTTTTACAAAGAGTTCTCTGTAAGTGTATTTATTCAGCCAACCATGTTTCAGGAAACACATAACCTTGATATTTTTTGCTGTATGTGGCAGTGTGAGTGAATGTGTGCTGGGAAGAGGAGGGGAGGTGGAGCTGTTTGCAAGAGCCCTCCCATGTCTGGTAGTGTGTTGGCTTTGTGCAACGCTGCATGAATCCCTCCTGCTCAGGTGCTTGGTTCGATTTAACCTTTAGAACTGACTTTTGTAATCAGGATTTGAGGTCTTCTGGTTTAGCACTGCCCAGAATCTGTAATCTGGTCTCATCATTCAGCAGCCATCTGCTATCCACAGAGGTTCCTAGAATGTCTATGCCACAGAGATTACACAGTAATTGAGTCTCAGGCATGCGATAGAGGAGTTTTAGCTCATTCTGATCCTGGACCAACAGCAAGTTTGCTGATTTAGCTTGGTTCCCACCCAAGGTTCAGTGCTACAGTTCCCAAGACAAATACTCTTAGCTGCTCAGTGTTTTTCTCACAGGCCATTACAAGTACAGGCCTTGACAGCTGTAGTTCTCTGCCTCACCTCTCTATAATGAATGCGGATCCATTTTTCAGTGTTCCTGGGAATGTCTTTGAAGGATATTTTCCCTCCTAAAATCTAAGAAATTATCACACATTCTGTCTTCTTGAAAGTAAAAGTGAAGAAATAAGGTGGAAATATCTCCCCTGTGTAGATTTTCATCAGTGATAATATTTCAGCTTTTCAGCTTTGTCAGTGACAGAAAGACTTGGGTGCAGGGGGAGAATACAGTGGAGCAGTCTAAGGAAGGGACTCATCTAGGACTTGGACTGCAAAGTCATCTGTTCACCTACTGAGCCATCACCAGCTTCATACAGGAAGAGATACCCAGCTTCTCATGAGCTTCAAATTCCTGCCCAGCTCTCTTGTTCCTACTCCAGTTTTGGGCAATGACCTCCAGATGACCTTCAGATCTCCTTATCTTCACTGATCCTTCCCAGGGATATCCAAACAGCCTAAAGAAGTGATGACAGGGGCTGAATGGATGTGTAATTCAGTGTCTTTCTCTCCCTTTTTCATCAGGGGCAGAGATAGTGAAAGTGACAGAACAGAAAAATTATTTTCCCCAACAGCAGTGATCCAGTTTCTTTTTAAACTCCGAAATTTAAGATGCCATACAGCAGTACCTATAAATATGCCTTGAAATGTTGAATGAGCACAAGAGTATATTTGATTTTGTTTTTATGCCTGTAATTTCTCTCACCAAGAATTCAGCCGTTACTCAGCTCCCAGCAGGTTGTTCTGATTGCTGGAGAGATGGTTGGGATTGATTCCGGCTGTGACCTGCTCCAGTCCAGCCTCATTCTTATGTAGCTAGATTGAAACAAAAGAAATCAGCAAGAGACTGAATTGTTGGTCCTGTGTAACTAAACCTTCTTGTGCAACTCCAGGCTAAATGTTGAAGGTGTTGATGACCCACAGCTTTGAAGTCAGTGAAGGCTGTAGATACTGAGAGGCACTGAACAGGTGTTAGGAACAGAACAGCAGGAGAGAGAAAGAGAAATTCTGCAAGAGGAAAAAAAAGACAACAAAACCCAACAAACATTACATCAGAAAAGACAGTGGTTGGTTTATAATATAAGAAAATCTGCTGCTGTACACAAGAAAAGACACAGAATATTCACCCTGGTAACCAAGAACATTGGCCACCAGGATAAGAGCAGTTCTATATCCTACAAACCTCCTCTCACTTTTAATTTCCTTTTTTGACCTCTCCTGCTAATACAGAACAAATCCTGGCTTATGGCCTTCCTGGAAACTGAAATTAAGATGCAGATTTGGGAGAGGATGAGAGAGACCAGATCCTTCTTTATAGCTTTATAGCCCAGCGTCTTTCAGTAGCAAGTGTCTGGTGTGCCTTTTTTTTTTTTTTTTTTTTTTTTTTTTTTTTTTTTTTTTAATTACAACTCCTAACTGGTGCAAGTAGAGTTCACAAAGAACCTAAAAACAGCTCAGTCCGCAGTCTTTTGGTAAGATGGAGATTTCAGCAGACGGACAGACGTCGTGAGCCACGTCCCTGCGGATCAGCACCGCGGACAGCGGCACCGCCCGCGCAGGACCCGGCCAGGCTCTGCGGCCGCCGCTGCAGGATGAAGGAACCCCAATTTTGAAAGAATCATGCCCTAACTGCCCAGGGAAATGGTGTCTCACCCTTCGTTGGTTTCTCCCATGTTTGTTTTGGTTTTTTTTCCTAGTGTGAAATCATTATCTGTTGTCTTGTTTTCAACTGATGGAAGAGGGATGGTTTAAAACACAAACCAATCATTCTGATGCAAGAGAGAGCCATTGCTACCTTCAGAGTTAAACTCTCTGTCCCGCTTTTTCCTGCACTGGTGTTCCACCTATGAAGACTCCATCTCTAATTTGGATTGTGAAAGGTTCTTATCTTCTCATCCATTGAGACAGTTTGACAAATGGAGAAATATTACACTGGTAGCCCTTTAGAAACAGAATCCTTATTTTATTGGAAGCATCATGTGATTCAGATTTCAGCCATCAATTACATTTACTGTTGGTAAAGGGTAAACAGACAAATCTCTTGGAAAATTGCAAGTAAGGGACATATAAATGACATTGTGGCCACTGAAAGTTATTTTCAAGAACAACAAAACAAACAAACAAACAAAATAGCCACATTACGGTGTAGTGGAGGGTTGTTAGAATCATAGGATTATAGAATGGTTTGGGTTGGTTGGAAGAGACTGTTAAAAATCACCTAGTTTCAACTCCCCTACCATGGGCTGGGACATTTTTCACCGACCAGGTTGCACAAAGCCCTGTCCATCCTGGTCTTGAAGAGCCAGACAAAGATGAAGAGCAATGCAGGCACCAACAGGCAGGGCTCCAAATGGAGAAGCAGTTTCATCTCACAGAGGAAAAAAGGCAAGTGTCTCAGCATTCATCTTGCTCAGCCTATATATTTAGGATTTCATCCTACAGGTATTCCTGGACCATACTAAGGAAGCTATACCCTCAAATTAGGTTTGAACATCTCCTGGACCTATTCATCGTGGTGAGATGCTGTTGGGCAGGAGCATGCAGGCTCATTACTTACTGGAAAAATTTAGTGTGAAGAAAAAGAGCCAGAAAAGTAGGCCAGAAAGTTGGGCTATTCCCCCCACTCAACGTATGCTGCTTTCTAGAAGCAGTTTCCTCTGCATCCCACCTCCCACACACTCCCCAGCTGTGTCTGGAAGTTACTACAATGGGACATGTGGATGGACACTCAGAGACAGAGAAGGCTGGGAAGTGCCTGAGACACAAGACTTCAAAACTTGTAAGTAGCAATACTGCAAATGAAAGATCAGGCTTCTGATGCTTAGGGCTGTCTGGAGGTCAGAAAGGAGGAGCTTGCAGGGGATGGCAAAGATAATTTAATAAGAGGCTTAGAGAACAAATGATGCTAAGAGGAGGGATCAAAGAAGCCTACTGGGACACAAGGAGAGGGAGGAAATGGATGAGGACCCGATTCCCAGTGAAGGGTCAGTGATCAAGAGGGTGCTGAAAGTCAGATAGGAACGGTGATGAAGTCAAAGACAGCCCTGGTTGGAGAAGAACTACAGATGTGAGGAAAGAGTCCCTACAGAATGATGTGTGCTCATCTGAAGGAGTCCTGAAGGTTTCTCCCAACCTTCAGTTCTGCTGGGCTTTCTTCAGGCCCACATTGTCTGCTTCAAACCTGACAAACACCATAACTTTAATTGCATTTCTTTTGCTCTCTGGCAGCTCTGGTTCCAGTACTAACAGTCTAAATTGTTTTAGCTCCCCTCAATCCTCCCGTTCAACCCCCGCAACCAGCTAATTCCTTGTGTGAAGGAGAATAGCTTTTTTAAAAAGTTTTCTATTATTCTTTTTCACAGAAGTGTCTATTAAATTTTCAGCTAAACTGGAAGGCAATTTTTTGCATGAGAGCTTTACATAGATAGGCTTAAAGCAGAACAGAAATAAATAAATAACTATACTAAATTACCTCCCTCTCCCCCACCATGTCTTAATGAAGTGCTGTTTTACATAAGTTATTTCAAGAGAAATGAAGTATTTTTGGGCAGGCAAGCAATCAACATTTATTTAGGTTTCCAAGAGTGTTGCAACTCCCTCTGAATCTTCTGGGTCAGGCAAGGAGGCAAGGTTTTCCTAGTTAAAGATTGAGAATACACAACCTTCTTGGGTGAAGGCCGTCTTGGGGTTTTCAGGCTGTTTGGGAATGTTTTTAGGGGCTGCACTGTGCACTTGTCTCTGGTAATTTCTGCAAG
Organism: Cinclus cinclus; assembly: GCF_963662255.1. Lineage (NCBI taxonomy): Eukaryota > Metazoa > Chordata > Aves > Passeriformes > Cinclidae > Cinclus > Cinclus cinclus. Next base: position 14,635,409 of record NC_085058.1, read on the forward strand.
GTTTGTGTGTTGAAGAAGTGCTGTCTGTCTGTGGTTCGTGTGGCAGCATGACGGCATAGGCAGAAAAATCACTCTGATTTGCTGTGCTGGCCTCAAAAAACCACCATGCACCTTCCAGAAATCTGCTAGGATATACTTAATTTCCAGGAAACTACTCCTCCTCCCAGCTGGACTGCCCTTCAGCAGTGCGGGCAACCTTGGCCCACAGAAAGTGCTGCCTACTCTGGCAGGCAAGCTGGTACTGAGAGGAGGATGAGGCTACAGCTCAGAGGAAAGACATTTTGATGGCATTTGTGTTGTTACTATTATTTAAAACAGCTTATTTTAATCTCTGCTAATGTCACGGAAAGTCTGCACGAGCATAAAACAAATCCTCTGGTGATCTATGCTGAATTGATTTCTATTTTTTTGGCAGACTTTTTTACACTATGCACCAATCCACTTTTTTTAGTCTGGGGCTTCTTTTGCATCTTATGAATCCTATTTGCCATTTTGCAAGTGAATTGATGGTTCTCAACCTTCTCCAAACCACAGTCTCCCCTTCTCCAAACCAAAATTCACCATTTTCTCCTGCTGGGAACAAGCCAGGTTACCCCTTAAGGGAGAATCTGATGAGAGCAAGGAAGTTGTGATCTCTGCCTGCCCACACCACCTTCACTGGCTCCAACTCAGAGGATGAGGAACTCTGATCTGAGTTTTGGCCAAGGTAGGGTCCCTACTTGTCCCCTACCTGCTACATCATGTGCATCGAGTGCACTGCTACCCTGGAAGGGGATGACTGATACAGCGTTAGTCACACTTACATGAAGAGTTTTTAAATTAAGAATTTGCAGTGAGGTCCAGGGACCTGTTAAAGTGCTGAGGTATTTACCCTCCCCAGACCTTCCCTTCTTTCCTGCCCTGCTTTGGCCCTTCCTCTCTCCCAGCCTTGAAATGAAACACAGAAAATTATTTTTTTAAAACTGTGTCGATAATTTATGTTTAGTATAAAGGATGATTTAATGGCATCACCAAAGGTCATTTTGTTCATCTCCGTGTTACTACCCCAGCCCCAGAGGCTGTGCATCCCCTCTTTCCCATAACTCCAGTGCCCTCCCTTTCATTCACCTCACACATCCCCTGTCACCACCCCACCCCAGCATTCCACACACCCGACACCTGCTTCAGGTTCAGCCAATGACCGATGGAGAACAGACATTTCAGACTGAAACCTCCACTCCAGACCACCTCGAACTGGAACCATTTCCACCTTGAAAACAGTCAGTTGCTGCAAATGCCAGGCAGACTCATTTCTTGAATTACATAAGGTTTTTTTAAAGCCTTTTATACCTATTTACGTGTGCGTGCAACAAGTGTGCACAGTGGTACCTGTGTGCACAGATGCACACAAATCTCTCTCAAGTATAAATATATTGTATGTTAGAGCTGTAAATACTCCTTGGTCATGTGTCTGTCTTCTTCAAAGTATCATATCCTCAGTGTTACGTTAACAACTCCATTTATTGATTGATGAAACTATGTGTAGACCTGTACCCTCCTGACATAGTTTATGTAGCTCTCTCTTCTCAAATAAAGTACAAAACTACCACCAGCAGGTCCTCGTCGCCTCTTTGTTCCATGTTGAACATTCAGCTTTAACTCACAGAAACCTGACGCTTAAAATTTACGCAGTTTTCAGCTATTCCAAAAGTACATAAACCTTCACGTGATGTTTTAAGGATTTTATGTTGCTAGTCAGGCCAGTAAGAGTTGTTAACAAAAGGTAATTATCTGTAGATAAAATGCTGTCCCAACTGCAGTAAATTATGATCTCTGTACTGATCCAATTCATCCTTCCCACCTACTTCCAGGTGCAGCCTACACCAGTCACAGCTCCCTTCATCCTGGTAGAGACAACAGGAGTCCATCCTCCTCCTCCTCCCCTTTTGGAGGATCTCTGCACCATTACATCAACCAGCCCTCCCAGTGTGCAGACATTTCCCCTTGGCTTAAAAGGATCCAGCCTCTTCCTTATCATGTTGTTGGCTTGTTGCTGCTTGGATTGCTCAGCATCCAAACTCAGTTCCCAGTCTTGGGGCTGGGAACAAATCTCAGGATTATGGTAAAATCCACTGCTGTCACTTGCTTCCCCTTGATTCCAGGAAATCACAGGAACCAGAGGATATTTACCATTGCAAGCTGAAAAGAACCCTCTTTGCACAGATACACTTACTGTAAAAAACAATAAAGATGATTTGTGAAGTAACACTTAATTTACTGCAACTGACACCAGACTCCAGCTGCCAGAAATTTGACTGACAATTTCTATTTATTTATATCCTGCTATACAATATCTGCCTTAATGCTGTAAATTTTTCTGATTGGAATTTCACAGTGTCTGCCTGGATATTTATTGATCATAAAATAATCTGCACAACCCGTTAAAGTCAAGGCAGGGAGAATGGATGCCAGAGAAATCACTCGACAGGGTCTGGGTATCAGTGCCCAGGTAGCAGGAGATGCTCAGATGCTATTTTTACAGTGTTATGTATCACTGAGGGCCAGTCATTTGAACTGCTTTTCTGCTGTTTCCTGAAAGCCTCTTCTGAAATGCTTCCAAGAGCCTGGTATTGAGTTCCTACCAGCAACTCCATATGGACCCTGCAACATGCCTCATTTGCAGCTCCTCACCGTTGAGAAATCCCACCTTTACAGTGAAATCTGGTGTTTTCACAACTGTTCTTTCAGACAGCCCACGAGGGAAATGTTTGGCTCTTCCTGCAGCAGTAAGACCACATTTTTTTTCAACTATTATTTTTGGCAGGCAAAGACAGAATCATTCAATTTCTGCCCACCAGGGAAAAAATGTGAAACTTGGTCCCAACTGGGAGTTCCTGTATTGCCTGGTGAGGAGAGTCTCTTAGTTCATCCACAGCTTCAACCATGCAGCTTTCCAGTATCTCCAGTGGATTTTTCCTTCTGAGTTTGGGCTTTTTAATTGTTTTTGTTTTTGTTTAATTTTGTTTTGGGTTTTTTTTTTCTATTTTTTGTTTTCTTAGGGGACTCATTTTCTCCCCTATAGAAGTTAGAGGTGTGTGCTTTCCTCATGTGGATGAACACAAAGGCATATTTTGGTCATAGCCAAATCCACCCTTTCTTCCAAAAGTCAGCACATCCCATCCCCAGTCCAGCACACACCCACTTTCTCACCAGTAGCCTCCCAGTGTGATGCCCCTCCCTGCCCTGTACACACACATACTCCCCTACTCCAACCCACCATTCTTCTGCCTTCCCCTGCTCTTGTTCAACAGGATTTTGCTCCCTTCCCTGGAAATGCTGCACTAGTTATTAATTCCTGATGCTTTCTGTGGTCCCAAACCAGGCCTTACCTCACCACTCATTAAACACAGCTCCTTTTCCTTTCTCAGCATCAGAATAGTAAACCAACAGCTGAAATGCAATAAAGAAAAACTAATATCCCAGTCTGACTAACTTCCCTAGGAGTCATCCTGTTCTGCGTGCTCCCAATACCTGTTGCAGTTTGCCTATGCCTATCCAGGATGAGGTGGTTTCTGGAGCATGCAACAGCTGGTGGAGCATCTAATGGGCTGGAAATAAGACTCCACCAAAATAAACAGCAGCCGAGGAGGCTGTCAGGCCACAGGCACTTGCCCCACACTGGACAGCATCCCTTGTGGGAAGCGGACAGTGGAAGGATTCGATCTGCTCAGGGCCCACTGTGACCTTTTCAAGCTCCATAAAACCTTTCACAGATTACCCTTTAGAAAGCAGGGAAGGCAAGCAGACCCCTGAATGCCCTCTGGGCCGGGGGAAGGGAGAGGTCTTGGCCTTCCCCCAGGTTGCAGAGAGGGTCAGATGAAAGGTTAACAACAAGATGTAATCACGAGGTAAAAGCACAGGGCAGGAATGGGACAAATCATTTCCTGTTGAATTGTGGCTTCTGTTATTCCCAGAGAAAAGCAGCAGGTATTCAGGAGCTTCTCATTAGCCAACATGATTTCCATTAGGCTATCTATTAATGTTTTGTGGCTGTAATAAACACCTGCATAATTAACACACACAACAAAGGGGCCCATTCCAGGCCAACAGGAATTGCCACAAGCTGTGAATGGCACAGGTGGGTCAGTTCCTGTCTGGAACATTCTGCTTGCAAAGGAATTGCTCTTTACACTCACCTAGGACAATCCCCTTGCAAAGAGTTAAGTGTTAATGCTTCTGTCCTCCTGCTTCAGTCTAGGAGGACATCTACCTCTGCTTTGCGCCTGGAAAAAAAAAAAAAAGGTGAGAGAACAGGGTAGAAATTGTCCCTGGAGAGATTCAGGACACTCCAATATTCCCCAGTCCTTTGGTGTAGCTCTGAGAAGCCTTTTCCTGCTAAAAACTGACAGGGAAAAAAATCCTTTAGGAGCACATACATGATCCCAGACAGTAAATAAAGCCCAGGAGCTCATTCAAAGTCCCTGTGGAAAGAAGTGGAAGCTACTACAACCTGGGCTTGTTTATAACCATGGAACACGCCAGCACTTCATGTCCACTGAGAACTGATGAATTACGGGGAAAATAGACACAGAGGTAAAACATGATCTTCCCAATGCCAAGTTAGAGGCTTTCCATGCCTTATCCATCCTGCTAAGAATATGAACATAATTTCTGAGTACGGTACCCACAGTGAGAGCTCACAGGTAGATCTGGATCCTCCCCAGTCCTTGCCCTCCTCTCCACTCACTGCCAAGCCTGTGCCCATGAGATTGAGGACATGTCATTTTGACAGGGCTGTCTGCCCTCCCTTCCTCATTTCAGACTCCTGCTGTTAAGAATTTGTGTGCCCTTTATCATAGCTCTGAAATACAGAGAGACACTTTGGAATTCAATTAGTCAAACAGTTGCCACAGCAACAAAAACATATAAACTTAAATGATTTATACTCACAGACACCACTTCAAATAGGAATAAATTTAATACAGCAGCTGGGAATGAAATGCATTGTACAATAAGAAAATTGTATTTTTTCTCTCCCTGATGATAGGCCTCAAGGTCTTAATGCAATATAGATGAAAAAAGATATTTGGGCAGAAGGAAGCAGAATACGTTGTGCTGTATTTACGATGCCTGCTTGGAGAGTACAACACTTAATGAGCATGTACATCTAATCACAGAGCTGTGATGCCGTTTGCAGACAGCCACAGATCAAAGATTGCAGCTACCAAGTTGACTGCTTGGTTTCACTTTCTTTCTTTCTTTGTCTCCTTCATTTTATAAAACCTTTCCTGTTGGCTTCTTCCCAGGTGAAAAACAAATCTGTCCTCATTCCAGCAGCTTCTCCATCCCCTACAGTGCCAGGTTCCCACCTGGTAAAGAAGAAAAAAAATGCAAACATAGTCTTGGGACTCAGAGCAGAAATCAATTCCAAGAAATATGCAGGAAATCTTTTCCTCTGCAAGAACACTGCAAAAGCTCACAAGAAAATCTAGAGTAGTCATTCAAGTGATGATCACCTGGAATATGTTTTCCTATAAAAGACTGAACATGAAGTGAATGCCACACTTCCTGCAGTTCTCCTTTGACTCTGAGTATCCCTTGAGAGAACTACAGGTACACGGGATGTGAGATCACAGAGAAGATAAAGCATGTACGGACCTCTGGCATTAGCACAGATTCAGTGCATCCTCTTTTCCAACCAGCAAAGGTTTCATAGAATGAAAGTGATGTAGGAGCTTAGAGGAGCCTTATGGTTAGTTTCCACTAAACAGGAATTGTCCAGAGGTTGTGCAGAAACTGCCTCATCCTTTCAAAAGGAACAGCAGCTGGTTTAACTCAGAACTGTGGAAAGTTGTGTGCTTGTAGCTCATCTGCCTCTTTGTTGAGGTGCCAAAGCCAGCTGCCTTGGCAGGGCCTGGGCCAGAAACAGCCAAGGAGTGTCTAGGCTGCAAAAGAAAGTGGAGATCCAACCACTGGCTCTTCATTTTCCCCTAAGCCCAAGTTAGCCTGTCATACAAAGAGTCATTTTGGAAGTTGTCACCTGCCTCCACAAAGCCTGATCAGTGTGGCCAACCACTCCTATCCGTGGGAGCAGAGGCTGCCAACACCCTTGGAGGGCTCAACACTATGAGCAATTGTATGAGATCTCTCATCTGACCTGCTCCACTAGACAGCATTTACAGTGGGAATAAGAGCTTTATTTCCTGTCCAGATCGTGCTCGTAACACCTTCTCCTGCACTTCACAAGAACTCAAACAGGACAAGTCTCACGCACTTCGGGGCCCTTTGTGCAAAGGCAACCTCTCTGGCTCAGACTGTGTTTTGAGTAAACACTGCAGATCCAAGTGCAAGAGGGAAAAGCCAGAAAAGTGCCTTTGGGACAAACCCAGTACTTTTGTCTAAGTACAAACAAACAAAACCACAGAGGCCACAGCTCTAACAGAACTTACTGGCTCCTTGGTGTAAAAAACTACAAGGGTGAGTTTTCATAGGTTGTTTTAGCCAGGAGGTCAAGAGTGCTGCTCATTATTGGTGTTGGCAGGTGGGGGTAGAGAGTTCAAGATGCTTTGGGTGCAAATTGAGATCAACACCTGCAATTCTCTTTGACAGTTTGGGAAAGGAAAGCACACAGATGCACAACAACAACTAAACAAAGCTAATAATGAAATCATATTTATGTAGGCAGGAAGGAAGCTCAATTGCCAGGAGAGTACTAAAGTCTACAAGTGTAAATACATACCAAATAAGTCAGCTTGATGAGATGCCAAGTTTGCTCAGCAGAGTATGGCACTTCACTGCTGAAGTGTTCCTGCAGAAGGGAAACCAGGAAAATGTCAAAAAGGTCATTGGGTGAAATGTGTGGCTCCACCAGAAAACTGTGCAAACGAACTCATGTCAGTAGATTCAGCAGCGTCTTGTAAAGTGCCTGTTGGTGCTGTCACATTGAAGCACAAGCATTTCACTCCCGAACTGATCTAGAGCACACTGCTCTCTCCTCGTGGCAAATCAGAAACCACCACAATATATGGGTCAGATGTACTGAGTTTCCCCCTTGAATGTTCTAGGTTTCAAGTATAAAAGCAGAGAAGAAAAAGTATTGACATCCTGAAGGATATGGTGGGGCAAGTGTGTAAGGATTTGTAGGACTTGTACGGCCGATACTTGATGATGAAGGATTCAAGACAACAAAGGAAACGAGCAGCTTTACAACATCTCTGAGCCTGAATCTCAGAGCAGACTATTCACATATTCTGTGTCAAGAGGGGAAAAAACCCTACAAACCAAGAACAAATAGTGCAAAGTATCTCTGGAAGTGTTTAGAGTGGAAATCAGAGACATCACAGTATTTAGACCCTGGATCAATCTTCCACAGACGTTGCAAAAGGCAAAACAGCTGAAAGATGGAGCTCAGCCAAAAGTATTCAACCTGTGACAGAAAAGTCTTGACTTGGCTGGGAAGTCCCCTTCATCTCCCTTTCCCTGTGAAGGCAACATCTGTTCTTCTCTTTGCCTGCTCCATTGTTCTTTGGTACCATGGCACAGAGAACAGCAGGCTGGCGTGTCCATTCCTGCTCCATTCCTTCTGGATTAGGGGATGCAGCAGTTCAGCAACCAGCTCCCCAAGCCACAAACTACATTTATCATCATCTTTACACGCCTTTACACAGCTGGCTCTCCTGATGATAATGTGTTCTACAGTTTCCCTTGCTGGCGTGGCTTATGTTAATACTCCATTAACATTGCTAATCAGAGACAGACTTCTGGCAGCATCTCCAGGGGATGAGCAAATGTTGTCTTATGCCTTTCAGTTTAGGAGATCAGACTTTCAGATGAAATCCATTCCCAACATCTCTGATTTCAGCAATTAAATGGAGCTGCAGCATGTGGGAGCTGTTCAATGCTGGATGCATGTGGTTCCTACTGCTCCAAAATAAGACCTTTTAAATCGCCTTTTATGCCAGTCCTCAGATATGTGACATTTGGAACTTTTATTCACTTGGGAAATCAAAGACTGCTGGAAAGATGAGATGGATTCAAATCAAAGATAAAAGGTACAGAGGTCCTGAAGGTCTAACAGTGCATGCTTCCAATTCAGCTTACCCCATCCAGAAATCTATACTTTAGTTTGATCTATTCCTTCTCACATTTCAGGAACACTTCCAAATCCACTATAGTCTCACAAAAGGAGTCTACTTTTATTTGGATTGAATAGAGTCAGGCACCATGATAGGTGAAAATGTCTGGAAGTTCAACTTGTGTTGGTAAAAGGAAAGCAACTGATCATTAATAAAATTTTTGAGTCACCTCAAATTTTAGGTGGACTGCCATTCTCTAGAAGATTCAGAAAGACTATAAAATTAACATTTGTCAAAGCCTATGATGTGGAAATAAACTTATTTCCAATCCAAAGATCATAAATGGGGCAGAACACAACTGTTGAAAGGAGATGTAAAGCCTTTATCCTCTCCAATTCCTTCAGCCACAAGAAACAGCTGAGCAGGAGGATGATGCTGTTGAGCCAGTGAAACAGTTAGTCTGCTCAGCAAATTTATGCTCTCATTCAAAGAGATGTCAGTGTGGTCAAAATTAGGACAGGATTCTCTGCTTTTCCCTTTCTTCTCCTCTTGTAGTCTCCCTAATAACACCTCATGCCTTGTTGCCTGAAATGAGAGACACTTCCACCACAGGAGGCAATGCCTGCCAGTGGTTCTGAGAGATACAGACACGAGGAGGATCAGCTCTGTTTTAACAAGCAGCTGCTGACCAGTTACATCTGACAACAAAGCCAGCGCCTGTCTTTCCCCCCAAAAACCCAATTCAGTTTACAGAAATAGAAAGAGAACTCACAAACAATGCACATCGGTTATCTAAATGATGAAGTGGTATATGACTCACAGCCATTTGGAAAGGCTTCTCCAAAACTCTAGGGATCTCACCAGAACCTATTTAGATACACAGCTCAGACACGCAGTAGATGCAGAATTTATTTCAAACACCTCAGGAGTGTGGCTTCTATGACCACTCACTTTAAAGGTCTGAATTCCAAATTCAGTTAACGATGTACCACATTCACTGAAGATGGGAAAAACTTTGAGCACTCGTGCAAGGTCCATGTCACATGGATATGACCTTCAGTCACTGGTTGGAAGTGATTTCTAATGCATCAGCTCATTGCTATAATGATGTGCTTTGGAGCCATTAATTAACTTGCTGCTCTCTGAGGAGATTCTCATTTCCTCCATCATTCATATCTGCTTGGAAGAGCTACAGAACTGCAAAAGCTATGTGTGAAAGCCTGAAAAGTGTGGGATGTAGCTGAGCAGACCGTGGGCAGGTGCTATGAAAACTTCCTCATACAGTGAGTACCTCAGTGCAGCTCCACCACATCCCACAGCACCAGAATGATGCTGCCACAGCAGCTCTGCTAGTCCCCAGAATCACTGCTGCTGGGACATCCCAAATATCAATTCTGTGATCTTCAGCTCTTCAGTCTCCTATTCTACCTTAGTGGAAAATGCCAATTAATGGGAGATGAATAAAAATGTAGTGAAAATATTTGCTTGTTTCTCCTTGGCATAAATTGTCATCTCTCTCCTATTTATTCATTATTCAAATGTTTTCACAGGGCTGATTATGGATTTTTACCTTCTTGGACTAGGGCTTGTTTGCAGGTAGTTGAAGACATGTTCTCCATATTCAGTGCCAGAGCGTGAATGAAGAGCCAGTCCACAGCTACTGCAACCTTCCCCTGGCAGGATGAGGCTTAGCTGCCTTGACTGAGGACTGAGACCCAAAGAGTAAAGATGATATGTGCCTTCTGTGCTGCTCTACAGTATTAACTATTCTGCAGTTCACTTCTGTTTTGTTTCAGCAGCTTCCCTCACTGAATCATCAGAGAGCAAAATTGCTTCTAAATAATAACCAGCTACATGGAGTGTTGTTTGGCAAGGGAAAGAGCAGAGTTTGACTCTAGATTTACATAAATCTCAAGTCACGCATTTCAATTGCCAAGTAAAGTGTTCAGACACCTCTTTCTTCAGAGCCATCACCTTGGGAACCCACCTTCCCAGCCTGATCTCTGCTTCCTCTCTTTACAGAAGAAACACCCTCACTTATGTAACACAGATATCACTTTTGAAAAGACTTTCAGCTCAGGAAGGCAATTTTTCCAGGTTAGGACAGTAATGAATGGACTTTAGGCCAACTCAGGTCCCAGACACCCCATCTAATATTGTGGGGCTGCTGCAGGTTAGTACTTCTGAAACCCATAATAGACTGCTCCTGTCAAAGTACCTAACATTTCTGGCTCTGGCTAACATCACTGCATGCTCTGGAGCAGCTCTATCCAGTGGAGAGAATGTACATGTGTAAGATTCCCACTGCACCTTTCTCTCTCTTTCGCTCACACAAATGAATCTTAAAGTACAGATTAATATTTAAACAATCAGGACTACAAATATCTTTGAACTTTCCTGGGCAAGGAATTTCTTGTATGGAAAAACAGAGTGGGGAAAATGCACAGAGGGGGAAAAAAGCCTCTTCTCAAGTGGGAATTTACTTTTCATTTCTGCTCCCTTTGATACAATCAAGATTAACTGCATTTCATCCCTTCCTAAAGGACGCGTTGGGTCTCCAGCTGTTTTTCCACTATCAATCCCTGGAGAACAAAGCTTAGGAAGTTAAATGAGTTTGGGAATCTCATCTTCACTTTTAATTAATTTAAAATGAAGGCATGTTAATGACAGCACCATAACAAGATTGCCAAAAACTTTCCCCATCTGTGTAAGGAAGTGGTGAACACCAAAGAGCTTTGGACCTCACCAAAAGCTTTAACCCTTGCTTGGTGAGCTACAGCCAAAACCTTTGGGTAGAATAGGTTCTGAAGGGTTCAGTGGTTTTCATCTCCATGTGCACAATGGAGACATCCTGACTACCTCCACTCCAAGCAGAGAAGCCCTGTCCTACTGACTGTCAGAGTCTCTGCGAAAAGGATGACAGTCAGAAATGCATCTTGCTGGGTTCAGACTGTGAGGAGCACAACTGCTCTTCCCCTGTTCAGAGTCACACTTGCAGCTCCTTCTCTTAGCTTCACATGAATTACAAAACTAACAAATGCACTTCAAGTCCCTCGTGTGGAAAAAAAAGGACAGAAAACAGCCTGGTGAACTTATTTTCCTACCATTATTCTCATGGGTGGGATTACCAGTGGCATATTAGAAGGAAGGTTATTTGTAGTTTTTTAAAGGCAGAGAGTGGGGTCTGGTTGAAACAATGAGTGTTAGGTTGCTCCTAGTGCTGACAAGGTGAGCTATGGCAGGAATGAGTGCTGGGCCAGGGATGCTGGAAATCTGTGTGTGGAACTGGAGGCTGTTAAATCTGAGAACAGCTAACTCCAGTTTTGGCACAGAGCTCACAGGGTTTGGGGAAACCATTCTACAGAGACCACAACCCCAGCTGTCAGGAGTAATAAGAGCTCAGCTCAAACTGTGATACAGACATGGTTGAGGGGAAGGACAAGCTGAAAAGTGGACTGGATTTGCTGATCTTACAAGAAGATTTGTTTATAGTCATTCCTGATAAATGGAAAATAAAACAGGGAGCCAGGCAGGTCTGTACTGGAAATTAAGCCAAATGAGAAGAGAGTGTAATGTGAAAGGAAGAATTTTTACCTATCAATGTATGTTAAGGGTCATCAGAAGGGACCTTAAGGACATTGTAGAAGGCAAGGAACGAGTTTAAACAGAGTGGCTCCTATTGTCCCAGTTCACTGGGAACCATTCATCCATTAATGGTTGGCTTCTCTTCTTTTGAGCCTACAGCTCTGCAGAAATTAGGCTCAGGACATCTATCCTGCCAGTGTCTCCTTGCTTCCCCAAAGAGCTTCTGCCTCTAGTCTCCTTCCCCAGGCCCCCAGTTTGTCCATCTCAGTGTCAGTGTAAATACAGAGCACTCCTTGCTGTTCTGCAGAGGAAGGCTACCAAAATAATGAGGTTCAACATAGGAACATGGGTTACGGAAATAAAGATGACCACAGATAGGAAGGAAGAGAAGCAGTTTGTTAAGTAAGCTTTGATATCCACCTGCTCTGGACTATGTAGTGGAGCCAGATACTTACAGATATAGGCACACACAGTTTGTAACTGTAATCATTTTAAAAGACCATGCCCATAGGAGGCTTTTGTTCAGTTAAGACCTAAGGCACTAGCACCAGCGTGGCTGTGATCTGAATCTGTGCAGGTAAGCACCCTGCACTCTGAGGTTAACATTAGAGTGCCTTTACAGATGAGGAAAGCAATTACCTCATTTAAATTAAACAAAGATTCCTAAAGCTGCTGCTGTGCAATGCTTTTCCTCCTGTAACTGAGCACCAGCATATTTACATGGGGGCCTTTGTGGTTGGGCATAAGTCATTTGCAAGATATTTTTACTGCTTGCAGGAAATCTATGAAAAAGGATGAGGCAGAATGTCTTGGAATGCAAAGTACCGAGCTAGATTTTAACCACTGCACAACAGCAAATGGGTTATGCTTGGCTTTTTTACTATTCAGCTGGTAGCAATAAAACAGTGCTTGGCTTACTCCTTTACAGAGCCAAGTTCTTTATCTTGAAAGAACAATAGTGAAAAAAGGCCTGTAGAGGAAGGAGGCAGCCTTCTGAAAAGTCCTCTTAAGACTTCCTCAGAGCTGAACACAGAAAGCTTAACTCCTACACCTCCATCCCCCCCGGCACAGCTCTCCTGGTTCCTCAGTGCACCCAGGGTGGGAAAAGTTACAGCTCAGCTTTCTCTCTGGTGAGGGAGATAAGCACATTCACAGCTCCCCATCTTAGGGGATGGGGAACAACTTCAGCTGCTTCCCAAGGCAGTGCTCAGCCATAAAGTGCAGGGGAAAAGCCCTCCCAGGTGATCAGGGTGTGCAGCTTCGCCTCTGCATTCTGGGAGCTCTCACTGCTGCCTGCACGCATACCTGGCTGTGCCCCTGGCAGCACAGGTATATGGAAGGATGGTGTTCACCCAGAGGCTCCTAACCATAGTATCCACTTAAAGGCAGAGAAGAGACAGGCCTCAACAGCAATGAATAGAAAAGACTTCTTAAGTAAGAGTGATGGTCACAGACAGATCCTCTGGTGCTCTGCTCAGCCAGCTCCCAGATCCATATCAGCACCACATACATTATACAGTCGTCTCCCTTCTTGGCCAGGGACACAGCCACGGTTCAGTGTTTTAATTAGCCCACTCCAGTCTGTCTTGGTCATAAAGGCTCTCAGAAAGAAAGATAAACATTATGCAGAAATCACATTAATTTATAAAATATTCAATTAAAGAAAACAAACGGCATAAACTAAGATCGTCAGAGCTAGATGACAGGGAAACCATCCTGCTGGGAGTCAGCTGCCTCTGGCCTTGGGCAGGAAAATATGTTGCTCCTCTGCACTTCTTGTACCAGAAGGGACCAGGGAGAACAGGACCACCTGGGAGGTGAAGTTACAGAATATGTCCTGCAGCAAGTGGTTTTGACAGCTCAGCCCAGAGCCCCTTCACCCCTTCAGGGATCAAAACACTTGCCTTCCTCTCATATGTTCTTCAAAGCAAGGAGAAGCACAGTCCATTCCATTTTCATTAATGTGCAGCAAAATTCTGTTATTTTAAAGCCCAATCCCACCTTTTGCAGTTCAGATATCTGTAAACTGCTGAATTGCAAAGCTGACTTTCAAGGGCTTCTCTTGCACTCACACCAAACTGTGACCCTTGAACCCTGCTGAGGAAGGACTATTTTCTAATAGGATGTGTGAAATGAGAAAGAGGGTGCTGGGAATGAGAACAGCAGCATGTTCTGCCCCCAGGGTTGGGCACACAGCTGCAGGAGCAGCAACCACATTCAGGGCTGCATCTCATAAAGGAAATGAGGAGTGGAGAAAATCACAGCATTTAGGGATGGAAAGGTCCATTTGCTGTCTTTCCTAGCCCAACGGTGACAGATCCCTCCCCTCTGCTTTGTACTGTGTGTAATGACCCAAGCAACCAGGGCTTCTACTTACTCTCTCAGGAGCAGCTCCACAGCTTCAGGAATCTCCATGACAGCAAAGCTTCAGAGGCACAGCCTAGGTTTAGCTCACTTAACAAAATGGGGCGGAAACTAGGTTTGAGGCTAAATATTGCCTTTAGCTAGTTCTGTACCTCTGGAGTACTTGGGCCAGGTTCATATCAGACCTCCCACCTTTAGTGCTCCAGTCAAGTCCTTCTTGCCAAGCTGCATCCCAGCTGAGAGCTCAGCAGCCATGCCATGGGAACTGGCCTCCTCTCCTGCCAGCCTGTGAAAGCAGAATCCCTCTGCACGTGCCCAGGCAGCAACAGAGCAACGAGTGGAGGAATGCCTGTGCTGCTGGCCCTTGGCATTTCTCCTGCACCTTTTCCCAGCCTTTTTCCTGCAGGGCCATTATTGCTTTCAGGGAGGGAAATGAGGCAGTGACCCTGTGAGTATTACAGACCATTAAGCCTCGCCCTGGGGACTGGAAAGACAGGACTGCTCTGGCCTCAGTAAGTTGTGTCACTCTCTGAGATTCTCATTATCTCCAATAGAAGCTCTGATTTGTTTCTCAGTTCTCATTTCTCTTTGTACACAGTTGCCTCTCCTCTTCAAGGCAGCTTTTTGTGGGAGCTGTAGCCTCAAAGGTTCCTTTTTCTTCATGTGTGAATTACAGATGTCACAAACACCTCCGACATGGTGCATGATTCCTCATTCAAATGCAGACTTGCTGAGGGGGAAAACAAGTCTTTAGATCTATAGCATCCCCTGGGGATATCAGCATAGGACACATGTGTGCCAGTGATAAGCCAAACTAGACACTGGATGTCACCAGCACTCCACTGGAAACACGGAGGAGGGAGCAGGTATCTGGCAGTAAAAACCTCCACTCTTAAAGCAACCACTCTGGTTAGCTAAAGGAAGGGTTGGCTGGACATGAATTAACAAGGATCATCTAACATACTCTAGAACCAGAATAAATCCAGAAAAAGACATCCAGGTGAGAGGTGAAGGAAAGGATGGAAGGAAATGGCTAGCCTAACTTGGAAGGAAAAGCAAGACCAAGGATGATGTAGGTCTCTCAGAGAGCCACCAGCCCACGGACCTTAGCAACTGCCAAGGAAAATAAGTGGTGGGATAGAAAAGGCTGCTCCTTCCCTGGCAAATCCTGAATACCAAGATGCCTTAAGGGCACCCCAGAAGGGCCCTGCATGTCAGTAAAATGAGAAATACCTGACACCTAAATGGACATCTCCCAATGAAGAATGACTTCCAATGCACATGAGCACCTGGAATTCCATGCTCACAGAATCCTTTTCCCTTCCTTTCACCTGACCAAACAGTCTTCTACCCCAAAGCCCTGTGAGAGAAGAGCAACCTTGACAAGATCTCAACCTCGCTGCTTCTCAAATCCCAGTGAGGGAGAAGAGGAGAAGACTTTGGGCAAAGACCCAACTCTCTCTCAACCAGACCTTTGCTCTGAGAGACACAGGGAAGAAAAAAAGCTGCATGAGGAGGAGAGGGGTAGCTACACACATAATATCCCAGACCAGCTGTTAATCCACAATAGCACATTCAAACTATGTCTGATGCTTTTTGGAAGGGTCCCCACTTCACAAACACACACTGCAGAGTTGCTCTGGTTGCTTCCTGCAGAAGGGACTGGGATTAAAGCGTGTGCAGCACCTTGAGTTGACGTGACCCATGCTGAGCTGCCAGACATGTGGAGCTCCTGGACAGATACAAATCCTGGATCTCCCTGTTAGTCTGCAGGCAGATTCCTCCAAGAGAGCCTAATGTTCCAAAATGTTGTGCAAAAACAGGGATTCCCACCTTTCTGTGTACATTGACATTCCCCTCTGGACAGAAACAGCACAACTGGGTGGAAAGAAGCAGCTCAACTGCCTGCCATAGCCTCAGCCCTGCCAATAACCAGAGTGGAGTCCCTCATGAGTGGGCTGTGTTTTGGCAGAAAAAGGTGGGATTTTGTTCCACACCTCCCTCCCAGCTCTGCTGCAAGGATTTGGCTGGAGGCTGTGAAATACAATGCAAAACTTGGGATGGTGATGGACTTTATTTCAATCAGGGAAGCAAAGTCTCCCACCACACTTTTCCTAACATTAAGGGCTCCTACCTGGCTGCATAATTATATTTCTGTGGCCAATCTTTGCCTGTTGCTTGTTTTAAGATCTCTTCTGTTTAATACCTGGCTTTATTGGAGCACTGAAGGAACCAGGCACTTGAACAGACTACCACCCTCCTTTCTCGCTCCATAAACGAAAGCATGGGAGTGCTTCACTGACCTTCTAAATACAGAGGGTACAAATTAAATTATAACACTGCTGATAATCAGCAGACCAGGGATTAAACTGATTGGGGCCCTGCCAGACCAGATTTAGCTTTCATTAAGTTCTGCCCACAAATCAGACTTATCCATACCCTCGCTCTTGAAGTTATAATGGGCACAAATGCACATAGGGAGAGCAAAATCCAAAGTACTTTACTGTTTAGAATTCTAATCCTTTCAAGGTCTGGAAATACCTGGGGTCCAGCTACCACGTCGTCTATCCATATCTGCCGTCAGAAGTAAAAACCTGAAAGCAAGTCATTTACATGAGGGTTTAAGAGAGAAATGACATGAGCAGGGATGTAATCACTAGCACAGGGAAAGTCTGAAAGGAGCTTGTAGATCCCTATGAAATAGAGCAAGAGGCTTATATATTTTTTTCCTTGTGTGTGTAAATTTCCCAAACAGCTGACCTAAATGAGTTCTTACCACGATCAGATAGCCTGGGACAACGGAGTAATCCTTCTAATAGGATTACAGGCTGTGCTAAAGGAGACTTCAGGCTTCTCTGCTCTACACACACACACACACACACACACAGATGGACCTGGAACCTGTAAACACAGTGTTTTCCCCATTTACTCCCTTCATTACCCAGCCTTTCTCACCCCACTGCTTGTTTTCTCCACAATTGCTGTAAAGTAGTCACCAGTACTGGATTGAGGAAGGAGGAAGGAATAAGTCAAAGAGCTGAAATCGTAACACTGGACAGATGGAAGTGTGGGGAAACTGGCAACCAAAAAAATCTAGTTTCACTATAATTCCAGGAGTACTGCCTGATACCAGTCAGCCTTTCCAGTGCTGTTCAGCAAGGCAGCATAAAAATCCCTGCCATTAAGATTTAGAGACAACACAAAAGCTGGTGAGGAAGCAGAGAGCAATTCAGCGGGAGGTTCCACAGAGCTTTGCAGACCTCCTGGTATGCTGGATCTGTCCAAGCCAAACACCTTAATGGATGTAAACATGGAGTTATGTGCAAACAAAGCAGGAAGATCTATGTCCCAGCCGTGGGTGGAAAGCTGCAGGGAAGTGTGAGGGAGTCTCTGTGCTGTGAGAATAAGAAAAGAAAGCAAAGCACACACACTAAAAGGAGCTATTTCCTAATAAAGAAGTAAGTGACTGTGAGCTCCCAGAGAAGGTTGCAGTCAGTAGTGTCTAGTACAGCCTTTAGTAACATGCAAAGGGATGGAGAATGTGCCTTGTAACTTCAGACTGCCTGAGTGAAACCAATGCTGGTGTGCTGATAACAGCTTTCACAAATGCATTTTTCAAAGGTTGCTAAGAAGCACTTAGAGATGGTGCTGGAGAGAATTAGAAAAACCACCAGATACAGTGGGGGAAATGCCTTGCTGCAAGGGACTAAGAGGAGCTCAATTCGCTTTATCAAAGAGATAGTTATGGGGGATAACAACTTCCAGCAGGAAAGATCTCAAATATTAGAGAGGTATCTGCTCACACACAGAAAGGCATAGTGAGAACCAATGGCAGCTGAAAGATGAAGGCAGGTGAACCCAAATGGGAAATCAAACATACATTTGTAATAATGAGGAATAGGAAGGAACTACAGAGTCTCTCTCCCTCTCTCCCCACACATTCTTTTTTTTTTTATGCCTTTAAATTAAAACTTGGAAGACACTTGGAATTATCCCTGGGAGGTATCTTTCAGCCAAACATGTTCCTGCAATCAATGCAGGAGAAAGGAAATAAAAGGCACTGCCCAGCAGTACTTCAGAGTGCAGCCTCAACCAGGTGGAGGTCTGGGGACCTGCCTCTGCTGAAGGATGACTCCATCCCCGCTGCCTTTCCCTGGGGCTACTGAGAACAGCTGATCCACCAGGCAAAACATCCCAGCAAAACACCCTGCTGGAACAAATGTGTCCTCTTGTGTTCCTGCAGGGACAGACACAGGGCAGCCCAGCCCTTCTGAAGAGTCCATCTGAACACATACAGAGTGTGTGCTCCTCTGCACACCAGCTCCCACAGCTGTGCTTGCAGCAGGTGTCCCTGCTCCCTGTCCTGAAGGAGCACTGAGGTGCCATCCCAGTGCTGAAGGCACACCTGAAGAGCTGGTTCAGTTCACAGTACCATGCTCCTGTTTGGGGCTCTCCCTGGCAGGACATGTGCCAACCTGCCAAGAACTTGTGCTCATCAACCACGTCACGAGGTGCTGCCGGCTCCAGGCAACACCACCTCACCCAGTGATGGAGGAGCTGGGCTCCTCCACCTCTTACCAACCAGAACTGGTTCTGCAGAGAGGCTGATTTTCATTTTATTTACTTATTTTAAAAGAGAAAATTGGTGAAAAGCACCAAAACATATACTGCATTTCTTTCAGCATCCTGGACTTCACTTGCCAGGGACCAAAATAAGATCCCACAGCAAAGCAAAGGGCTGGCAGATGAAAAGTTAATCCTTAAACCATCAGGAAAGGGAAAGAGGTTTGAAAGATTTAGAAGTGACTTGTTGCTTGACCTGGAAAGAGGATGCCGGAGCCCCGGGTCAGCAGCTCTCCTGGGCCTGTGATTGAGTAGGTGACATAATACAGATGACTGTGACTGAAAATTAATTGATGTTACATCCCTTATAAATCTGGACTACCTGGCCAAAGCATAATGCTCTCAGAGTGACTGAGAGCTGCTGAAATATTTATAAGAATGAGATATTACTTTGGCTTAGCTGGAGCAGAGGATTAACTTCATCACTCCCTCCTTTCTCCTCCCTTCTCCTAAAAATATGAAAGCTGCTTCAAAGGAAGGAAGTAAAACTTTCCCGTATCCACTTTGACAAAATGTTATTCTGAAATCAGAATGTATTTCGCTTTTTGGGAGTATGTAATCCCTGTGGAACATATATATGTATATATATATATATATATATTTCCCTTGCAGAACTGTACACCTGCCCTCCCCCAGCAGTAGGACCATCCTAACAGAATTCCTTTTGAAAGGGAAGACTACAGGAAGGCCTGGGGATCCCTTTTCAGATGCTGCAATAAGCCATTAAACACAGTCATGTGGTTGAGGTTACTCTAAATACTAGCACACATACAACAGTGAAAAGCTTGTCCCTGAAGCTGATCCATGCTTTGGGAAGTGGAAATGGAGCAAGAGAACATTCATCACTGCCAAGAGAAGAAAGCACTGCTGAGCCCTGTCCTTTCCACAGCCCATCTGCTGGATGAACCAAGGGTCTAAAAGATGAAAAGATCACAGAAATCCCAGCGGGCTCCAGGCCTTTCTTGTACAGAGCTTCATGCTGGAGGGATGGCAGAGGAGAGGCCAAGGGAGCTGCAGCGATAAGCAACCCAAGGAGGAGGAAATGAGGAGAAGAAAGGAAATGAAGAGAGAAGAAAACAGGTGAGGTGGTGAATGAAGAAAATTCAGGTGGGAGCAGGAGCCTTCCCATGTGCTTGTGGTGTGGTCCAGCCCCTTAACCTAAATCTCCCCAGGCTGGTCCCCACCTTGTGTGCCTCTACACAACAGACCTAAAATCTCCATCTCCCCCTGGGCATCCCCATGCTGAGCTCACACACTGAGCATTCCCCACACGCAAGCCACGCTTCTCTCTGGTTTCAAAATTAGTTATGAAAATATCTGTACATGATGCTATTTGTTAGATGCTTTATTATTATATTCATGTTGAAAAAGGAGTTTCAACAGCTGTTTTCCTGTTACCCTGCTCTTCCCAGCATTGGGCATGCAGAGAGCATCCTGCAGCCTGGCTAAAGGCCACCAGCTCCCTCCTCACTGTCAGCTTTGAACCCTGACAAGGCAACACCTCTCACCTTGGAGCTGCTGGCTTCTCAAGAGCTGTTTTTCACCATGCAGACACATACAACTGCAGCCAATATCTGTACCAGTCACCCAATATTTATCATTGGGAAATAAGGGATATTTTTGCTCATGGATCGGGGACTAAGCAACAAGAGGAATTGCCCAGGGTCTAAAACATGTCTGGGCCTCCACCCTGGGCTGCTTGAAGTGCCAGTGTCTGTCATCTACATGGTGGTAACAGCCGTCTTATGTGCACTCAGAAGCAACTAGCACCCCACTTTTAGCTCTAACTTTTCTCACCAGCTCGTGGCCTCATGAGCCACAGCTCTGAGCTAAATAAAGGTTTAGCCTGTGCTCATTAACAGGCCTAAGGCTTGGGAGTGCTCCCACCAACTCCTTATCAATGGCAGTGGCTAAACTCAGGACAAGGAAAGGCACAATCTCATTTCTTGCTGGCCCATTTGGTTACCTGGGAAGAAGTCTGGTAGCTCACATCCACACAATATGAATTTATCCCAAACCTGGATTTGCCTCTCTTCCTCATTCCCCAGCTTTTTCCACCCCCATAATTTCCAATGAGCAGCACTTGCTGTTCAACCAAGAGCCAGGACAGACCTAGTCCTTTTCCAGCCTTAATAAGCCCCAGGAGCCTCTCTGGTGGCTCCAGTCAGCAACAGCTCGATCACAGAAAGGGTTATTGTCAAAATATCCCTTTCTCCATTGTCTGGGGCTCTTCCACAGCTCAGAGCCACACAAAAGCTGCTGGCTGGGAGGACGACAGTGCCAGGTGAAAAGCTGTCCTGCTCCGCTGTGTGATGGGCTCCACATCCTGCAGGATCAGCACTTCAATAGCAACACAGGGAATTTTTAAAGACATTTGTTTATCGCAGCCATGTGCCACCATATGATTGCCTGAAAAGCCCAGGAGGGCACCTAAACACAGTATCTCCCAGAGAGTGACAGTCAGGGCAGTCGTCAGCTGGAATTAAACAGACAACTTCAGTACAGATGGAAAGGACTACAAAAGAAGCATTAAAAGAGCAGTTACATCCCTCTCTTACCCATGGTACTTGTTTCAGCTTCTAAGGCTGTCATTAGGGATTGCTATGGGGGACTGTGTCACAAATGAGCAGCACAGACAAGCACAGCAGAGAGCAGCTCCCACTGCCCCCACGCTGCCAGCAAGGAGTGCTCCCACAGCAGCACAGGGCAACAGGGCACAGAGAGACCTTCCTTCTTCCCTGGAGGTGATGGTAAAACATGGAGAACGCTGTTGACCAGTGCAAGATAGGATAGGAACTATTGTAAGCTCACTTTAGGATTTCTCTCACAGTTCTGAAAATGCATCTGTTCCCAGTTGCTCTTGTTGGGAAAGACATCGTGATGGTTTCAGCTTCTGACTACAGTTTATAAAGCCAAAATTTTAAGTCTACTCTACTTCTCTAGAGAGCTGTCCATCCCCCTCACCCGAATTTGTCAGTATTATTTTCCAAGAGAAACGAAAGACAGGAAAATTATTTGATACCAAATTAGAGTTTTCCCCCTCCTCCTCTACTGCTTGGATGGAGAGGCAGACCCCAGAAAATTCTGAACTGTCCAAATGAAAAACATATTCCTCATATGAACACTTTGGGATGGTTTAAAGCAAGGAAAAAAAAAATCTTCAAAATCTGCAAACTGTCAAAACTCCTTGCAGAGTCATTTTGACAAGCTCAAACCATAAACCCTGTAAGGTTCGCTGCCCATTAATATTCTCGGATGATTCCTTTCTCTATTTGATTGTCACCAAATGCAAATATCAGTTCTTCCAGACATTATCATATCTTGTAATGAACAAAAAAAAAAAAAAAAAAAAAAAAAGAAATAGGAAGGTAGAAAAATAATCCAAATACCCAAAATCTTCCAAATGAGCACCCAATCTGCCTCTAACTAGATTTTCTGAGTTCATCATCCTTCCTGACAACTCTGCACAGGTAAACAAAATGTATTGTCACTGTTTTGCACAAGCAATTTTGCACACGGTGTAATAGAGCTCATGAGCGCATCTCCCTCTCCAGCTTTTAGCATTAAATACCTAAGCTTGTCCAACCAAAATGGACAGGGAGAAAAAGTCCCTGCAGCAGAGTCACAGGGATCCCTCAGAGGAATCTTCACATCCAGGCTGTCTGGCTAAGGAAACATCCAGCAAGTCCTACCATCTAACCTGATCCTGGAAAGGCCCTGCTTTGTGCACAGCCCTGTTACATCACCTGGAAATATTTATGGAGAAGAACAGCACTTTTGCCATATGCCTGAGTCTATGCTGCACACTGACAGGTATTTTCAGGCAGTGTGGATGGCTGCAGGATGGACCAGGAGTAGCACATGTCTCTCCTTAGCCACTGGCCTGTGCTCCCCTGGGAGGTTTGGCTGACAGCCTTAGACAACAGCATAGATCAGCAGGGCTCTGCACTCCTGTGACACTACATCAATAAACCTGCAGCTGAGACAAGGGACTACAGGGACAGAAATATATATGATTAGATTCCCATTGGTTTGAATTTTTCCCCGCACAGTCTGCCTCTGGGCTGCACCTCCCCAGCTCAGTTGGAGCAACAGATATATACTCTGTCAGGGCTTTGATATATTAAAAACAGGAGGTGTCTGAGTCCACTCTAATCCTCTTCATATGGCTCATTTTTAACCAGGCTTTCTCACAGGACCCATCCCAATGACACCTCCTTCAGCTGAGTAGGGGGACTGGCATGTCTGCAATGCACCAACGATGGAAAACTGAGGGAATTGTGCAGAAAAACCCTTTTTCTCCCTCCCCTCCCCTCCCCTCCCCTCCCCTCCCCTCCCCTCCCCTCCCCTCCCCTCCCCTCCCCTCCCCTCCCCTCCCCTCCCCTCCCCTCCCCTCCCCTCCCCTCCCCTCCCCTCCCCTCCCCTCCCCTCCCCTCCCCTCCCCTCCCCTCCCCTCCCCTCCCCTCCCCTCCCTTCCTCTCCTCTCCCCTCCCCTCCCCTCCTCTCCTCTCCCCTCCTCTCCCCTCCTCTCCTCTCCCCTCCTCTCCTCTCCTCTCCTCTCCTCTCCTCTCCTCTCCTCTCCTCTCCTCTCCTCTCCTCTCCTCTCCTCTCCTCTCCTCTCCTCTCCTCTCCTCTCCTCTCCTCTCCTCTCCTCTCCTCTCCTCTCCTCTCCTCTCCTCTCCTCTCCTCTCCTCTCCTCTCCTCTCCTCTCCTCTCCTCTCCTCTCCTCTCCTCTCCTCTCCTCTCCTCTCCTCTCCTCTCCTCTCCTCTCCTCTCCTCTCCTCTCCTCTCCTCTCCTCTCCTCTCCTCTCCTCTCCTCACCACTCATGATTGACTGCTGCCACTGCAGCTCCAATCCGTTTGTGCAAACACTAGACCCTGTCTCTGGGAAGACACACTGCCTGGATGCTGCAGGAACAGATGGAAATTTCACCTGGAAGAGCAGTGCATAAATAAAACTGATAAAAAGTTTTAGGACTTGTGGAACGTGCATAATGTGCCTTATCAGAGATATCAGCTCCCATGCTTAAACACTGCCAGTGGCTGCCAGAGAAAAAAAAAATGAAAGGTCTCTTATAAAATTATTATCCTGTCACTTAAGTCAACAGCAGTGATACCACGATAGAAGCCAGCAGTTATGTCACATTGTTTTATCACTGTAATTACATCAAGAACACAGTAACTGTCTGTGAGCGATAAGATGATGGAAACAGCTCTGCTGAAGCTTCCTGTTCACAGTGCTGGGATTTGCAGGCTGGTTTGGGGTTTGGACATTACATTCAATTACTGTCCTTGAGTGCTGAAGAGCCACGTCAGTGAAGAAATACAACCGCAGGGCTCCCCTGGCTCCTCCTGCTGCAGGTGAGGTTGTAGGAGTTATCAGGGTCAGTCCTGAGGATCACAGAGGACCAAATTAATGGAAATTGGCCTCTGGAGGATCCCTGGGCTTCACAGGCTGCTCAGACTCCTAAAAATGTACAGCAGGGTGACATGAACACTACCACAAAGTGGTGTAGCCACATTTGCTGAGCAGGAATCGATCGACCTTTCCCCAGGCAGAAGGGATATAAACTCAGGAAAAAAACAAACAAACAAACAAACAAACAAACAAACATTCTGTAGGCTAAGAAAGGACTTGGTATGAGAAAGGTAAGCAACTCTGTGCAGCTTGTAGAGTTGCAGGAAAAGGTGCTAAAAACTCTTCTGCTGACCCCAAAATGACCTGTAGTCCTTGATCTCACACTCATGCAAAGTCACACAATCCCTACAGACCCCAATAAAATCCAAAAATACTGACACCTTCCAACTGCTTCCTTCAAACTGGTAAATTCCTGATGTATCACGAGATTGTCACTGTTTGATGTTTTTTCCATCCCACTTTCCCCTTTGCTCAAGAATATAATGCAGTGGGGTTCCTTCAGAAACCCATAATACTCATTGCTCCTCTATCATGCTGGAAACTCATGTTTCTGTCCCTCTTTCCCACGGATTCTGTGTTTGTTGTAATTTCTTCTGAGGAAGCACTGCAAACAGCATGCAGTTGTGGCAGTTTCTGGTTGTCAGGCAAGACTGTGAAAACAAATAGTAAAAATGAGCTTCAGAGAGTAAAAAGTTTGGGGTTTTTTACGTGGAAAAGAAGACAAGCTAGGTCACAGACATTTGTAAAAAGAGAGATGATGCCAGACTGGACCCAAACCTGTTTTCCTGCCATCCAACCTCCCTCTTACTCAGAAATGCACAGAATCATACAACTACTGGACTTTCCCACACCTGGACACATAGGATTCAGGCAAGGAGTACATACAAAACTCCTTCTGCATTCATTGCAAGTGTGCTTTGATTTCCTCTGCTTATACCAGGGAATGACCCTCACAGTGGCATTGTCCCTGTTATTCCAGAGCCACTGCTTTTCAGGGCTGGCTGGACTGTGACAACACCTCAGTCACCTACAGAACAAGCACTTTTCAGCACTTCATTACTGTTATTGAAGGCTCCAGAGAAACCCCAAGGGTACCTCAGCACTGTAAGATGGATGTAGGGACCATCTTCTCTGCCAGACAATGCAGAGGAAGATGATGCTGGGGAAAACAAAACTGTTTACTACTCTTCCCACCAAAGTTTGAAATAAAATATCCTCTTGTCTGAAGTCAAGGGCAGCAGTGCCATTAAGGATGATCCGTCATGCCACAGAACTTTATCACAGTAATTACATCAGGAACAAGTTTACCATTTGAGAAAGAAGAAAGATTACAAGAAGCAATCCACCAAAACAGCTGCAGTGTCACAGCTGAGAGATATGCATAGAAGAGAAATGCATTACACAGGAGCAGTAGAGACTGAATTCCAGGTGGGAAGGGCTGTGTGTTCATAGGTTGTGTTTAGAGCACTGGAGAGAATGACTGCTTACAGCCATGTGATCAATGGTCCTGCAAGCACAGGATTTTCATTTGCATGTGCACCTTTTGCTAATCATGCAAATGGGTTTCCAGAGGGCCTTCAAAGAAACATAGAATCACATGGCTTTATCAAGATTCCCAAAGAAATTAGTCTAATCAAAGCCCCTGACAGCTACACAGGCTGGAAGTGGCACGGATCAACAGAAGACTTCTTGCATGTCCCTTCACATATCACATTAACTGCACAGCCATCAGACTGAATGCTTGACCTGCCAGCAGCTCAGGGAAAGGACTTCTGCTGTTTTAAAGCCTTGTGGAAACACACAGGGGATGCTAAATTGAGATTTTTTTTGTGGAGCCTGTTGACAGTATGGCAGGAACCAGTAAGAAAACATCCTTTCCTTCCTGCAGAGCAAGGGTCATGTGTCACAAGAAAAAATACCTTGATTTGTTTTTTTCTTTCTTTTTGACTCATCAAATTCTTAAGGAGGAGCATCACATCACCCTCCTGAGAGAAAATGAAGGTCATTACAGCCATTACCATTACAGTGCTAAGCTCCCAGCAGCAATATCATTTAAGGCTATAATCTCTGTCCTGGAGTCACTCTGGTGTCTTGCCCATCACAGAAACCTGCTCTGCTCACCTGGTGTGACCTGCCAGGCATGTGCTGAAAGAGGCATTATGTAGGAGAGAGATTGGGAGTGAATGGCTGAGAGGGGAAACACCAACTGAGCAAGAGCAGGATGAGAGAGCATGAATGGCTGCCCTCACAGGGAGATACCCATTCACACAGGTCATGGGCTGGACAGTCATTTGCAGGGCATATGCCCTCACCTTCCTGGCACAAAATTGTCATACAGCCTGCAACAAATTATCAGCCCAGTAATAAAATTTTCCCTATTTTCTTTATGCCAAGCCCTGATCTAACTGTCTAAGCAACTCTAACCAGCACACACGCATCAATCAGCAGACTTCAGCCTCACCTGCTCTCTGCTGTGATCTTGGATCCTTTCCAGACCAGCTCCAGGCCACAGCACAATACAGAGAAAACACCCATTGCTGGGGAAATTGGGCTATTACTGTGACAGATGGGTTCACTTACAGCCCTCCAGCTTGATATTTCCATGGTATCTCTAAACACTGGTCAACCAAGGATTCCCAGCCCTTCCATACCCAGCACCCAGGAACACTCCCTGCTGTGGGATACATCCTAATCAGAGCTACAAAGACTCGTCCCCTCTGATCTTCAAAGCACTTTATCTCTGTGCCTAAGCAGGGCTCAGGGTGTGCAGATGCAGGCACTCACTTCTGCAAAAGCCGCATCTGGAGGAAGGCACAGAAACACGGAGTTTCTATATGAGGAGAAATGTCACTGAGCTGAAAGCTGAGCCAGGGCCCAGTTTGCCCAGGAAAAAAGCCCAACAGCCATTTCATCCTCTCGCTGGGAAGCCTTTGTTGATGCTATCGCAAATAACACTTTGATAGTTAGGAGAAAGCCCTTCAAAGGTGTTCTAATTGGCGGTAATAACTTTTAGATGCCCAAAGAAGTTGATAGAAAAACAGAAATGTTAAGAATGGAGTCAGGACAGGTGGGAGGGAAGTTTTAGGGGAAGTTTTAAAATATGAAGGACAAACATTTTGCTTTTGTTATTGCATAACTTTCTGTTTAAAAATCATCAAAAGAGCAGAAAAAGAGCATTTTGCATATGTGTGTTTGCAGAGGGTGTAGAAAGTCAGCTCCCCAGCAGGATTGCTGCAGTGTTCATTTATAAAATACCTGGTAGACTGAGGTAGGATTTATGGCACCAGGTGTAAAGCAAGTTGAGAGTGTCAAACAGCAGTCAGCTTTCAAAGTCATTTAAGAAAAGATATCCGTGATAACAATGAAATAAAGATGAGAGACCAGTTCTCTAATAATCAAGCTTCAGTTATGATACTCTGCCCCAAAATGTAGTTCACCCACCTCTATTAGCAGACCAGTGCTATAGTTGTGTCTGGTTTCAGGTTAGAGCTGGAGTTCTTCCAAAATCCTCCTGAGGGACAGCTTAAGGGCTGGGGCTTTATCTCCATGCCTGTATTTCACAGACAAATGCTCAGCAGTGTTTCTAAGGTCTCATCACCTCCAGCACAGGGCTGTTGGAGCATTGGGCAGGTGTTTGCTTGCTGGGGCAGAGGGCAGAGCAAATTTTCTACAGAATTTTTTTGAGTGGCAAGGGAAGAACTTATCCAGTCACCACATGTGCTTGTAGAGCCATCACTATGTTCACCCAAGCATTCAGATGGGTGAACACTAAAGAAATGGATAAACACCTGCCACAAGAATGGTTTCTGCTTATTCAAAAATCAGATCTCTCTAACACAGCAGAGGCTCCATTGCAGACTAAGTTACAGCAACACCAGGACAGCAGGGTGCCTGCTCTGCCTGCATCTGTCTGTGAGGGACAGATTCAAAGCCTGTGAAGTCTTTCTTGTCTTCAGTGCTTTATATCTCAAACACTTAGCCTCTGTAGTCCATTGAGCTTGTAAAAACAATGTCACATCCCCCATAACAACATCACTTGGACTAACCCACACTGTCCTGACAGCATCTAGTCAGGGCCCAGGCAGGTTGACAAGATGCTTCCCATGCACATCCTTCGACAAAAACAGAAGCACTCAATGCCCATGGCTTTCAAGCTGATACTTTCACTGTAGCTTTAATCTCCAAAATCAATTAAAAGCAAATCAAATAAACCCAAGAGATCATCTCCCCCCCCACCCTGTTTCTTTCAGCTTCACAGGCAGGAGCAAAAATTATCCTCCAAAATATCACATTGAAAGCACGTAGCACAGATGGCTGTCACTCAGTCATTAAGTGCAGTTTTGCAATTCCACCTATCGCTCCATGAACCAGGATGATTTGTGCATACTTGATGCATGAGCAACATACAGGAGCCATCCTGCATGAAAAGTCATTATAGATAAAACAGCCAGATCCCTGATAAGGCTTCAAAGGGACTGGGAGTGTATTGCCTTCAAAAACATTGCCAGTCCCTCCTGAGATAAGTCCTGCTTGAACCTGACTTGCACCCAGGCTCAGCCAAGCTCACTTTCACACTCCCGAGCTCTGCTTCTTGATGCTGTGGCTAAACAAATAATCTTGTCTGCCAAGCAAGGACGTCTGAACAGGGAAGAGGGAGAGCCCTTACAGTAAAATGCCTCTTGGGTCACACACCAAGCAGACTTTTGTGACTGCAGGATGCAAAGGCACAAGTTGTCAGAGCTGGTGGATTCCCACCTGACATTGAGCTGAGTCATTTCACCTCAAGTCTTCACCTACTGGTGGTGCCAGGCGTCATCTCCTGGGTAGTTTGCTTGCAATGCTGCAAGACAGCAGTGTTGAGTCATCCTGCTCATTGCACCTTACTCTGTGACCAGTCTGCTGATTTTTTTATTTGTGTGGATGCCAGTCCGATGAGTTTGTGAATCACCATTCACAGAGTGATGCCAGCCCAAACTACGAGGAACATCTCATCCAAAAAGATGGAGCCTATTTCTTGCTACAAGAGAATGATCAACTAAACCTCATTGCATATCGAGGAGAGAGAAGTATAACACGAGAAGGTTGATAGTAAAACTTCTCTTTTGTTGGCATGTTTTATGAGAAAGCATAATAATTCAGTAATTATTTTAGATATCTGAGATTTTATGAAAGGAGCTTGCAGTTAACAAAACTCCCATCCTCTTCAACACATCCATAACACATTTCTGAGCATTCCCTTAAACCAGAGCTGCAGAGACCTTGTTAATTATATTAAGATAAAGGGTAAATTTGGCAATTAAGCTCCCATTTTTTGCATATGTCCCTGGTAGGCTTCTGATAGCACTGTCTGCTGCCTGAAGGCAGCATTCCCCCACACAAGGTTTCCTGGAGACTTGCTGCTATGACTAAGCCTTCCATCACTGCCGTGCAATCTCCAGCCCGCCCCAGGAGGTAAAGCTGCTCAGACTGTGGCAGCCATTGTGACTTGAACTTTTCTCACAGAGCATCTTAGGATGAGTTTCTCTGCTGCTGAAAGCTCAGCAAAGCAGATTTTAATGACTCTGCCAGCAGGAGCTAGTGGAATTTTTTGCCCCTTCATCTAAGGCAGGTGATTCTCAAGGACCTGTATTGGTGTGTTGGCTCTTGTGGTTACTAAGGCTTGATCACTGGAACAGGAGAGGAGATGGAAAACAGCAAAGCCAGCAATTTCATTCTGCTCACATGCACACCAACCTCCCTTAGCACACATGAGCAGGCAGTTAAGTGTCCAGCACATGCTGATTCCACTTCTGCCAGCCCATCCCTATCCAAGTTTAACTCTGAGACCATAAAAGTGACCTGAGTAAAGTATTTACGTACTGCTGTACTTCTGCCAGCAAAGACCAGCCAAGCACAGAGGGCAGCATGGGAGGAGAAAGATCCCAGGTAGGGATAGGACACAGCAAAACCCCTCCCGATTTCTAGTCCCTACCATTTACTTCCCAATAAAAGAAAGCAAACTCTGAACTGAGGCAACAGGGCTACGGTGAAATCTGAGCCAAAGTGATGGTTAAACCTCTCCACATCCCAATAACACTAAAGACTTGTTGACTGTGTAATTCCACATAAGGTTTCATGGTAAAAGCATCGGCAGCGTGGTTTGTCTCACCAGCCCGGCAGTGCAAAATGCTATTTCTCGGTTTGTTACCTCCACCCAAGTGCTAACCCTCACCAACAGCTCAGAGACAAGGGAAATGTTCCTTTCACAATTACTGCAGAGTATTCCCCAGACAAACACATTGCCTTACCTCAAACATTATTTAAGCATTTAGCTAGCTGCATCCTTTGTCTGTGTGTGGAACACTGACTTTTCCTCTGCTTAGATGAATTAAATGGCTTTTGCTCTTCCTCCTGCCCTCCAGCTCCTCACAAACCAACAATCATGTTTCTGAAGAGTCCGTATTTTCTGTTATTTTCACCTGAATAAATTCTGAAGTTTGAGGCTTCTCCTGCTTCCATCAAATCTGACCTGAGAGACAAGTAGCAAGTGAGGCTGAGGAGAAGGTAAGGAAAACAGGTTTAATTAAATTAACTTAGGAATATCAAGCATCATGATCAGAAGGTGGGATTTATTATTTTCTAAAGATCAGGAGAAAGAGGATGGAGGAAGTAAAAGAAGAGATAAAGGCTTTTGGTATTGAACAAAGTGGCCATCAAGAGGCCCAACTAAATTTTCATTATACCTTGATAGTAACTATAAAAGGAGAAGGAATTCACTATCCCAGGATAATGAGGAAAAACATTCAATTTGAATTGTCCATAAATACCCTGTGCTTGGAGGCTTTGCACTTCTCAACATTTAAATGGCAGTTTAAAAAGGAAATAAAGACAAGAAGGAGAAGGGAAGATGTACCCTTAGGGAAAAAAAGCAGGAAAACAAAGATCTTTGTATCCATTCAACTTGATGCAACCATTTGCCCTATCAAGAACTAATTAGCAGTGGAAAAATAAGCGTTGGGGTCCCTGTAAACGGTGGTTTGTTACAAGCAGCATTTATTACGGTGACATTTGACTACATTACAGTCTGACAAGCACAAGTCTAATCCACCACCTTGGTGCTGCACAGGCTGCTGCTTCCAACAGGGTTCAGACATCTCTGCTCACTCGAGAGCCCCCGCTGCGATCAGGGATGGGTGCACAAAGCTTTGTACAAAAAACTCCACAAGGAGCACTCCTCGTTCAAGAGCAACCAGCCAAACAGGCAAAGCACACAAAGGCAGGAGGAAAAGTATCGTGATCCTTATTTCTTGTACAAGGAGCTGAGCCACAGAGAGGTGAGTGTGTGCTTAGAGCTCGTGTGCTGTGTCAGTGGTACAACCAACATGCCTTTCTTGTTCACCTGTACATGCTGATACCTCTCTGATTCCCAGGGTTAACTGCACAGGCTCACAGGATTTTATTTGTTCAGATTTAACAGCAAGCAGCAACCCCAACGCCCCCACACTCCCATGATTGCCACACCACCAGTGACTGTTAGAAAACCAGCTAAATCAAAACTGAAACACAGCAGTGATATCTAAACAAATATACGAGCTTTTGTACTCAGAGCAGAAATTAATCCTTAAATAGATCTTCAACTCTGTCCTTTTGAAAATTCTCTCTGAAAGACAGCTCTTGCATCCTGATGCCCTGATGGGCAGCAAAATTGGGCTGTTCTGGGATGCACTGAGCAGAGATTTTTCTAGCAGTGTCACCTACCAGTTACCCACCAGGCAATCACATTTTCCCAGTCTAAGCATGCCTTGGGGAGCATCACAGAGTGGGACAGCTCTATTTGCAGGTTTCAGGATATTTTTGCATCACAGGTCATACACACACCCACAGATCTGCATCTTGTCTATGAACTGTGATGCTGCCTCCAGAGACACACCCTGCTACAAAGCAGCTTAGAGGCATCTTCGAATCTAATGCATGAGAATGTTCTGCTCATCCTGCTTGGAGGAAAAAGCCTCTCCTCTCTCATGTAAGGACACAAGGTGCTACTTGACCCTTGCAGGATGCCCTTCCATAAATCAGGCTCTAGCTGGCATGTTGTGTGGTGCAAACAGGCTCTTTAGCCATGACTTGAAATGGGGCCAAAGTCATCAGACTTAAAGGGATGAAAAGTATTTCCTCTGTAGTAGATTTATTCCTGATATATCTTCTCACAACCTCCCATTTCATTATATTTGCACCAAGGAGTTCTCCCTCAAAAGTCTCAGCTGCAGAATCCATGTAAGGAAACAAATCTGTCACTGGAGTCATCTATGATGATGCTTGCAGCTAATTGCTTCCTCTCTCATATCCCCCACATTGTTCAAGGAACAGTAAAATAGCCCTTAAGATCTTAGAGGTACATTTCCCACAGGAAAAGAAAGAACCCTAGCATAAAGTTCGGCCCAGGATACATGAAACCAGACTCCTTCCAGAGTCTCTAACCACATCAAAAGCTCCACATAACTGGGAATACCCAGGAGAGCTGATAGGTCTAATAATCAGTCTCACCTTTCTTGCAGTTACTGGAGGAGTCAGGGGCTCTTATCAAACTCAGCTCTGCCTTATCACCTCCTCACTGCCTCCCCCTTGCTTCTGACATCCTCTCCTGGAGGTGTTTCACTGTCAGCTTCTCTCAGCTAGATACTTCACAGACCTAATGGGAGCAGACAAAGAACGTCTCTGTCTGAATGATTAGCTGATAATCACAGACAATGTCTTTGCCAAGTTTTTGGAGTAGATATGCCCAGTTCAGCCTCTCTTCACCCCAGCATCCCACTGCCAAAGCCCACAAATCACATCAGTGTTAGGGATGGGTGAAAAACAAAATCCAGCTCATACTGTCTGCCATCAAAAAGCTGCTAAATAATGCAAAGAAATGAAAACAATTTTGTTTGGATGATTGATTATAGGGAAATTGCTCATACCTCCAAAACGTGGCACTTCCAATCACATCTTTGTTTCATTTGTCAGCAAGGAAATTAAGTTCCTCTCCTGGCGCAGGGCCTGTGCTGTCCTGTTAGCTGCCTTTGGCACACTGCATCACTTTGCAGCAGCTTCTTGCCCTGCTTTGACACCTCATCCTGTCCCACCTAAGCTGCCAAGATGGGACATGAGGTTTGGCTCCAGTTTATCAGACTAGAGTGGCTCAGCTCTTCTCTGAGACAGTTCCCTCAGACACTCACATTCACCCCAAATGGCACTGACCCAACGAGCACAAAGTCCAGCCTTGGAAAAGTCAAGAGGACACCCAGCAGCTCAGGATTTGCAGTTCTCTCTGAGAATGTCTTCCCAAACTAGGAATTCCCTCCTTCACCTTAATGAAACTACGTAGTTTAGACTTGACCTTCAGATCTTGGAAAGAATGTCAGTAACTGCCTCACACATGAAAAAGCAGAGGGACAAAAGAGGCACATTTGTATCAACAAAGAGCAGAAAACAGTCCCACTGGCACAAAAAATACTTCTCTTCCTCTCAGCTCCTAAAACCCAGCAACAAAAGGGATCTCCTAGCCCTGCACTCTGCTATGACAGGCAGTAGTTCTCTATATCCTTTGAATTAATTTAGCAAGCTCTATTTTAAAAACAAGTTCTGATTTTTTGCCTCTAGCATTCCCATTATGAAAGGCTGTTTCAGAACATTGCTGTTCTGACAGTTCTAAACTTTCTTTCCATTTCCTGCCTAATTTATGCCTGGCCAGTTTTATACTCATGTTGTTACAGCAGTGCTGTTCTTTGGTTAAAAGAGCTCCTTCTCCTCCTGATGTTTGCTCCACAATGATGTATGAACAGAGCTGTCACATAAGGCACGTTCAACCTAGTTTTACCACTAAAACATGAAGACTTTATCTATTTATAGATGGGTTTTGAACTCCTCGAGGAAATGTCTGTGTTTTTATATTGTGCTTAATTATAGATACATATGGCCGAAAGGCATTCTGTGGGATCATCAGAGGCAGGATAAAATACATTTAAATAACTTAAGTAATAGTTGTTTGTCAAATATACTTAAATAATAGTTGTTTGTCTAGCCCATTCCTAAAATTTGCTAGGAAAGAAGATGGCACATCTTTCCTAGACAGTTTTAGTGCTTTACCCCTCTAGGGATTAGAAAGGTTTTCCTAATATACATCTGAAATCTTCACCATGAATTCAATCACTTTCATTTTCTTACACCAGTGACCATGGAAAATGACTCATCATCAGCCTTTTTGTAAGTACTCCTTCTGTGAGGAAGACTGAGTGTATCCCATTTCCATAGCTTCTCTCTTAAAATGAACTAATGCAGTCCCTTCAATCTTAATCTGCAAGACTTGTTTGCCTGACCTCTTATCATTCACTTGATTTGTTGTTAGGCTTTTCTTCACCCTGGGCTCTCCAAATTCCTTAATGGGTGTCGATAAAGTTCTACATCAGTTCTGGACACCCACACTTGACTGAAGCCCTGTCAGCCCCAAGCAGGTTGTAATCATTGCCTCTGGAGCCTGGCAAAGAGCACTCTTGTTAATACAATCTTGGATACAATGAGGTGTTTTGCAGCAGACTTGCAGGGTTGATTCATATTCTACTTGTGAGCCAGAGCAACCCCAGCCCTCTCCAGATGCCTCATTGTGTATTCCCTGTTTTGTGTTTGTGTATTCTGCTTTGCCATCCCCAGAGGAGTGCTTTGCACTTGTCTTAATTTCATCTCCTTTGCTTTCAGGCAGGATCTCTCATTTGTAAGGATTGTTGTAAGGGCTGAGCCTCACTCTCAGGGTCCTGTACTTACCTGGCACAATGACAGGCAGTGTTTAAGACCCCTGAATGAGGCACCCTGCCCTTCCAACAAAGCTCAGACAGGATCGGGATGCAATCTCCACAGCTAGTTACATTGCTCTTCCAATACTATTATTACTAATATTCAGTAAACTTTACTTATTCCTGATTTTTAGATATTATTTCCCCCAAAATGGCTCATGTACCTTCCCTTCACCTTCTATGCCATACCTTCTATGCAACATCAAACACCATTCCATGAGATCCACCTTTCAGATCGCTTCTCCCATCACCTGAACCTTTCCACCTGCCACACAACACCATCTCTTACTCTGTGGCTCTACTCACCCTTGGCAACACTCTAAATCAGCCACAACCTCGAGGCAGGAGCTTCACTTTCCCCAAAGCAGCATCATGACACTTTTCAAAGGTGGGATACACCAATGCACACTTTAACACAAGTTTTCTCTAAAGACAGATTAAATCAGGGGTCAGAGAACAAACTTCCAGTCTAGTGACTGTGTCCCCACAGCATAAGATATTCTTCTGCTCTGCTTCCTTGGAGCCTTCAGTACCTTTGTGCACCCGAGTGTCCTCCTTCCCATATCCAGCAAGGCTGGCCAGGGCATTTAAAAGCTCTCAGGAGTCCCCTGCCTACACTGCCCTGGGCTGAGTATGTTCCATAATGAAGTCTCCAAAAAACATCCTTGTAACAGAGAGCACTC
Source organism: Cinclus cinclus (assembly GCF_963662255.1). Lineage (NCBI taxonomy): Eukaryota > Metazoa > Chordata > Aves > Passeriformes > Cinclidae > Cinclus > Cinclus cinclus. Next base: position 14,670,945 of record NC_085058.1, read on the forward strand.
CAAGAGAAAGAGCCTTAGGGCCCAGCCAGTGCCTTGTCACACAAAAAAACTTCTGCATGATCCCAGTGGCCAGAGAACAAGTAAAGTAAATGCTCTCACCACCCACTCACTTTTGTTTGCTTTGACAAAAACCTAGTTGTCCCCTCCCTACCGCCTCCCAGCTCAATTTTAACAGGAGGAACAGAGGCCTTTAAAGCTGGTAAGTTGTGAAGAGCAAAATTTTAAATACCATTTCCCTGAAGGACATGGCATTGTCCTGGCATGCTTTCACCTGAGGATTTTTAAGAATCCCAGAACTGTTACCTCCCATGGCATTGCACTGAGGGGCAATCCAGTCTGTGTATGAAGAATGGAGAGGTTGCTTCAAGTAATTTGTTTTGGAGGCATGAGACCAGCAGAAAGCTGCTGAAGGCCCATCTTACAAGGCCCTTACTCAGAAACAGAACTAGTGTGACAGCAGGTTTAGGTTGGAACATAAGACAGGTTGGGACTAGGCTTGTTAGATCTCTTGGGAATAGCTCTGTGTTCTCAGGAGTTGGGGGAGATGGAGGCTGGGTAATTGCATCCTTGCACCTCTTGGAGAGCCCTTCTTCACTCAGTGAACATCACTGTCCTTCCCTGGAGGCTGTCAGATGCTTATCAATGAAAAGGCAAAACAAAAAATAAGACCTTAGTGCAGCTGGGTGCTGGTGCTCGTGTGCCTGCAGTAAGGGAGAGTGAGCAGTGTATCAGCAGGAGCGCTGGGCTAAATGGAGCAAAATGAAATCAGGTGGAGCTGCTGCTCCTCCTAAGAGTGATCCTTCAGGATTTGGCTGGAAAGCTGTTCCAAACTGCTGCCATGGACAGAATGCTGATTCCAATCCCAGCTCTCATCCACTGACATTTTCCAAATGGCATTTTCTTGTGCTTGCTCAAGCATGGAGCAAGCTTCCCCCCTTTCTCTGGTGCTGCCTGCTCTCACTCTCACGTCTGCTCCCCATTCAAGCTAACATAGGGCAGGATCTTTCCTGCTTGCCAGAGGTGTGAAACCAATGTAAATTACTTTCCTTTTTGCATTGAGGGAAAGTCTTATTATCAACCTGTCAGATCCAGACAGTTGCCAAGATGCTTTATAAGAAGAATTAAACCAGGCTCAATCTCCACAGATAGATTCTTGTCCCTCTTTGGGGGCCCCATGCAGGGCTCTGGCCTTTGCCAGCAGCAGCAATGCACATCAGCAGTGTTTTTTACTTTTTTTCTCTCAGCTGAGCTTTATCAGTCAAAGCCAAGCATGTGGGGGAGACTGCAGCAGCATAAAACAGTCCACTATCATCAAAGACTAGGTCATAAGAAAATTGTTTCCCAGGCTTTTAGCCAGGGACATATCAAAATGAGCTGACAGAGGAATTACTTGGTTTCATCCTTGAAATGCAGCCCTCACCATTATTAGAAATTGATGGTCAGTAGGGACCAGCACAGCCCCCAAAGGAGTGGCATGCTAGAAGGGAAGACTGTACCCCTCACAGATAAAATAAATGAAGTAGGAATTATGCAAAACAAAGTGGGATTATCTGTTTATAATCCAGCCAAGACAGAAACACAGCCCCTCTCTGGCATGGTAGGCTCTCTTCATGGATCATGAACTCTGGGTCACAGTGGAAATGGCAGTCCTGGCACTGCTGTGGCAGTGGCCAAGAAAGTTTTAACTTGTTCTGTAGGAGGCTCATTGTCACAGTTGACTTTTCCAGCACTGAGTATCAATATTTTTCTTGTGTCCTGAGGCCTGATGAGTTCCCAAGTCACAGTTATGAGGATGGCTTTCAGATCCGTGTGAAATTCAGCATAAACTGCGTGCATTTTGTCTTTCTCCATAGGAGTGGAAAAATATATTTTAAAGCCTACAAATAAAATTAATACCTTCTCAGATACCTTCTCAGCTGCTCTCCCATCTTCCAAGCCTCTACAACTTGCATGCTATGACAAAGTGGCTGTGTAGGAGAGTTGATTGAATACAGTGACAAAGCACTTGTCTCTTTGAGGCTGAAGTCCTCCAGACATGGCATCCCTGGATGACCTGGATACAGGGTGAGGGCATGACTTCAGACCAGAAAATTCACTTCATGCCACCATTCCTCCTTTCCCTGCTTCTGCAGTCATTCCTGGTCACCTCTGTATTTCCTCTTACCAAGAGGCAACAGCCTCTTGTCTTCTCAGTGCAAAAACCTGTGAGACAAGAGAAGCTGCAGAAACAAAAATAATACAGACATAAAAAATTTCTCTCTGAAAACACCCATTTGACAATTTATAGCCAAATTTTATTATGGGAAAGGAAAGTTCTTATTTGAATACCTTATGCTCACTGCCTTTGCTGGTTGATGTTCCTTGGGGGAAGATTTTGTTAAATTAAGAAGTGATGAAGGTAGTGGAAATTCAAAGATAGCAAGAAGTCCTTCTTTCTCTCATTATTCCCATCCCGTTCCTATAGCCCACAAACTGGGATATGGCAATGCATTGTCTCAGCTGCATTAAATAGCTCTGGTGCCAGTCACAGACACTCACACTCCCAAGCAAACGTGCTCCTGGGCCATGCTGATGAATTGTCTCATGCAGAACTGACACATTTTAAGATCTAATTATGATGACAAAGCTCTAAACAACGTGGAGCAGACTCTAAGCCTTTGCTCATCAGTGCCCAACTGCTCCCACTGATTCCTTCTCTCGGAGCAGCAGTTTGTTAGCTGCAGGAACCGTCTGTTGTTTTCAGCCTGGGAACTAATAAACTTGAAGACTTTCAACCTAGGATTTGGTTTCTGCCTGCCAAAAGCTCAGATTTGATGCCTAGACAAGAGTCCATGACATTCTGGGTATTTGGGTTCCAGTCCCTTGTGAGGCAGTCAGTTCATGTCCTGGAAGGTTACAATTCTTCCAGGGATCAGTGGCTTTTCAAATGGGATCAGGTATGCAGCCAAAAACAATCCCAAATTCCTTTATTTTGATTTATACATAAATAGCCACTGTTCCATAAACCCTGCTGCCAGGAAGGCCTGCAGCAGTGCTCTCAGAAGGAAGCATACTCAGTCTGTCTTTTAGCAGGGGTGCCAAGGCATCTTGGATTCCTCCAGAGCTGCAGTTCCCTTCGAGCTGGCAGGATTAGGACAGTCTTGAAAAAGCAACAGTTCATCTATAACATTTACAGGCCAAGTATAATAGGAAGTGTCCCCTTGCCAGGGTGTTCTAAGGAGTCTGAAAGACATCAGCCTCCAGCCAGGCTGGCTGGAAGCTTCTCCAAAATCAGCCTACACACCTTGGCAGAACGGCCTGTTACTAATCCCAAGGAAACAACCACCTTTGAGAACTAAAAATAGATACTATTTTTAAAAACGGAAAATTAATAACCCCTAAATTCCTGCATATTAGAACAATTAAGTCTCTACTTTAGAGCTGCCCTCAAACTGGCTTTTCCTCTTCATTTATCCATTTCCACACACCTCACTTCTGGCAGAGACTGGCACATCCAGACAGTGCCTGAAAGTCAAGTGAGCCATGAACCTTCTGAAGCCACAGACAGAGAAACATGAAGGTTGTGTGCAGACACTTTGTGCCATCAATTTACTGCTCACATATGAGCAACCCCAGCTGGAACAAAAGCATTCAGCATAACTAAGCACCAAGGAATAAATTGTTGGGTATTTCAGCACATCACATTCATGTCTCTTCCCCTTGTTAAATCTGTCTTTTTCCCATTATCATGGGCATCACTGAGGTCCTTGTAACAGTTTTTAACACAACAGAATTTCATGCACTGAAACTCTGGAGAGGAAAGGCACAAATAAAACATAAAATGTTCTCATGACAACACACTAGTATTGCCTTGCAATATGGCACCTTTTTTTTTTTTCCTTTTTTTCCACAGAAACTTGTCCATTAAGTATTTCTCATACTTTTAGCAGAAGTATTACTGTTTTTTAGAAACGTGGGACTAATTTACTTCCTCTACTACTTTCAGTTCAGCTTTCGTAGTGTGGAAAAGGAATAGGACCTAAAAGTCAAGGATGTTTCCACTGAAATCAATGTGTCTGTCTCAGTGAGAAACCACCTTGGATCAATTCACAACCAATCTACTAATCATCACAAAAAGAACATTTTGGTGAGAAGCATCTCCAAGAGGGTCATGCCAGCTTTCGCTTAAATGAAAAGATGCCTGTGATTTCATGAGAATCTGGATCTGGTCTGCAGCAAAAAGGTCTTTCCATCCAGCTGCAGGAACACAAGTCAAATCTTTGGGACTTTATAATTCCACTGCAAAGAGTCACTTTAGCTATTATGCATCTTCTCTTACATTGTGGAGGCCCCCTAGCCCCCAAGATGTAAGGTAGAATATCCTTATACTTGGCCGACATTTCTGAATTTGGTTGGAGATTAAAGGGCAGGGGGAATAAAAAAAGGGAAAATAATTTTTATTTGAAATTCAGCTCTGGTACAATTGCAGCCTGGGGTAAAAGTTCAGATTGCTTTTATTTTATCTCAATAGTTTATTTCTTCTTTCATCTGGCCTCCTGTCCTTGTACCTGTTCTATAGATATATAGAAATCAAGAAGGCCTTGAATCTGCAGTCCCTCATTAAACAAGACTCAGAGGCCTTTCAGACCAAACACAGATGCCTCCTTATTTAAAGGCATCCATGTACAGTGGGGCCCAGTGACTTCAATCAGCACCATGACACTACAATAAAGATCATAAATTAAAGAATATTTTTGAACCTGGCCTTGATTCTCTATGATAAAAAAGCGTAAGTTTAAAAAGGTGAAGAAACGCTCAGTGCATTCTGTTGCTATCATCAGACAATCCCTCTAGCTCAGCAGTCTTGGGTTTTATGAAACACACACACAACTCACAAGATAGCAATCAATTAAACATTTTTGCTAAAGCATTTAGTCAGAATGGGAACATCTGGAGTTGTGATTCAATTGTCCAGAACTTGCTGCCTGATAATTAATATTCCTTCAAATGGCTCTTCTATCAAGGTGTCCCTCTAATTTCCAGACATTCCCCTGTGGCTTGGAAACACTACTGAGTTATTGCTCATCCCCCAGCCCAAGACTTGTAGAGGAACAGGGAAAACAGATGAGATGGAGGACTTATGTTTCAGCATTGCCTCAGGCACATCCACCAGACTATGCTTGCAAAATGTCACCTCACTCCAGCAGCAACAAGAAAGAAAACACTTGAGGAAATGTTCCAGGAAATAAATTTGTATTGCCTCAATGAGAGAAGTGCAAGGAGGATGGATTCACCATCACCAGGTCTAACCTCCAGTTGCAATATCTGTATTTTAGAACTCTAAAGGGCTGCACCCTTCAATGGCCTTTGGACCATGCTCTGGTGCAACTCAGGAATGCAGCTTTTGCCATCACTAGGCAGGCCAAGCTCTGTATCTCTATCTTACATGTGCATATTCAGGCTTTTCAGGCATAAACTGACATAATTGTTCCACACTTGGATGGTGGTTGCTGCTCCTAAATTCAGCCCTAAAAGCCTGTCCAATTGAATTATTAGCATTTCACTCTTCCGTCAAGTTCTGGGCAGCCAGGGAATCCTTCAGCTGTCTGAAAAATGTCTTACTTCTATGAAATCTTGCTTTCTAGTTGCAGGGAAACAAACTAACTAGACTTGAGAGAATGCATAGACCCTACATCAAACAGGGATGTGCTCATTAATATTGATAGATCGTATGCTAGGTACTGGTAATGAGCAGCTGGATATCTTTACCTAAGAAACTCTTGGTACTTCTCAACTTTACCTAAGTTAGTTTGCTATTATTTTACCTTAATTTTGCCTCAAACCATCTCTGTCCAGAAGGTCTATATGCTGGTCCCAGCTGAGCCCAGTCCTATATTTACAAATCTGTCCAAGGTTATCTTCTCTGATGTCTTCATTGAGCTCTGCCCCAGAGAAGGGTATGGAAAATCAAAATGCCTACACAGACTGCAAGTCCAGCTCTGTCTATTTGGCTTCAAGTGTGTTTCCAATCTCTTTAAGCTTCCAACAGGGAGAAATGGATCTGATTCTATGCAATCTCATTCACACCTCTTCTCCTACCGCTGTGGAGGCATGATGTTGACTTTTCAGCAAACAGAGCCTCATTCCTCAGGGTCTCTGCACTGCTTGCTTAGCTGAGCTCCATCAAATTATGCTCAAATCACAGTAAGACAAGAGAAAAATCAGAGTACGCCCCTTTCATACCTGGCTTTTGTATTTATTTGCCTCTAATAGAATTTATCATCCAGAGGAATTTCAGTTTTTACAGAGCTGCTTCTTTTTCCCCTCTGTGATTTGGGTCAAATCCTATCACCAAGCTCTGCTGAAATTTGTTGAAATGCTGTCTCCAGCCTGGTGGGGACGTGACAAGCAAACATTGCTGAGCTGTGCTCTACATCCAAGATAAGAACACCAAAAGGACTGTAGAAAAGCGCTGAGGCATCCCAGCCCAGCTCCAGGGAAGCTGATGAAGCAGGCACAGAGCAAGTAACACCCAGACCTTGCAGGGAAAGTAGTGAAGGAGCAGCCCCTGCAAGCTCCATATTTCCAGACACTGACACTGAGACTCTTCTGGATGTCCTGCTCTGCCTTTGAGAGATGTTTTGGAACCATTAGTTTCTAAATCAGAGCAGACATTGGGCAGAAAGAAATAGAGGATGACAGCAGAAGGTCAAATGGACAGGGGACATAAAATCACAAGGAAATAAAGAGAAACGAGGCTTTTTATTGGGCCTATTCTGATGATGCACAGGTAGGAGCATAACAAGAGCTGCCCTAACATGTAATTCAGGCTGACTGCTGTTTAGAAATGGCTGTTTTTCTCCAAAAAGAAAGCCTGCTGTTCTCATTTCCAGCTATGGAAAAAGAAGTGGCTAGGACGCATCACCTACATGGGCCAAGAGGCTGGAACTTTGAAACAAAAGGAGGAACAGCTCAGGTCACCTCAGGGAACACATCTGTGGGCAACTGCACATTTCACCACCATCTTCAACCCCCCTACTTTATTCAAAGAAACTGCAGTTTTAAATAAGCATCTTCAGCGTGGAAAATGAATCCCCAAAGATACATCAGTGAGCAAATGGGAAGGAAAGAGTTCTTTTCAGTAAGGACACCACCTTCACTTTCACCTCAGCTCATTCCCATTTCTCCTTTCTCCCCACAGTCGTCTTTTGTAGCCCTGCACGGGTACCCTCAGTCCCAGTCACATCAACCACTAGCTCCCAGTGTGTCTCTCTGCTCCCTGAGGTTACCCAGTTCAGGAAGCCCCTGTGCACTATGTGGAAGCATTCCTCCATGGATTATGCTGGCAACAGAGCTACATCCCTTGGCAGCTGAGAGCTGGTGTGGGTTATAGTGCTTTTAAATCTCCCCTGGCATTTAAACCCATTTAAAAACTCCCTGGAGTCTTTAAATGACTCATGCAATCTGTGGAGAATGCACACCTTGGAGCATATGGCCCATGAGCTGACTAACATTGTGGATAATGTCAGTAATGATGCTCCACAGCACACACGAGCTGGGCTGAAGCTCCACAGAGGAGATCAGTGCAGGCCTGGGTTGTGTTTTTAAGGCCTAACATAAAAATAGAGAAAGATGTAATGGGTTTCTGTTTTCAAACAAGCGTCCAACTGTGCCACCTGGAAGTTAAGGAGATGTGGGAAGACAAAACCCAATCCACTAGGTTATAAAAACTTGAGGAGAAAGCCAGATAGCATTGATAACACAGGTCTCTGTTCTTCAAGGTGGTGTTTCTCAGGACATCATCCATTCTATGGGAATGCTCATGGTTTGTTCCTCTGAATTGCTACATCTAGTGAGTTTCCTGCTCTTGGAGTGGGCTCAACAAATTGCCTCTTGGTAAGGAATAACAAATCCTGACGGCAAACCAACCACTGCTCCTAATACCTCAGCCCTGTCAGACTGTATTTGTTTGCTGTATCAGTTCTGGAGCTGAGACTCACAGGCTTTCTGCTCCTACAACTCACAGCAGAGTAGATTTGCATCTCACACGAGGGATACCCGAGCTGTGGGTTGATTTAGTAGCTGGGATTTTGTGGTGTGTAGTGAAGAGAGACTCGGGGAAGGTACTTGCCAAAGCAAATTGTACAAACCAGCCAACAGATAGTCTTCTCCCTTTCACAGCCCCTAATGGTCCCTTTGCTTCTTATCAGAACAGCAAGGGAACAGACATCCCTCCAGCACATAACCAGCCCCTCTCTGAGGACCAGGAGATGAAACCATCAGCAATGAGTTACAAACATGGAGTATTTCTGAACTCATTTGTCTGCTGATAGGATTCAGGCCTTATTCCAGCCTGTAAATGGGATGTGCTTCACTAGTTTTAAATCACTCAGCAGGTGATAAGTGGTTAATGCCTGGAGCCCTGAGGTGCCTTCAAAACATAATTGCTTATTAAAATAAAACAATAATTAAGTGGAAGACACAGAACCTCGTGACTTCTGAAAACTGGATCATTTTTTATAATGAATAGCTGAGGTTGGGAACAGAAAAGAGAGAAGGGCTAAGTCAGAGACCTGAGGGCACACACACTGCTCTGGCAGCTGAGGAAGGGAAGAAGTCAGAGGGCTTGAAAGCACCATGGAAAGGATGCTCCAGATGCCAGCACAGCACAGACATAGCTGCATTTGATGTGCAGGGAACAACATTCACGCTTGCATTGGGGGCAGAAAAACTTAATGCTCAAAAAGTCTGAAATAAAAATAAATTTAAAAAAAATTTCTGTGGCTCACTTTCAAGCTGTTGGAGGAAGAGGAAGGAATTTGCTTGGTGACAACTCCTGCCTTGTCATGTGGCAGTGGCCTCGATAATATGGAGAGAAGGTCACAGTTTCTCAGTTCCCTTCAGGCTCCAATTAAACTGTCTCAATAAACATCTCCTAGATCAGGCTCTGCTGGATTCAGCATATAAAACAAATTTCTCACCTTCCTAGCACCATCCATCAGTGACTGATCATGTCTGTGTGGAGATCTATAGGCCAGAAACACAAACAGCACATCCCTCACAGAGTTTTTGACATCTGGGGTGCAGGAGATAGTCTATATTCTTGTATTCCCCCTTCCTCCTTTCCTTGCAAGCACAGAGATCAGAAATCTTCATCTCTTTCAGGCAAGATCTGACAAACATGGCCCACCCCAAGAGCTTTGATTAGTCAGAGTAAAAACCACTGCATTAACTCTTCAGTAAGTAAATACCTGATTGCTTTCATCCTCTTCACACCACAGTATGAGCTACATAGTTTTAATCATGCCTTTGGGCTTAATCCTGATTATTTCATTGCAATCTGCAAGAACATATCATTACTTACAGTGCCATTCTAGGCTTTAGTCAGTCCTTCAGGTCAGCAGGCAACGAGGGAATCATCATGTGGTACCAGCTCTCTGTGCCCCTGCTTCTCAAATGGTGACAAAGTCCTGCAAGCCCTGAGTTGAGAATTAATGAGAAAGCATCTGTGTAGTAATTTAGGTCCTAAATTTTCAACCCCTAAAGCTTTGCGTGTTCTGTGCAGATATAATCCCACAGAAGAGGAGCAGGGATAGACAGAGCTGCCATATAAGTCTCCAAACACGTATCTTGTTGTACAAGTTCACCAGGTAACAGGGAGTTGGTGACACATGCAGGAGGCTGTCCCCTACACCAGAGTATCAGCCTCAGTTTGCCTGTAGTGTAGCAGCTTGAAAATATGTTCTCTTGATCCAGCTCCAGGTGCCACCTAAGAAAACTACCCAGTGTTAATTGGCCCTTCATTAACAAGCTCAGCAGAGAGTCAAGGCTGGAACTGAGAATGGAGAAGTTTTCTCCAGAGTGAACCCCTTCCCCTCTCCTTCCAAGCCAGGGTGAAGAGAAAACCAGACTCCACTGTCTGCCCTCCAGCTGTCCGCAGAGCTCCCCATACTGGCAGGAGATGCCAAACAATTTTGGCTTCTAAACATCTCCACATTAAAAATGACTGCCAGCACTTCAAGTGATCTCCGGCCTCGGCAAGCAGGAAGGAGGCAGCACACAGCTATTTTTAACCTGGGATCATTTCTTAGGGAAGAAATCATTCACAACCTGTATGCATGCAGTGCATCAGATACAAGGCAGGCTGGGCTGCAAGCACTCATTAATGGAGCTGCCACTCCCTCCTCTCTGCCCCGGGGAGTGAGAGCCCTCTGCTCTGTGATACAAGAGATCACAGGGAAATGCTGAAGGTGTGAGTTTACCTGTCCTGTGCCCACCTCTGCAGTGGGAGGAGGTGAAGCAGGAACTCCAAGCCACATCATAATTTTGGCATTAGCTGCCTATCTCTCATTTCATCCTCGCTCATGCCCAGAGCCCTTCCTTGTGACGTTCTTGGAACTCCTGCTCCTGTTCCCTGCCATGAACATACAGAGTCCTGCACGCTTCTGAGAGGTTCTATTGCAAAACACAGCCCTTGCTTAGCCTAAGGCAATTCATGAGTCCCTCCAGTCTTCTCTACGTGGGGAAAGTGCGGGTTTCCTGAACTTGAAACTGCTTTCTTGCAGCCCTGTCACTTCTCCTAACACTTACATCCTTTGCCATAATCAGTGGTCAAATGCTTCTGGCCCAGCAAGGCAGAGATCACTTTGAACTGCAGTTCTGATAATTGGGTTTGGCAGGCAATATTTGGCCCTAAGACCTTTCTCATCTCTTTGATTTCACTTTTATATGCTCAAGGATCTCAGCTCTGAAGGTAAAAAAAAAGACTGTCATTATCTTCTAATCTCACCTCCCACTTAGCTCTGTGTCTAAAAATTCACCTGGTGGTCCTATACTGAGCTCAGGAACTTCTAGTTGAGCAGGAATACCACTTCCAGAAAAGTGATCTGAACTAGATATATTGAATTTAAGTAACAGAGCGCTTGCCTCATCCCTTAGGCAACTGCTCTAGGGGTTCATCATCCCATTGTTAAAAACATCCAGCTCATTTCACAATTGGAAATCAATGTTAGACAAACAGAGACATTGTATCTTATTACATCACTTTCTCCACTAGTCTAAAAAGCCTCTAACACTCAGTATTGTTGTGGTTTTCCCCCCCCTCATACTGTGAACAGGTTGTTCCTAGAATCTGCAGTGTGCCAGCTTCAGAGCAGAGTATACATAACAGATACACAGCAGCTTTAAAATACACTGGTTCATCATCAGTCTCAGCCTGAGAAGTTTGGCTTTTCAGTGTTTTTCTGCTTGGAGAGCCCCACTCCCATGCCTGCCCCTAAGATTAGAGGGCTTCTTTTGTGCCCTCACAACTCAGAGGTGCTACATTCCCCTCACCTCCTCCTAAAAACTCTTTTGCTCGTATTAAACGTGAAGGCCAGGTTAACAAATGTGCTCTTGGGTTGTATGAGCTTAACCCTCCTGCTGTGTTTCAGGCTCCAAAAAGCTTGCAACACCATTATGAAAACATACGGTTCAGTTTAGCTGCTTAAAAATTATACTGTGAATCTCCAGGTCCCTTGGGATGGGTGCATGCTTTGGGGAGAACAGGAAAAAAGAGGAAGAGACAAAGCTCAGGAGTCGGCCAAAATACTCAGGCTCTGAGCTTAGCTCACAAAAAAAACTGCAGACCAAGTTTTCAATCTGCTGCCTAAGGACTCCTGGGATCCACAGACCACTTCTAAGGGCTCTCAACAGGTAGTTATGAGAGCAACAAAGCCATAAATTCTTGCAAGAAAATTCGTCATGGCTCTCAAAAACTTTTGGGGCCCATATAGCAAGTGGGTATGAAAGCTATTGATTACAGGATAAAAGTGTAACAAGCTGAAGAGGAGCTTGGGCTCCTTTTCCTCCATGACAAAGAGCATCACACCTCAGTTAAGAAAGCACAGACGCTCCAGCTACCCCCAGAAAGCAACTGGAAAACTAAATGTGTCTCCTCAGAATGCAGCTTTTGCTAGTTGCTCACACCAGACCTACATTCCTCACACGTAACACCCCCCAGGAACAGCACGAAAGAGAAATAAAGTCACCCTGGGCAATACAGAAGTTATTTGAAGGAGATCCAAGCCAGGAACACATTTTACAAAGTCAGATAGAGTATGGGGGGAATCTACCCCAAAACCCAGTCAAAAAACCCTCTCTGTTTAGCCAAGCAACTCTAAACCACAGATTCTCCTGTACAGCCTTTTCAGTGAGCAGAGGAAACTGAGGAGAGGGATGAAGTGATCCCAGCAGCTGGGCCACTTTGCTGGCCTGCAGGTCCCTGCCCTCAGCTGAGCACTTGTGTGTCCTTTCCTAAGGAGCTGCCCCTTCTCCCCAAATTTGTACTATGACCTCTTTACTTCAGTAACCAGAAGCATACCACATGTTGAACTTGCTGTTGTGTCGAAGGAGAGACTACAGGTCAGAGGAATTAACAAGAATATAAATAAATGGTGCGCCAAAACAATCGCAATGAAAATTGACCTGTAGAATAAGGTCTTAAAATCTCTCCTTTCTCTCTCCAGATACTGTGGAGTGTGCACACTTCCCTCTTTCCCATAGCTGCGAGTCCCACACTGCCAGAGCCTGAAACTTCTTTTCCTGAAAAGAAATATGAAGCAAGTCGTTTTTTGGGGGGTTTTTTGTTGTGTTTATTTTTTTGAGAAACAGGGCAGAACAATCTTCCCGTGAGTCCCTAAAGCACGACTGCTATGATCCCCCCAATCCCCCCATCTGCTTTCCCACCGGATGGCACATATTTACAAAGCACCCCTTGGAGGCAAGGGAAAAGAAGGAGAGAAAGAAAGTTGCTGTGAAGAAATCCAAAGTGATGGGAAGGTCTTAGGGAAGCTGTTGGAATGTATAATCAGCCCATTTAATACGGAACACTAATGCACAGCTGCTCAGAAAACTTGTCCAGTATGCTTCTGCAACAGTAAAAAAGACCTCTGAGGTCATTTGGTGCCTACATTATGGTACAAAGAAATTGTCTAATTGCAGAAACTTGTGTAGTCTTCAGTGTTAACCTCTTTCCCCCACAGCCAGCCAAGCTACACAGCTCTCCTGTTTAGAAAGCCTCAAACAGGATGACCAACAGAAAATGGATTAATAAAACCAACATGAAAAGTCTGTTACTGTTGATCCTAGATTTATATCAGGAATAATCTGGTTTTTCCCCTGAGCAGAGTAAAATAGGCCAGTGACGCAGAGCAGGACTCACCTTAAGACTGTTTCAGACTCCCTTTTTCCATCTAATTTGTCTGCCTCTGCCATGAAATCTCAGGCTCGTTGTGTAAGGGTTGAACTTGTAAATTCCCTTGGCCGGTGTGTTCCCTTGGTTTTAAGTGTCTCAATGCCTTATGTTCTCAGACTAGAAGGACCTTGATCCTGCAGGTGAAACATCAGAAACTTCAAGGAGGGACAAGGACAAGGCAGAGAAGGGAGAACAGAGCCCAAGAAAGCTCTGGAGTGCTTAGCAGAGCACACAACACCAGAGCCCAGAGCTTTAAGGCACCATTTTAATCCTTCTGTGCAGGGCACTGGATGGTGGCTCAGGCAGCTCTCAGGCTGGAATGGAAACTGTTAGTAAAGCAGCCCAGGGTCTCTGGAGAAGCCATAAAGCTTGCAAAGTAACTTGGAGAGATGGCTAAGCAGAGCTGTGAGCAGGGGTTGCTCCTTGTTTCTAAAGCATCATCACCACAGGCTGATCTGAATTGTGACTCACAAGTCCAGGAGGTACCTGCAGGTTATGTGCAAATGGGCCCCAGCTGACAGCCAGATCCCAGAGGAAAAAGCAGTGAGAGGGCTGTAATTTCAGTTCTTGGACACATACATGAGAATTTCGGTTCTCAGGGCTTTCACTTTGCTAAGTGTGCTCTCTGAAAACAGTGTTTGAAACAGGCCTCAACACTTGCTCATAACTTCCACAACCTGCCTGGCACCCTCCCAGCACTAGAAACCCTCACTACTTCTCTCGAAATTTGGCTCAGAAAACACAAATCCCAGCTTAAGGCCAAGTGAACACTTTGTGAGCCATTCTGTGAGTCTGGCCTGAGTTCAGTGTGCACATCATGTGTTTTCTGGGGAAAGAGGCTAAGCCAGATTCATCCACACAAAGTGCAGCCTGGTTCCTGGCTCCTTTCGGAGCCAACTTGCCTAACTTGCCTGCGGCCCGTCCTGGGCTTTTGCCTACAAAAATTCCAGAAGGACGAGGATTTCTCCCAGACCAAAGCTGCCCCCTCCTCCAAACCTGGCTGCCATCGGAGGCCCAAACGCGCCCTACAAAATGACATCTGCCAAGTGGGCTCTTGAGTTTGGCTTCTTGGGGAAAAGTGCCTCCTTTCAAAACTAACTTGCCTGCGTCCCGTCCTGGGCTTTTGCCTACAAAAATTCCAGAAGGACGAGGATTTCTCCCAGACCAAAGCTGCCCCCTCCTCCAAACCTGGCTGCCATCGGAGGCCCAAACCCACACCACTAAATGGCATCTGCATTGAGGGCTCTTGAGTTTGGCTTCTTGGCGAAAAGTGACTCCTTTTAAAGCCAACTTGCCTAACTTGCCTGCGTCCCGTCTTGGGCTTTTGCCTACAAAAATTCCATAAGGACGAGGATTTCTCCCAGACCAAAGCTGCCCCCTCCTCCAAATCTGGCTGCCATCGGAGGCCCGAGCGCGCCCCACAAAATGACATCTGTCAAGTGGGCTCTTGCGTTTGGCTTCTTGGGGGAAAGTGCCTCCTTTCAAAGCCAACTTGCCTGCGGCCTGTCTTGGGCTTTTGCCTACAAAAATTCCAGAAGGACGAGGATTTCTCCCAGACCAAAGCTGCCCCCTCCTCCAAACCTGGCTGCCATCGGAGGACCAAACGTGCCCCACAAAATGACATTTGCATTGAGGGCTCTTGAGTTTGGCTTCTTGGAGAAAAGTGACTCCTTTTAAAGCCAACTTGCATAACTTGCCTGTGGCCCTTGTGGGCTTTTGCCTACAAAAATTCCATAAGAAGGAGGATTTCTCCCAGACCAAAGCTGCCCCCTCCTCCAAACCTGGCTGCCATCGGAGGCCCGAGCGCGCCCTACAAAATGACATCTGTCAAGTGGGCTCTTGAATTTGGCTTCTTGGGGAAAAGTGCCTCCTTTCGGAGTCAAATTGCCTGCGTCCCGTCCTGGGCTTTTGCCTACAAAAATTCCAGAAGGACGAGGATTTCTCCCAGACCAAAGCTGCCCCCTCCTCCAAATCTGGCTGCCATCGGAGGCCCAAACGCGCCCTACAAAATGACATCTGCCAAGTGGGTTCTTGAGTTTGTCTTCTTTGGAAAAATGACTCCTTTCAAAGCCAACTTGCCTAACTTGCCTGCGGCCCGTCCTGGGCTTTTGCCTACAAAAATTCCAGAAGGACGAGGATTTCTCCCAGACCAAAGCTGCCCCCTCCTCCAAACCTGGCTGCCATCGGAGGCCCAAACGCGACCCACGAAATGACATCTGCATTGAGGGCTCTTGAGTTTGGCTTTTTGGGGAAAAGTGCCTCCTTTCGGAGTCAACTTGCCTGCGGCCCGTGCTGGGCTTTTGCCTACAAAAATTCCATAAGGACGAGGATTTCTCCCAGACCAAAGCTGCCCCCTCCTCCAAACCTGGCTGCCATCGGAGGCCCAAACGCGCCCCACAAAATGACATCTGCATTGAGGGCTCTTGAGTTTGGCTACTTGGGGAAAATGCCTCCTTTCGGAGTCAACTTGCCTGCGGCCCGTCCTGGACTTTTGCCTGCAAAAATTCCATAAGGACGAGGATTTCTCCCAGAACAAAGCTGCCCCCTCCTCCAAACCTGGCTGCGATCGGAGGCCCAAACGCGCCCTACAAAATGACATCTCCCAAGCGGGCTCTTGAGTTTGGCTTCTTGGGAAAAATGACTCCTTTCAAAGCCAACTTGCCTAACTTGCCTGCGTCCCGTCCTGGGCTTTTGCCTACAAAAATTCCATAAGGACGAGGATTTCTCCCAGACCAAAGCTGCCCCCTCCTCCAAACCTGGCTGCCATCGGACGCCCAAACGTGCCCTACAAAATGACATCTGCCAAGTGGGTTCTTGAGTTTGGCTTCTTGGGGAAAAGTGACTCCTTTCAAAGCCAACTTGCCTAACTTGCCTGCGGCCTGTCTTGGGCTTTTGCCTACAAAAATTCCATAAGGACGAGGATTTCTCCCAGACCAAAGCTGCCCCCTCCTCCAAACCTGGCTGCCATCGGACGCCCGAGCGCGCCCCACAAAATGACATCTGCCAAGTGGGCTCTTGAGTTTGGCTTCTTGGGGAAAAGTGCCTCCTTTAAAAACCAACTTGCCTGCGTCCCGTCCTGGGCTTTTGCCTACAAAAATTCCAGAAGGACGAGGATTTCTCCCAGACCAAAGCTGCCCCCTCCTCCAAACCTGGCTGCCATCGGAGGCCCAAACGCGCCCTACAAAATGACATCTGCCAAGTGGGCTCTTGAGTTTGGCTTCTTGGGGGAAAGTGCTTCCTTTCAAAGCCAACTTGCCTGTGGCCCGTGCTGGGCTTTTGACTACAAAAATTCCAGAAGGATGAGGATTTCTCCCAGACCAAAGCTGCCCCCTCCTCCAAACCTGGCTGCCATCGGAGGCCTAAACGCGCCCCACAAAATGAAATCTACATTGAGGGCTCTTGAATTTGGCTTCTTGGGGAAAAGTGACTCCTTTCAAAGCCAACTTGCCTAACTTCCCCGCGTCCTGTCCTGGGCTTTTGCCTACAAAAATTCCATAAGGACGAGGATTTCTCCCAGACCAAAGCTGCCCCCTCCTCCAAACCTGGCTGCCATCGGAGGCCGAAACGCGCCCTACAAAATGACATCTGCCAAGTGGGCTCTTGCGTTTGGCTTCTTGGGGAAAAGTGCCTCCTTTCAAAACCAACTTGCCTGCGTCCCGTCCTGGGCTTTTGCCTACAAAAATTCCATAAGGACGAGGATTTCTCCCAGACCAAAGCTGCCCCCTCCTCCAAACCTGGCTGCCATCGGAGGCCCAAGCGCGCCCTACAAAATGACATCTGCCAAGTGGACTCTTGAGTTTGGCTTCTTGGGGGAAAGTGCCTCCTTTCAAAGCCAACTTGCCTGTGGCCCGTCCTAAAGGTCTTGTCCGCAGAGGGAGGTGAGTGTTCAGTGCACTCCAGCACACATTTACAACCCAACTTGTTGCATAATACCTCCCCCAGATGGATCCCCTCCCCTGAGGGCAACATTAAAACATTAGAAGTTAAGTTCTCCCAATCAAAGGCAGATTGAGGCTTGGATTCAGTCTACTTCCCTTACCTCACCCAAGACCTGAATTGCCATCTGCACATGCCTGTTTCTCATCACTGGGTACCCTGGGATTCTGGGCCAGCCTTACATCAATCAGGCACTTTGGTGAAGACCCAGAAAAAAGGAGCCCCAGCCTTTGGTACCCATAAAGAAAGTCTTCCAGGGCTGGGTGACTATGTGATTGTGTTTTGGACCACTTGTTAAAGCATCAATGATACTGCAAAACAAACCCAAAATACAGACTGCAGATTTTGGCACAACACCCTTCCTATGAGGTTATGCTGCCTCAGGAAGGTTATGGAATAGTTTCTCATGAGCTCCTCATTCAACACTTAAACCAAACCAGGGGGGATAGAGGATATGGAGCATGTTCAAACAAATTTCCACACATCAAGGCCTTTATCTGAGTTGGACTTGCTGTGTTGCAGCAGACTGAGAAAAGTCACTTAGGAAGATGCTCCTGAATGAAAGGCTACTATTATGACCAAGGTAATTCTGTGAGCCCAAATAATGATCCTAGACTTACCACTGGGGTATGAGTAGCATCTTCTCCAGTAGGGAAAATGTAATATTGTACTTCAGAATTTAAGAATCCCAGAAAATTAGGGATTAAAAAAAAATACTTAACGTATTTCCCAGTCTAAACAACTCTTGTTTGTGCCTGAAACCTTCCTGGCTCTGACTCATCTCCTTGCATGCTCCACCTTGTGCATGGGATGAAACCTTAGCCCCATCAAGTCCTGTCATCCAGAATGTAGTCTGACAGTGACTGCCAAACCTTCCGGGGAGGCTGTGAGTGCAAGCAGCTGCTAAAGCCGCACGAACAGGACTGCATGGACATCCATACTCTGACCTGCACGCTGTCAACACATCACCCTTTCCAACACACAAGCAATGCTCTTTTGTTGGTCTGGCTGAGGGAACACCAGTGCCCCTCCCTGGCAGAGCTCAGAGTGCAGGGAGACAAATGCAGAGCTGCTTTCCTCCTGGTCACCTATCCACATCCTGTTTTCCCATCAGCAGCAGAGCGTGCAGGAGGCAAGGGTGGAGGCTCTCTGCTCTGTGGTGCAATGCTGCTACATCATCCCCATCAAGATCAGATGTCAGCAAGACACAAGGGATTGGCACTTCTCATACCGATTTTTTCCAGTAGCTCGCTCTGCTTTATCCATGGAAATCACAGCAAGTGCACTGTGCCAAGTCCTGATCCCACTGAAGTCAGTGATGGAGCTCCAGTTGACCTCAGTGGGGCTGGGCTTTAAGTAGCACCACGTAATCTTCTGCACTTTATGAAGCATATGTGCATTCTCTCCCTGCCCGGTTATTTGACTTTCACACTCTTGATGGAAATGTGTCTTTATAAATGTACAAATAGCGCAGCAGCTGTGTGTTTATGTAACCTCGTTTGAGGGCCACATGTATTCTCACCCTTGTGCTATTAATATTTATACTGCCACAACCACATACACAAATATACCTCACACAAATACACATGCATGCAGTGGAAAAATAAGGAAAATAGATTTAAACCCCTTGTGAGTCAGTCATGCCTTTGCAAAATTCCACGGGAAGGCAGATCTGTGTTCTTGAAAGAGATTATGAAGAAAGTTTTTGCTAGATCCTGGTGACTGTGCAAACTTCTGTTCTTTTGCACCATTAGTTTCTGCACAGCAACACCTCTTCCTGATTTCAAGTGACCTGAGTCCAAAACATTTTGTGGAGCAAAGTCAGATCTTTCAGCCAGTTGGGAGACAGACAATTGATAGGGCAGCCAGGACTCCAAGTGCTGCAAGCTATTGATGGCAGGGCAAGGGACTCCAGCTGCTGCTGCTGCTGCTTCCCAGCCATGGTAATAGCATTGTTCAGAAGGCCACAATGGAGCTGGGGAACAGCTTTTCATGAAAATTACTTTTTTTTTTTTTAGTAAAAAAATGCTGCTTTAGTCAATCTGCAAATTACAGAACTTGTTTCAAATGCAAACACGTAAAAAACCTGCAAAACATACAGCCTAGATATTTTATTTTGACAACTCAGATGAAACATTTTGATTTCCTCATGCTGAGAAGCTTAGCATTCTTGAATTTACTTCCATTTAATCTTATCTGTTCCAAAAAATAAAATCTGGTTGTCCTACCCTAAATATTATTTTTTTAGTTTCTGCTATGCTGGAGAAATTAGCTTAAGTTATGGCTTAAGTTTGGCCAAGTGCAATTTCTTTTCTTCCTTCTTCCACACTGATTTTCCAGCTCACTTAAGGGACCAGCTCCCTTTAAGAAGCCGAGTCCATCCCAGATTTTGAGACCAAAAGGCAAATGTGAAGGTGTGAGTAGGACAGGCTTTGTGCACCCATTTGCACAGGATGCAGGAGGCAGAGAGCAAGCAGTCTTGCTAAGTCTTCTCCTTCCCTTTTACAAGGAAACTTTGCTGTGAGCCCGCATGGCTGTTCTGATGCCAGCAAGTTCCCTGCAGATGGAGAGAGCAAATAAAAATGTGCATATTTACATTATACATGCAGATTAGATAGTGTGCATTCCTCACAGCCTGTCCCTGAAACACCCTCCAAAAGGAGCGTGGGGGAGAATGCAAAGAAGTTGAGTCCAACTCTGATCTCCTATTGTCTCACTCCCACACTACGGGAATTAGACAATATGTACCCCCAGCTGATTAACCCTTTCTAGTGACCTGTATCATGGACAAAACTCTCAGTCTCTGGCAATCTCTATGTTAGTGCAAAAAGAGGAAATATTTGCTTACAGAATAGTGCTAAATTAAAAACTCAGCAGAATTATCTGCAGGGTGGCAGCAGTGGTAATGATGGGGAAATTAATTACTACATTTCTGAACCTTTGTATGATTCGATGGAAGAAGAGAGTGTGCAAACAAGGAGTTACCCTGACACAGAGAAAAACAATTTAAAGATTGGACTGAATCCCTGTTGTATTTACAAAGAACTTTTGCAATCAGGCTGACTTCCTTAGGCCACTTCACCCCTTGAACCTCTCTCTCTCTCTCTCTCTCTCTCTGAACATCCTTCCTCTCTAAGTTGGTTTCAGGCTCTGTGTGTTTGCCTCCCTCCAGTCTCATACCTCTACCAGACTCACTTTCCTACTGTGACGTCAGTCTGGGGAGAGTTCATGAGGGAAGTAAGAATCCAGTGATGGGACACCCAAAGTCTGCTGCTGGGGAAGGCCAAATAAAGTTCCTTGGGAAGCAGTGGGAGGAAAAATGGGAGAGCAGTGTCAGACCCATCTCTTCCCAGACCAGGTTGGGAGATTTTTGGACTCAAATCCCTTTCCTTCTGCTGAGCTAGGTCTTGGATACTTGCCTAGGACTGATCTGTTCAATCCCATCTGCACTGAGAGCACCAAGACCAGAGCTTGGGCCCATGGTAGAACACTCACCTTGCTGCAGGTGTCCCCTTCCTTGACCTTGAGTTAGACACTTACATGTGCAAAAAAATTCTGCATGGACAGAAGTCTGGGATCATGGTTTGCTGACAGACCCAGGGTGGGAGAATTCTGTGGCGATGAGAGGCCATTGCCTGGGCCACAAGGAGCCACTGGCTGAGCCCACTGCTCCCTGTCCCCATTCCCACTGCTCCCTGTCCCCTCTCCCACTGCTCCCTGTCCCCTCTCCCACTGCTCCATCCCCTCTCCCACTGCTCCCTGTCCCCATTCCCACTGCTCCCTGTCCCCATTCCCACTGTTCCCTGTCCCCTCTCCCACTGCTCCCTGTCCCCATTCCCACTGCTCCCTGTCCCCATTCCCACTGCTCCCTGTCCCCTCTCCCACCTGTAGCACTCCTGTCTGCCCTCTCAAAAGTGTTGCCTCGGGGCACTTCTTTGTTCTTCTGCCTCTTCATGGAGAGAGCAACACTCTCACTCACACCTGCTCCCTTCACCCTCCCACGCAGCTCAGCATTGCAACAAAGTTGGGAAACTCTGCCCACTTCTCCCCAGAAAATCCTTGCCAGGTTCTGCCAGCTGCCACCTCTGCCAGCTGCCACCTCACTGACAGATGTTCTGCTCAAGTACTCTCTATCATTTTTACATAGTGGCAGCCTGGTTAAATATTTCACGCCTCATGCCAAATTTTTAGTGCTCCCAGTTGGAGGGAATGGCATTACCAAATTCAGCCTGGGCCATCCACAATTCTGGGGTGCTGCTTGCTGAACTCTCCGTGGTCTTCCTTGTAGGTGGGTCACAATTTTTTGTGTGAGAAGCAGCTTTCTTTGGAGTCAGGTTAATTCCAACCTTTTGAGCTGCAAGAAGAACCTGCACAGTGCCAGCTGCAGGAAAGGGCTTGGCTGAATATAAGATATGGAGAAATGAGAGATTCATGGCATTTCCAGGCAAATGAATACATTATACTTTTTGATACCTTTTTAAAAGTGCAGTTCTCCAATTTATATCCATGAGGTATAAATTGCCTTTGACTTTTTCCATATAGAGTTTGTTTCTGACGCTGATAAACTCATGTGGCTGTATGAGATCAAAACTGTAGATTAAGCAAAAAAAAAAATGAAAAAGAAAAGCACCTGTTTTAGGTCCCAAATCAACCCCCAAATATATGTGTGGACTTAAAAATTAGGAAATTGCTCTTGCATTTTTAAAGGAGCTGTTTGAACATTCAGCCCTCATTCACTTAGCATATACAATATTGCCTATTCAGAGCCTTGGAGCCCAGTTTATTTTAGTGTTATATCAATTTGGTGTTCCAGCGCTGTAATTCTCTGCTAGGTCAATGCCAATCCTGTTGAGTTCTTTCAAGGTACAATGTCTCAGCTCACAGAAGGGCAGGTGCAGAGTTAAACAATTAGCCCATTGCCATCCTAGAGCATAGGAAAATGTAATGATAACCCAAGATTTTACTGCAGAAAAGGAGCCCCAGATGCAGTGTGTGATTGAAGCTGGCAGATCACCGCATTTACAGCAAGTTAAATGCAGGTCTGTAGCAATTTTGTGTCAAATTGAAGGAAAATAGTAAAGTCAATGTGTCACAAAGTACCATGCAAATGTTGTGAATAAAAGCTTCAAAGGGTACTAAAGTGCCATTGATTACCTCTGAGAGGTTCTTTAAGATCTTGAGCCCAAGAAAAAGAACTTACATATACACTGTAATGTTAAACCATCGTCTCCACATTTCGAGTAATCACCTCTTCTACAGACAATCCAGCCATTAGCACCCTGTCAGGGGGTTATCACTAAAAATACACAAGGAAATCACAGCAAGTTACATCCCTGCTAAGATCAACAGCATTATGCCCTTCAAAACCCACCAGTGGTCACCTCTGCTTTGGCAGCTAAGATTTAAAGAAGGATTAACATGTTTATTCTGAATGATGCTTTAATGTCTTGTGTATCCTGAAAGCCAGTCAGAATTCAGAGGTGGTAGCAAAATGCCTCATCACCTTTCTTTATATTTTCATTGTGCCTCCTACCATGGCTTGTTTTATAGATATAGAATCTAATAAACTAAGATCATATACTTTTGGGGAGAGGAGAAGAGAAGAAAATTACATGCTTGGTTGGTAATGATAACAAGATTGCCATAGGAAGCGTGTCATTTTGAGGAGGAATTTAGAGCAATGCGGTGCTCACATGGCATGGGCGAAGCTGATTTAAACCTGACAGTGCAAAATGGAGATGGGGAATGAAAAGGGAAATCACTGACTGTTTCCAAGTGTAACCTCCAAGGACTGTCATTTTTAGCTCTCAGAAACATGTGTCCATGAACAGTGTCAGGCTGGCACATGTTCTTTAGTCCTTTTCAGCCCTCCTCTAAGGCAACAGGCTGAAGATAAAGAGGAAGAAGAGTAGAAGGAATGAGCTGATATTAACCACAGGCAGGTATCCACAATGGAACGCTGTGCCATGTCCTGGTTTTCACAGTCCAAGAAAGATGTTGGCCAGTGTAAAGTGCTTTGGGGAAAAAAAAAAAGAAAAAAAAAGCAAAAAAAAGCTATAATTATTGTTTCAGAGACAAGAGATGTCACCTTAGACTCAAATCTCCAATTTACCTGGGACCAGTTGGTTGGCTGACTTGGATACAATTTGGAAATTCTTACATGAGAAGCATTGTGGCAATAAACTGATGCTGGATGACAGTAACAGCCGGTTACAACAGCCTGAGATAAGAGCTAGACAGTGCATTTTAGAGCATTTAGCATAAAACATCCTTCCATCAAAACCGCTCATCTCATCCTTCTTCACTAGCACCTCTGTTGCTGTTTCAACCCTTGAGTGGTTTCTTTCATTTGTTTTTGACACTCTGGGCTTGTTCTAAGGCTGGTGAGTGATGACATTCCCTGAGCTGCCTTACAGGGAAGTGGAGTAAGAAGGAATGACAGCAAGGCATGTTCTGGGAGCACCATTCTCTGCTTACCACGCTCCATGAGCATTTTTAGGGTCAGGCTACCTTCTGAGGAGGGAGCTGAGCACCAGAGCCCTGCTCTCTTCTGTCTGTGTGGCCAGTAGCTCTGTGCTGTTAACACATGGGCTGCATGCACTGGGACAGGGAGCAGCTTGTGTTTGCAGGGACCTCCAAGGAGAACAGCCTGGAAACGTCAGAACTCCTTTCCTTTACAGACCCACTCTTGGGAAGTGCAGGAAGAAGCTCAGTCCAGCCACAGACTGCAGTAAGGAGGGTGCTGTCATGCAGAAAATCTTGGCAGAAGCCTTCGAGTGCTGAGCCCTCTCCCAGCACCACAAACCAACCCAGCCAAGCGAGCGACAGCTACTAACAGGCCATCTCCAGCCTGGCCCAGATCCGAGTGTCTGTCTGAGCCAATGCTCACTAGCACTGTGCTTTACCTAGACAGAGTCAGCCAGGTGGCATTGGCAAGGAACCAAGACAAGCAGCTCGTTCCTGGGGAGTAGTCTTCCATCCGAGATGGCACGTGATGGGCGATGTGGTGCATATTGGCAGCGAGATCAGATGTGCCTATAACAGTTTCTGAAGCTCTGGAACTTGTTCAGGCTTGAAATTTAGAGAAATTTGGTTAGCTTGTTCTGTTTTGTCTGAATAGCACTTATTTTTTTCGTATGTGGGATCTGGCTTCAGCTCCTGTTGGGAGTGCTGAAATTCCATCACAAAAGCTGCCTCATCACTTAGCTTTTTATTATAGTCTTTCAGCACCACATGACTGTTAGTGAATCTCCAGCCATGCTGAAAATGGGAAAAAACAACCAGTAGCTTTTCAGATAGTGCAAAAAGACCATGTGTTTCTGCCAACAGCCACCCCCATTTGCATTTCCCCTCTCCCCCAGCTACCACAAGATGGGATTAACTGGAGGTCCCCATTACCTCCAAGATGATTATTTGCGGTGGGAGGTGTTTTTCAGAGTGAGTGACAGCACTGTGGTGGGAAGAAGAGAGATCCCTTGAGGGGCCTCTAATACCCCTCTTTGCATTTCCCATTCCTTAGTAATTACTCCTCTGCAGGCCTGTCCCGCAGGGCTGGCCTGCCTAGCCAGTAATTGCCAGAGGAATCAAAATACAAAGTATGGCAGCTACAGGCATCCAGTGGAAAATGGACATGCACAAGGCTAAGGGAGAGAGAGAGAGGGGAGAGAAAGCACATTAAAGAAAAGGCAACTCTTGCAGCAGGCTAGTGTGTCCTTGACCGAAGGAGACATCAAAGACAGCTCCAGTGATTTACTCTTTGACAGCCTGGCATGTCTGTGATTCACTGAGCTAATCAATTAGGTGATACATTCCCCCTCCCTGCCACCCCTTTATTTTTAACAGCTTCTTGCCAAGAGTGGAAGTGCTCCAGAACTGAATGGGTAACCACATCCAGACCGTGCTGCAAGACCTGATAAATATCATCCCAGTGGATCTGCAAGGAGGTCAGGACTCTACTAAAGGGAATTTGTCAATTGGACTCTACTAAAGGGAATTTGTCAATTGGGCAAGGCAGTTTATCCCCATCAACAGTGCACGACACGTATTCCTGAGTAATACAAGACAGTCAGTGTTGCAAAGTTGCACATCTCCTCTATTTAACTGGATTTCGGTAAATCCCTACCTCACCCCTTCTGTGCCACATGCAGGCTTTACAAGACATCCAGCACTTCAGACCTTCAGCCCTGTGCAAAGCAAAGTGGCCTTAAGAAGTACCCCTCCCTCTGAACATACATATTTACATCTAGAGGCAGCAATATTTCTTAAACCCAAAGAGACTCTTCAAATTCTTCCCCTCCTTTTTGGGTGCACATGCTTCTACACACAGGAATAAGAGATGCACACAGCAAGTCAGAGGCCCTTCAGGGGCACCCACCCACACACAGGTATGTGCCTCAATCGTTTCCATATTTATGATCTGTCACCTGAATCACAGTTCAAGAATTTACATATGCAAGCACTCACCGTGAGTTCACATAGGATGTGCCATGTGTGCACCATCTCCAATGCATGCACCAACTTTCAGCCAGTGGCTGCTCTGATGACTGCTAACGGGGGAGGAATTAGTAAAAAACCAGCATTCTCATTGTCTGGTTCCTCCAGCTGGTTCCAGGTGGGATGTAGGCAAGCAGAGCACAGCTTTACATCTCAAACCAACAGCATCTGCAATAACAAAACCTTTAGAGCTGTTCAGTGTTGAATCCTTGACATCTAAAAACCAAAAACAAAGCACAGCCCTCCTGCATTTTCCAAGCACTCCATTGAGGGACAGCACTCTCCTCTTCATATAGGAACATCATGTGGGCTGTCCTTTTTTTTTAAAATGAGAGCCACTTTCACAGCAGAGCAATTCCCACTCCTGGGAGGCACAGAGGCTGGGGAATGCATCACTTCAGGCTTCTGGGACTGAGAGCTGCAGCCAGACTGGTACTGCAGAAAGAAACCTGCGTGTATTGTTTGTGTTTCTTCTCTCCTAATAGGAAGCTACAGAAATCTGATCACAGTTTAGTACAGTTAGGGAGAGAGCAGTTTCAGGGTTTGAGGAATAAACCTTTCCACACATGGTATTTTCTGAAGATCATGGTCATCCCAGCACAGAAATCTTCTCAGGGATACACATAGGATAAACCATTTGGAGGCATAGCCAGAAGCTGAACGAGTTAGTCAGAGCTTGGGTGCCATATCAGTATTTGCAGTGTTTAAAATTTCATTGATGATAACATCAGAAATCTCTAGTCTTTCTGGCTGCAAGATATCTTTTGAGCATGGCCACTGTAATGCTCCCCATATGACTATGCTTATGCACAGCTCAAATAAGCAATCACAAACTGATGACAACACCTCGGAAAAGAGCCACAGTTACTCCTGAAAAGTTACTCTTGAAAAAAACCCAAGACCTGACAGGAATTATCTCAGGGTAATTCTTAGCTAATGTTTACTACTGATTATTCCTTTGTTATTTGTTAACAAAGAGGAGAGGACAGTTTTGTGCCCTGGCAGAGCACCACAGACCCAGGTTTGTTGGGAAGCTGGGAGTTCACCCGGGTTTAACTCCACTTCTTAGCCTCATGAGACATAACATAGTTGCATGGTGAAGAAATCCTCCCCTCTGGGTTCTGACTGCAGATCTCTCACTCTGGCTCATTGAGTTCTAAGAATGTAGGCAAAAAGCTGACAGTCTTACCCCATTCACTTCCCTTCATAGCACAGACTGCCTTGGGCATCCCAGGGTGCACCCAGCTGAGCCCTGGCTCCCGGCTCCCCCTTGCTGCTTGGTAGCCTCCTTTGAAAACAGAGACATTGTTGAACATTCTTTGATTTGATCTAGGTGAAACCTCTCATCAGGTCCTGCTGCTCTTCATGGGAAAATACCCACAGGCAACAGAGTCCAATTTTTACCCATTCAGCTTCAGGCATAAATTTGCTGTTTTCAAAGTGGAGACAGCATCAGATGGCAGAGTGAAGGGGGGAAAAAAGTCCTTTACCAGCTGTGAAAACTGCCCTTTTAATTTTCATGAAAAGATATGAGACAAGAACAAAACGTATGTTCTGCTGGCTGTTTCATTCCTTACTGGTGTTGTCAACAGCGAGCATTTCCTTTCACCATTCATCTCTTTGAAGTCATTAGTTGTTGGATCTCTTTTAGCTTCACTTCTTTCTCCTCGGTGAATTACATCCTCCTAGATATCACCTCTTGAATTCACATTTTATTTGTGTGGGGCAAGTTTTATCTGTTCTGCCTGTGATATGAAAATTGTTGTTTCCTCTTCTCTCACCCAATATTCTCTGTTGAGGTATAAATCCTTTACCTATTTCTGTTACTACACTTTGAGATTTGACTTCACATGTAAGACTTTCTGGTTTACATCTACACTGGATCTCATTAAAACTGTGCATCAGTCCAGATTTCTCCTCATTAAAACAGTCAGAGCTTATGGGAAAATAGTTATAATGAGGCCAAAGAGTATGGCTCAAAAACAAATTCGAATAGCTCATTAACAAGAGAAGATAAGTCAGATACCACTGCTGTTCCCTTTAAAGATGAGAGCCATCCCAGCCCATGGAGCTTAGCAACATTTAGTCTTCAAAATCAAGGCAAAGCTGTCTACTTCACTGAGGTGTGTCTCACAGCCTTAGAAGTGTCCTGGACTCCTGTGTGCTGTGATAATACCTGCAGATGTTCAGGAATCACTTAATGAGCTTAGGGCTCATTTCCCACTTCCTCAGTGTTCCCACTATACCTGGAAAAGCAGCACTTTGCACACTGGAAACTCAGCTGCTGATGCTCTTTCCTCCCCTACTACAAGGTGGATCCACGCCTTCCTGATTCTGTGCCTTTGGCGTTCTGTTTCCTCTCCCTCAGAGTTGCTGAGGTCTGTACATCAACCTGACTCAGATTTATTCCAAATATTCACCAGAATCTTGGTGGTGGGAACCTAGTCTGACATGGTGATGTATTGCACCCATGGAGGATTTCAGAATTCCCCTTCTTTCACACAAATAGACAAAACCAGAGAGAAGTGTTCAAGCTTGCAAAAAGGCCTTAAAAGAGCTCATCTTGTATCTTTTTTCTTCTTCCCCTTCTGGGTAACATCCATCAGGAGCTACTATACACTTGGAAGTGCTATCAGGAGCTATCAAGTTTTTCAGCTGCAAAGGAGCAGACAGAAAACCAATGCCTAGGCTTTACCCTGCCCTTACCCAGGCTAGGTGGCTGAACACTATGGAATATCTGTGAAAAACACCAAGCAAGGACCTTAGAATTTATGCACTCATATTATTGCATTGCTGGGACATTTCTCAGGATGAAGCCATTCACATTGTAAAATACCAGTGCACTAAAAAGCTCAGGAGGAGCCTCATAGCACTGACAATCTGGCTCATGTGTTCTTATTTTTATCTTATAATTATTGTATCTTGTTCTTATTTTTTCTCATTATTATCTATGTTTGATAGGTACTCACACTACCTATCAAAGAAAAAAATCTAACATCAGTGGTATTTAATGCTGAACTTCTGGCTCAATTCAGTGCAGGCTCAAGATGTTGTAATTTGACATTCTCACAAGATGCTCTGTCTCCTTCTAGAGCTGACATGATGGGTGCCTCTTCTGAGATGGGTGATGTCTGGCCATGGAAAGCCTGCTGAGTGATGATGCCACAACTATGGAGTGCCCCATCCCCAGGAACAGTGTGGCTGCCACCATCCATCAGGCTCAAACTCCTGTGCTTCAGCTGCAGGGCAGTGTGGGAGCTGCTTGCTCTGGGTCTCTGCGTGTGGCTGACAGAGCTGCCCAAATGAAATGGGAAGGTGTCATCTCCCCTGGAGGAATATGCTCCTAAGTCAGAAGCAGGAACACAACTATATTTGAAAACATTTTAATTTTAGCTTATCATTCATAATTCCGCTTGTGCACGTCATAGTGACTCATGCTTTGTTCCTTCTTCCTCGAGCTGGTAGTTGCAGAAACAACACGATTCTTCGTTTACTGCATGGTATCTCTATTTGAGGGCTTGTTGTTGCAGTGAGGTTTGGCTCTAGCAAGGGCTTCTTCTCAACCAAACACTACTTTGCCATGAAAGGTTGGATAAATGCCTTTTTTTTTCCCTCTAAGAAATGTGGTTTTGGTAAAATGCAGATGCAGTAAATGCAGATGCAGTGGTCACAACTGTCTGAAACAGGAAAGGCCTCCAAATGAAAAAGGAGCTATGAACATAACGGAGAGGAGCATCAAATCCTTTTCCTCATAGCACTGCCAAGCCCTCAGCAGATGTTCAGGCCAGATGATTCCCCAGAACATGTGTGCCATATCCTCTACCTGCTGCAAGCCACAAAATGTCACCCCGCAAGACCTCGTAATAAACTTCAGACCTTGTGCAAACAAGACAAAACCTTCCAAACTATGGGGTATTACAAAGGAAAAGGAGATACCAAAGGGAAAGGAAGGAGCAAACAGCTCCTTAAAGCTACCCCAAATGTTCTACGTGCTCTGATACTGACTTTTCCTAATGTAAAGCCATGGCACTGTGCTAACAACTAGCACTTTTTGTACCCTGGAGCTCATGGCTCACCTAAGCTTTCTCTGATCCCTCCAGTGAGCCATTAGTGCACCAACTGTTCTGAGGTTGTTTTAGCAACAGTTTGAAAAGTGATTTTTATGAGCTGTTTATTACTTTCTCAGATTTATTGTGTTCCATTTAGACTGATTATGTGGGGGAAAAGAAAATCTCAAAAAAACATGAACCAAACCAAACTAAAAAGGCTATATGTCTGTTCTTCCTTTATTTTTCTCTTTCCCCTACACATTTGGAATAAGTGTCAGAATTAATTTTAGGCAACATTGTGAGGAGCAATAATTAGTCTTGAATATTTCAAAGTTTGAGCATTTAAATTAAGGTTCTTGTGAGTGAATTTAGTTGCAGGAGGTGATTTGTGGATTCATTCCAAATGATGACAAGGTGATTACCTTCTCCTCCTGTCTCAGGAATCTGTGTCTCAGGCTTGACATGTAAAGGTGGATATACCTTACATTTTAGGAGCCTGATGATTCTGATGAGAACTTCTCCACAGCCCAGACCTGAAAGCCTGACAGGTGTTGCACCAAACAGGGGCTGTGGGAAGGATTTCTTCTCCAAGGATACGGGGCTATGCAAATTAACATCAAGCTGCTCAGAAACATCTCATCTAGATGATAAAGGAGAGTTCTTCTGCCAATAGCACCAGTCTGCATGGTTGAGCTTTGGATAAAAGCTGGTGTGTTGATGAATTAAGGGTCTTTTTTCTCCATTTATTCTTCCTCCATGTATTTTCCTATCATAGCTCCCACCACGAATTTCAGCAAATTTCCAGTTTTAGCTGTGGTCATAATGTTATTGTAAGCAAGTACAATGTGCAAGCAAGAACAAGTGCAAAATAGGTACCCAGCCTGCCAGTCCCCCAACACAGCTGCAACAAGCTCAGATCCTATTTATCCCAGCTTCAATGGCAAGGGAGTTATCCCACTCCACATGATGCCTGTGGGAGCTGGTCTACTGATTGCAAAAAAAGCTC
Organism: Cinclus cinclus; assembly: GCF_963662255.1. Taxonomy (NCBI): domain Eukaryota; kingdom Metazoa; phylum Chordata; class Aves; order Passeriformes; family Cinclidae; genus Cinclus; species Cinclus cinclus. Next base: position 14,701,642 of record NC_085058.1, read on the forward strand.
TGGGAATTGCAAGACGGAGTCCCAGGAAATCCAGTGAGACTGAAAGTTGGACACACAGCTGAATGTTTTCCCTTTCCCCTGGCAGTTAATGAGAGGAAAGCCCAGGAGGGTTCTTTGCCAGTTGTGGGCTAGGACATGTGGTGGGAATGTGGTTCCTGTCATGGGCACATGGGAGCAGCTCCTGCAAGGAGGAGGGAACCAGTCTTTATGGGATTAAACACATCCTTGGCTGTGTGAGGCACCACTGTGTTTCTGACTCATCACTCGTCTTGTGGATTTTTCCTTTTTAATTTTTTTTTCTGGTCTGTCCACTGACTGAAGATGCCATGGACAGTGAACTTTCCACCAGCCCTAAAGAAAGGGTTTTCTTAGGTGATATCAAGACAGAAATGAAGATCTTAGGTGTACACAGTAAATAATATCCACCCATCAGCTTTAAAATCAGCTGTATATAATAAAAGCAAGAAGCTAAACATCTTGCTGCTGATATAGTTGTCATCCAGGCAAGACAAGCCTCCTGTTGAAGGCTCATTCATGTAATTCCTCTAAAGGCCAAATGCAGACTTAAGAATCTGAGAATTCAGAGATTTGCCCTGCTGCCTTGTTACCCTGCATGATCATTTCTGATAAGTGTTCTCATTTAATCATTTCCCTGCACAAAGCCCAGGGTTCTCTTATGTTTGCCTGTGTCATATTAATAAAAGTCCATTTGGGAGGATGCTGGGGGTGGAAATTATTTGACCAAGGTTAAGTAACAATTGTACAAAATTGTTTTGACATTATGTTAATATCTGCTCGTGTATTATCCTCAATTTAAAGTTAATCACCAAAATTACCATTGCAGTTCCCAAAATCTAATGAAATAAGATTTGTTGAGGTGTGAATAATACAGAAATTGAGATGCGCACAGTCACCATTAAAAAAAAATGGAAATAAACTGCTGGCTTTAACTCTCTGAGTGCTCATATAAACTGAGGTGAGTTCACAAATTGTATCAGACCTTTAACACTCTGAAATTGTGGCAAGGACTGAGCAGGGTCTGGAGCAATGTGTCCTGCTCATGGGCTTGTGTGTGCACACAGGGCTCAGCACAGCAGGGTCCCACCCCTGTCCCAGCTCCTGGGGCATGGCTGGACATTTCCAGCTAATAAATCTGAATTGGTGCTTGAATGGCCAGTGGGCTTCACCATGACTTGGCTGTGCTAGGATGAACACATCTGATCTGGAAAGATGAAGACAGGCCATTGCTACCATGAATAAGCTTTTTCAAAAATATGATGACAATAAATTTTAATAACAAAAACAGTGGGGAAATATTAGCACAAGGAATGAAAAGAGATGGAGGAATCTGTTTGCCTCTTGTGTTGCACCTGAATGAATGCAGAGAAAATAAAGGAAGAAACATCAGTGCTGCATATGACAGTCTGGTCCACAGCTAACTGTTAGCTGATTTACATAAAACAAACACACAAATATTTTTTTAAAAAAATAACCTAGATCCATACTCACACAGAGTCTTGGTGCAGAAAGAATTCAAAGATAAATTGTGTGCTACTAGGAGAAAGTAATAATAGCTATTTTTGTAAGATTTGAAAATGGGAAATTGTGGTGGATTTGAACCAGGGTTTCAACCACAGCAAGAAAATATATAATAGTTCTGAGAAAGGGCATCCCAACAGCACACCTAGAGGCTTGCTGCCTTAGATGTGCGAGTGGGTTATAAGGGGAAGGGTGGGATAGGTGCTGCAGGCTGGGCTGGGAGTCAGAGACACGACTGTGAGCATGGCTGGGTGGCTCAGGGTGTGTTTGCAGGGACACTGATGCTCTCTGCTTCACCTGTGCCATTTCCAGTCCAGGGAACAGGCACAGAAAGGAAGAAACAGGCGATAATGTGCAGAAAAGAGAGACGATAAATCCAAAATAAAAGGACCAAAGAAAGGAATGGAGGAGAAACCAAACCCAGACAATTGCAGCATCTTTCCACAGATTTGCCACAGACATGACTAAAAGTTGTCACAAATTGCAGAGCAGTAACATTTCCTTATGTCCAGATTGAAGTATAAGAAAGACAATAAAGAAGAAAGCAGAAGCAGACATACATGATCCATTTTTTGATCCTCACTTCACACACCAAACTGAACTAACTTCACTGGGAGAGGCAGTAAGAATCAAAATTTTTGACAGAAAACGCCAATTTTCGTGTGCAAAATGAATCAGTCTGCATTTGCATCTAGTTTTCCTAAGGCTGAGTATACAGGGATCAAGTCAGCCACAGCCCAACCTGTTCTGGCACAGTAATTGCAGCCAGTTTTGTGGATAACAAGTACAATTTCAAGGGAGGAAACAAGCTTGAAGGAGACTGAAGACCTGAGCCTCTGTTGGCCTCAAAAAGCTACAGAATAGCTGCATTGTTGGCTTTAATAAATTCCCCATGGAGATTTCATATCCTCTCTAAAGTGGTTCCACAAAATCCTGTTTTCAGCTCCTTCACCTACCATTATCTGTAAAATGATCCTTGTTCTCCTGGTGTTGGGGCTTTTGCTGTGACATCCAAATAAGAATGTTTTGATTCATAGAGGTGAAGAATTAAAGATGCTTTTCTCTTGATTTTTTTTTTTTTTTTTTTTGTTATGCAATAGAGCCAAAAATCTATCAGGACAAAATTGATAACTGCTGCCAGAAATAAGAGAAAAGGGCCCAGGCATAACATGCTTAATATGTGGATGTAGCTGCATTTCAGAAAGAAAACTAACAGATTGAACTATCCCACAAGTTACTAGAATTTGAAAAAAAATCATTTCCACAATGGTTAAGAAGGAGGTGAATTTTAGAAGTGCTGGTACAACAAAGAATCTTCCTTCTGAAACATCCAAGTTCTAAGTACCATGAGAAAATTGAGCTAGAGGAGATGTCCTCTTCTGGCAAAGTGTCATTAATGCCGAGCTGTGTGTGACAATGTCACCCTCTTGTAGCTCAAAAAATAACTGCAAGTGAAAGCCTTGTAGTGGCACAACCACCTATGGCCACATCAAACTGCCTGCAGCCAGTCCAGACCTTGGAGGACAATTAGTCCCAGGCTGGGCTGGTACTGGAGTGCAAGAAAGGATTGTAGGCTTTGAGGGGTCAGGCTGAGAGCTGGGATCATGAACACAAAGTAAATATTCAACCACAGAACAACAAATCAAATAAAGGGGAAAAAAATAAATAACCATCTTTTGATCAATGGCTGTTACAGGCAGGGATCAAAAAGAAAGAGCCCCACAGTGCATAGCAGGGATGGAATTAGCCAAGGGGCTGGCTATGTCAGAGGGAGAAGCTTTAGCAAAAAAATAAAAGGCAAAAAAAGAAAGTCAAAAGTGTTCTGGTGACCTTCATCTAAACAGAAGACCACAGACAGACATCAGGAATGGTTTAGTAGATTTATAATTCAAACTCCCCTCATTTTAAAGTGTCACACTTTAACTGCCCCAATACAACAGAATCTGTTCCATGGGTTGACACCTATTAATTCCAGCAGGGAAGACGTAGGTTCTTCCTAATTGAACGATTAATGCAAAGCCTTTCTATTGCATGCTCTCGTGGAATAAATTCCATTTCTAATATGGTTCTGTTAGCCTACAGTTTTCCAAACTCCTCCAAATCAAAATGCCCGCTGGCTCTTAGCAACTGCTAATTAGACAAGATCAAACACTGTGGGAACCTGTGCTTTATCCTTGACACGACCATCTTGCTTTTAATTGGCAAAGGCTTTGTGGACAGACTGGTTCCTGCTCAGACATAGCTGTTTGTCCTTTTCTGATTAACAATCTCAGCACTCTCTGCATTTTTGTTCTCTTGCAGAGGCTTATGGAAGGTTACTAAGAAACTCAGGATTTCTTGTTAAGAAATCTTGCTTTACAATACTACCTGACACTCATAAGATTATTTAATGCTTTAAGTTTATTTAGCATGCTTGTAACTAAAATTTCAAGCTCTACCTTCCATGTAGAGGTGATTGCTTTTAAAAATTGTCAACAGCCAGTGACAGCATTTCCTGAGCAATCCCAAACTTCTCATGACTTTGGGCACAGACAGGCTGCTTCAGCTTTACCTTTACTTAAATGAGAATAATTGAATTTTTGGTTGACTAGTAAGAACACTTCTTTTCTGTACTGTTTCTGTCTGTCTGGTTTTTTTCCAAGCCAAAAGTAAAGCAAATAAAAGCAGCATCTTGGTTTGGGCAAAAAATTTCTTTTGTCTCTTTAACAGAAGTAACAGCTGGATTATGAGCACTCTTTTCAAAACAAAATGTAAGACAAATTCTAACCAAACTAAATTTGCAAAGTGAAGATCAAAACGTTTTCTTTGAAAGTGGCAAGATGAAACATTTGGATCAGAGTAACATATTCAATGTCAAAATGAAGTTTCAAAATTCCCCTTTTAGCCTCTGAGAAGGATTCAGTGAAGCAAATATAAATTTGAAAAAAAGTTGCTGTTACCAAATGTGCATTGCCCACTGAAACAAAATATTCCCAAAATGTCTTTCTGATCTAAAAATGATTCTACAAATGCAAGAGATCAGGCAGCTGTTTCTTGGACACAGTGCAGAGCTGTTTTAGCTGAAGTTTCAGCAAGTCACCCCTAGGCTTTGCAGTAATATCTCTGTTCAGTAATCATGAATCCCTTGCAATTTTGATCATAAAAATCCTGCTAGTGTCATCATAGACAGACAACAGTCACCTCATCCAAAAGGCAGGATGAGAGCAACCTGGCCTTGATTTGTCATACCTTTATTTCAGCTATTTGTGCTTGTTCCAACCAGAAGACTGGCTTTTGCTATATTTAGTTTCAATCTGGGGAGGAGGGCTGAAGGGAGTAACACAAATTTTATGAGAATGTTTTGTATTTTATCCCAAGTGTTTCCTACTTCCTTGTGTAAAATATAAGTGGAAGAAGAGAATGAGTGGGGGAAAAGTGGTTTCCCAGAGTAGTACAACCGTGCAGATGGAGGAGCCACACGGGTTTTGCAGAGGAGGACTGGGGATGATTTAGAAAGGCACGGCAGATGCTGATTTCCCAGTCTGCAGGGTGGAGGGAGCACCACTGGCCATCAGCCAGCAGCAATCCCTTTTGTGGATGGGTATGGATGAGAAAAGCCTGGAGATGAAGAACCTCTAACCATGGACACCTCACAGTGCCTTGCTGGGCTGAGGAGAGCAGGTGGAGGGAAGGAGGCACTGCCTGGTCCACAGGCGATGGAGCAGGGCTGGTGGAGCTGCCTTTCCCAGCTGCCTCATCTCCCCCCACACTGCTCCTCAGAGCTGCACTTAGCTCAGCAGGGTCCCCTGGCCCCATGTGCCCCTCCATCATTATCCAGACAGGGATTTCGAAAGGCACTCCAAAGGCCCGTGATTGTGCAGGCATTAGGTGGCAATTTGCCAGCAGGAGCTCCGTGCTGCAGCCGGCAGGACAGCAGGGGACAGCCAATGCATGTGTGCTTCCTTCTCCCCTGCCTGCTCGCTGCTCTTCCCAGCATCTCCAAAGGCTGACATTTTTGCCTACCTTTGGATGTCTAGACATCTGAAAGACTTCTTGAGCCACGGCCATGAGGTCAGGGATATAAAGAAGTCCATGTGTTAGCACCGGTGGAATTATTCTGGAAGTTACAACACTGCAAGAAATGCACTGCAGTGCAGTGACTTTGCCTGCCCTACACCTCCTGCAGGCCATCAGCCTGCTTCCATGAGCTTTGCTCAGAGATGTGCTCTGCTTGGGCTTCTTACTGATGTGAGCTGTGGCCTGACCTTCGTGCCACTGTTCGGACAAAACTCCGTCTGATTTTTCCCAGGCATGCCCTACAGAGTAATCAAAGGGCCCTGGCTGCTGACCCCCTGATGCACGTGCTTTTCGCTTTAATTTTCCTCTCTTGTCACACAGCATCCAGTCTGCACGACAGTATATTCCCCACATCCCTTCATGAGGGATATTAATTTGCTCAGCTGTACTTCATTCTGGTTTCCATCAGCAAGCAGTGGTCTGGAGCAGAGAGGAAGATGAAAGGAGGCATCGTGTAAAGGCAGGCACAATCCCTGGAAGCAGCAGGAGTTCAGCAAGGATGAGGCTGCCCCAAGACAGTTTGCTGAGACAGACTGGAAGTGAAGTGTGAGAGGCAGATATGGATGTGCTCAGCCTGATGAGGAATCACATGAAAGGCACCATCTTCAGCAAGGAAATCTGTGGATATCTGGGGGAAGGAAAAGTGTTTACCCCATAGGGTAGCTTGCGTTGGTGTTACAGAAAGTCACTGATGCCTGAAAAAATTGGTAAATCTTCCAAATGAACAAAAGTGTTTGAGAATTTCTCTAGGAATACTGCACAGAATAAGTGAATTTGCTAATTGTTCGATACCAGGTTATTTTGTTTGGCTCTAATTATATCCTTCTAGCAAAATAAATTATTTCTAATCTCCTCCTTGATAAGTGAGCAACAGAGTAATTACCTGAAATACTGCACTTGGACAGGAAAGCCACCAATATTATTTAAGCTGCAACAAACTGTAGGGTACAGCTGACTCCCACTGTTCCCCTTCCAATATTTGTCTATTGTGTAATTCAAGATCTATGATACCTGCTATTCCCCGTCCCTTTGAAATAACAATGTCTGTCTTTGTACATCACTTTTCTACCACAGATCTCTAAGTACTTCACAAAGGCAAGTATCATTACTATCATTTTACAGATAAAAAATCCAGACACTGGGAAGTTAACTGCCACTGGACTATCCCATATCTACTCTTTGACCACCAGATCTTCCATTTACAGTGCAGGTCAAATTTTTCCCTTTCATTCCTGGATCGCTCTCTCCCCCCTGTTTGTTCCAATAGAATCCAAAGGCTTGTGCAGAGATTTAAATTTATGTGGAGTTATTGATACTCTGTTCTGCTCTTTGTCTCTTTGTGGTTCTGGAAATCTTTGCATATCTGCCTGCTTTATGAAGAGCTGAGATAATTTCTTTTTCTATGAGCACAGATTACAAAACCAGATCTGGTTCGTCTATCTTCCAAACTCTGAAGGAGTCTGACTGTGAGAATTGAGCTAAGACTGTTTGCAGGATAAAAGATCATTACAATATTCACTATTTTTGACTCAAGTTTGCACTCTAGCACTGCTTCTGACTTCATAGGCTGACATTCTGGTGTTTCTTTATACTAGAGCCTTCTTGGCTCATTTCTGCTCAAGAATGCTCGTGGCTGTGTTTAAAATTTAGAAGTTTATTTTTGACAGTAGCCTGTGCCTGAACTTTTACACCCAGCATCAATTGTGAAGAGGGGAGAAAAATGAATCTTTGCCTTTGAATGATAAACTATTTAAAAGTAGGGCTTATAATGGCAGCAGTGAAAGAGCTTCATTTATAGCAGCCTCAGTACAACAATGATAATATTTCGTGGGACAGAAGAGTGACAAGAGAAGAGAGGTAAAGAACCATCAATATTTATCTCGGAGGTGTTCCCCCAGCAAAACCAATTACTAGTCCTCTTCTTCTGAACAGTGTGAAGATGCTGCTGTCACACCTGAATTTCCCTGTGGGGCTTGGATAGGACACCAAAGACAGAACAGATGAAAGGACATAATTCAGTCGATCTCAGTAGATTTACAGATGCTTATTTGTGCCAGAACCTTCACCCTCTGAGACCCTTTCCTATTAGTGAAATGTACACTTTGGTGGAAGCAGGGTAACCTCAGAACATCCTTGTCAGGAAACTATTATAATATTTGCACAGGGGCAGCTGTTTTTGCACTGATTGAAAAAGAAACAGCATCAGAACAGTGCAAAAATTTATGAGGCTTCCCTTATATCTTTGTGAATTCCTGATGATTTTATCCCTTCATTGCTCTAGTTTTCCTTCTGCACTTCTGCACAGACACTTTTGAGGGCACATCCTGATACTGTACAGGCATTTGGATCTTGAATTTGAACAATTAACCGCATTGAGTAGAGTCCCTGCAAACCAAGGTCAAAATCCACTTGGATCACAAATAGTGAAGCTCACACAAAGGCTTTCAAGTAAATTCTTAAGGAGAGAATAATTAGAGACATGGAAGGAAATGGAAAATGGGATAAAATGTTAAATAGGTTTAACAAAGACTCAGAGAGTGCCAGACTAACTCGATATGATTCTTTGATAAGATAGTTGATTTTCTAGACAAAGGAAAAGCGGTAGATTTAATCTATCTGGATTTCAGTAAAGCATTCGATATGGTGCTGCATGAGAAATGATTTGTTTTGTTGGCAGATCTGGGGTTTAGCACAGGAACTGTAAGGCAAACAAAGAAACAGCTGAAGGGGAAACAATAGGTTTGTTTAAAGGGAGAAGCATCAGGTTGAAAACAAGACAGGAATGTCAGTCTTATAAGGGCTTCCAGGTATCTTATCTGGTTTAAATACTCTTTTCAGAGTATTCAATGTATTAAAGTGCAAATATCATTTGTACCTGTGGGTACAAACCTGGAAAACTCTACAAATGGGAAGAAGTGTTGGAACACTGTAAGAAGAGTTAGATGATTTTGAGAGATGGAATAACAGAAATAGGGTGGGTTCTACCGGTACAGGCTGCTGTGTCATTTATTTAGGTAACAATAGCAATAGTCTTTACTGTGATCTTTACTTGGCAATGGCATGTGAGAACAACATAGATGTAACAATTGATGACCCATAAATGAGGTGTCACCTTTAAAAATTCAGTGTGGGATTTCAGTATAGCAGATGGTCCTAGTTGAAAAAGTATGGATGTTGTTGTGCAAGGTCATATCTCCTACCTGCTGATCAGGAAGGGGGGATTTGATGTGGAACAGGTGGAGAACAGGACAATGTGGCTGAAAAGAATGGAGTTTTCTACTATCAGAATTAGGAAGACCTGGCTTATGCAGCCTAAAAATTGAATTGTGTAGTGTTGTAAACACCAGGAAAAGGCAAGAGCACTTTAACCTAAACAAGATACGTAATGGTAAAAGATACTCATAAACATATTCAGCTTAGATTTCAGAGGGCAATCTCATTCCACCAGAATATTGAATGTCAGTTAGGGGAAATGTATTCTAAAAACCTGCTAATTTAAAGATGGAAAGGGATTGTTTGTGGCAGAGTTGTTTGGGGGAGACTGGAACATCACATGCCCAAAATACTCAGTCTCCAGCATTGTTTTTTAGTCCCTTTTTAATCAGCACAGAGAAATGAAATCATAAAACAGTATGAAAAAGGAAGCAAACAGCCAGTCTCTTGGTTATATGTTTTGTCAGTCCCCTGCTGGTGCCTTGGCTTAGAATTATTTATGTTCATTCCCAGTGTCTCATATCTTACCAGTTCAAGTTGATTTCTAGCACGTATTTTTGCATTGCAGTTACGTACATTGCTCTCAGACTGAAATACAATATTCACAACTCCCTTAGAGCCATGACATTCCCTTTAATATGGACTCCAGAGGTAAATCCTGTACCCCAATAACAGGGACATATTACCCCCCCTTTAAAATGACCTTGTCTTTCATCCAGACCTCAGTGGTCAATCTAAATTGTGTTGTTCCAATAAAATGTAGTTAGTTGATGAGCTCAGAGACATTATTCCTCCTTCCCTAGGCATAGCCTGCAGCATTAGTTTGTAGGGGGTTCGCTGGCACTGATAGAGTGATCTCTGCATAGGAAAAACAGATTGGCATGATGGGCATGAGCAGTTTAGCGGGCTGGAGGCAGGGAAACAGGAATTTACAAGCAAATTGGTTTAAGTACAGATTGTTTCGTTTCTGAGAACAGCAGCAGGGAGCTCCGAAGTTGCATGCTTCTGCAGCTGTTTAGCCATTAGTTGAAGAAAAGAAAGAAAAATAAATAAGACAAGACAAAGGAATAATCTTTGAATAACAATAAAATATTTCAAAATAGGATAAGAAAAAGAGCTTTAAAGGGTACCTTTCTGAGTGGTAGGGGACAAGGTGTGAGATTGGCATCACTGAGGTAAATAGACTATATAGACACAGAGAATGCATCCTCTATTCTATCTCATAAAATATGAATTTGACACCCTAAACTAGGCATCCACTTAGTAGACATGAGGATAATGCACAGTGAGCAGTGTAAATATAAAAATAGAGCAAACCCAAGTAAAATTAAATCAGGGTGATCTGCTGCTAGCCTAAGGACAGCAGGCTGGGACAGGGCTTACCCTGCACGCAGGGCTCTGTCCCTGCCTTCTCCAACAGAGGAAGACATTGCAATAATGTTGCTGCATTTTACAGCAACTTCAGCCTTTCATCAGCTCAGGGAAGGCGTTCTCTGCCCGCAGTCCCTGCTGTGGAAGTGAGAAGTCATTTAAAGATTAGCTGAGATGTTATTTCTATCTAGCACCCTCTAAGCCTGGCCATTAGGAGCAAATTGGCTGTGAATAGTGTCAGAGCACCTCTCATTCTGACAGGCAGCTTACAGGTGAGGGACCTGTCCAACCAGAGCTGCTATTCTTGTATTTAATAATTCCTTACAAAATTTTCTCTCCTTATTTGTCCAGCCACTTTAAAAACTCATATAAAAATTGAGCATCCAGAACATCTCGTGCTAATGCAGAGTAATGTCTTGATACACGTTTTGAACTTGCCATCAACTAAATTTATTCCTCAACTCCTCATTGTCTTATGGAAAAAGCTAGTGAATGATAACTCCGTTTTCATATTTTCTACAGTGAAATAATAGCAGAAGGAAACAATATCTTCGTGTGTTCAGGAGTCTAATTTTGACCATGGTAGACGGGCTTTGAGGGTATGTCAGACCGTGGGTCACAAATATCCTGTTGCTGCACAGCTGGAACAATAGGACGGCAGAAATTAGGACATCTCAAAGACCCTGTATTTTCTGCCTTTTTTTCTTTTTTTCTTTCCTTCATTTTCCAGACTTATTTTGTGACTGGTCTGTTTTACAATCCCAACATAACTTGCGGGTATTTCATGTAAGTGCTATTTCTGACCACACTGACTGAAGCTCCCATTATGTAGGGATAAAGCCATGTACAATTTTTACCTTGAGTTGGTAATAACAGGAGCTTAAGTTTCACTGATTTGTTGTCAATGTCATAACCCACTTATGAAAGCATCATAACAGAGCCATAGAAGCATAGCTAATTGAAGTCCATTTTGGTGAAACTACAAGCGAAATTGGCCTCTTGTTTAGTAGCATTAATTTACTGTGTTCCAAAGTAAGAATCAATAAACAAACAAACAAAAATAAGCTTTTGAGTTTATTCAGCAGAGAAAGAATTATGACATGAAGGATAATGTCTCCCTATTTTATAGTACCTCTGGCAATAATATATTGAAGTTGTTATGAAGCCATGATCATATCAGAGACATTGAACAAAGAAACGACCACAACCAAACTCAATTTTACATATATTCTTTCACATGAGAGACAAATCAATGCGTTCTCATAAATAATAGCAAAATCCCTTGAATAGCTCAAAATTCAATACACTTATTAGAATGTCACTAAAGCCCTGGGAACAAAGTTCATAAAAACATGAGTGGAAAGAATCACCCCAGTCCCATAATTTTAAACATTCCTAGATGAGGAGTATTCATTAAAGATCCCGTCACATTTTATTGGAGAGAAGGGATTTAACATACTACATGAACCCCACTCTTGTTGGTCAGCTCTATTTGTTGAGAAGTTACTAAGTTGTATGCAAGGCAGATGAAATTGGATGAGGATGTGGTCAAGACAGAGGATTAGACATACAATTTATGGGGCTGTTTGGGGAATGAAGACACTAAATCTTTTGTAGTCATTTATAACATCATCTTTCACTGATTTGGATAACCTTTGTGACCTGGGAGGTCATATATAAATATCCTTTTTCTAATGATACTTTTTGTCTTCGTATCTTTAAGGCATGTTTGCATCCTGGTGTCCCAATACGAAAGTGCTATGCAACAAGTTCTGAGGGTCAAAATAACACAAGATGCCTCTATGTCCACAAAACCCATCATGTGCATATTTTGCTTCCAAACTTCTGCTTCTTATTGATATTCCAGTAATGTTGAATCCAGAGCCTCCCCAAGTTCTTTTAGTTCTATTTCCTTCCTCAATTCCCATCCCTGGTGACCCAATCCACACCAGGTCACCTTGTCCTCCAACCAAGGCTACCTCTGGAGTGAGTGTTCTGCTTTTCCTCACCTAAACCCTCACCAGTATTGCCTCCCCTTTTGCACAGGCAGGGCAAAAGGAAGGTGTCAGCCAGCCCCACTCTAGAAATGAGACTTTGTGTAGAAGGTGGGGCTGAGAGAGGCACCGATCTGAGTGTTTTTAAATAAACTCAGGGGAAACTGCATCTTATGCTGAGCATATGAGTGCCATAATAGCTTGTCTCATAACAAGGCTGTTAGCCAGAAGGGAAAGCAAAATTGTTGGGTTTTATATGTGTAACTAAGCATGCCTGGACAGAAGGATGCGTTTGGCATAATTCAAAACACTCGATGTGTCTCAGTGAAAGCTCCCCCCAGGGTGTGGGAATGCCCCACTCGGTGCAGTTTGGGGAGCTGGAACAAACCCTGCGTGTCATGTGCAGAAGTTAGAGTAAGGAGTGAATTATTTGAGTATTTTAGGCTCAAATAAGCTTGTCTTGACAATGACAAGCCTGTCAGGAGCTCCAATTCTGCCTCCTGGAGACATTAAAGCAAATGAGATGATTCCTGCTAAGTAGCCACCTTGGGAAGAATTATCTTATTTTATTATTTTTAAATAGAGAGCTTTTAAATACACATCCAAGAGGACTGAGTAGAGCTAATGCATCAGGAGCAGTGAATGCTGATTATTTGTCATAATAAAAACACTGATATGAATAAGAGAGGGAACAAATCATACCAATGGAACTGGACAGCCTATCTTGGTGGTTTGCTCCTCTGCTTTGGATTAGAGTTCCTCCTATCTTCACAGCCCATTTAACCAAGTCCAAGTGCTTCCTTTCACTGCCTGCCATCCTAATCTATGTAAACCAGCTCAGTCAGGCATTTTTCATTGAACTAATACATATTAATGGGCAATAATACAGTTGTACTATTGCATACATTTTCTTGAAGTACAATTTTCCATCTAAAGAATTTTATTCACATTGCTGCATGGTAACTGCATCCACAATAATATCTTTAGTAATTATTCATTACAGGAATAATACAGCTGTGCCAAACCCTATATTTTAGAGGCTTTATTTATTTATTTATTTTTAAACAAAAGATGCAATTATATATGTCAACTAATCATATGAAGCAAATCAACTGAAGGAAATAATTTTCTGCTCAGGTATTCAGAAAAGCAGTGGACAGGTAGAAATCAGGTGCCTTTCATGTATCTGTGAAGAGAGCAGATTTTAAGAATCATAGCATCATTACGGTTGGAAAAGACCTCCAAGACATCGAGTCCAGCCTTTGACCAAACACCTCCATTACAAATAAATCACAGCATGGAAATCCACATCCAGTCATTTCTTGAACACCTCCAGAACAGGTGACCCCATCATTTCCTGGGCAGTGTGTTCCAAGGCTTGGCCACCCTTCCAGTGAAGAAATTCTTCCTGATGTTCAATCTGAACCTCCCCTGGCACTGCTCGAGCCCATTCTCTTGTCCTGTCACTTGCTGCCTGGGAGAAGAGCATGGCCTCCACCTGGCCACCAACTCCTGCCAGGGAGCTGTGGAGGGTGGTAAGGTCTTCCCTCAGCCTCCTCTTCTCTGGAAACCTAACTTAGTTTAGATGTCTGGAAAGTTTCCTAATAGATACATAACACATTTCCCTTGGAGTTTCCATGTACTCACAGACCTGGCAGGGATCTGTGACTGAACTCAGGTAGAACTGGGTATGAATGAGGGGCAGTGGTTAATGGTCAAACATTGCTCATGCACTGCACTTATAATAGGCCAGTGTTGGATGACGCCCTGTTTCTTTGGGAATTGGCATTGTGCAATGGTGACATGAGCAGGTAAAAAACGTGGTGGAAGTAAATTTGGCTTCAATTCACACTGAGTGATCTTTTCTCAGGTCTCACCTTTCTCCTTGTGCCCTGCCCTCACTCCATCATGGGGTACCCCTGGGAGCACAAACAGACTGCTCAGCATCCTTCACTCAGTTTGCTGCCACAGTATGAAAAACCAGCAGCACAAGACACCGTGTGGAACAAGATTGATGGGATAATAATGTGTGTCCATCTTTCTCACTAGAAAACTTCATCATCAATTATGGTGTCAGCTGTAATTGTGTTGTCTCTTGAGGAGAGGCAGACAGTGGCATTGTTCTAAGGAGGCAGGAGGCTCTGTCCTTTCCTACATGATGTGATGGCTTTCTGAGGGGAAAAGAGGCATCTCTTGAAAGCTGAGCTGCAACTAAAACAGCAAACCATAATTATCTGCAACGAAATAATTAGCAACATAAACACCTTCAGGCAATAAGCAATTCCAACTACTCCTACAGAGGCAATTTGACCTCACTTAATGTCTATTATACATAATTTTGTAGAGTCCTATTGATAATGTAGTGCCGAGACCTGTGGGATCTGCCAAAGTTTGTTTCCATCACTTACTGAGGAAACAGCAGTTCTACAGTTGCTTGGGAGATTAATTAACTTGTCAAATAATTAAGTGGACAGCCTGTAATGAAGGTTCCCATTTCATAACTGATTTATCACTTTAGAAGGTTCCCAGATTTAGCTTCTTTACTTGAAGGTTTCCATACAAGGTGAAAAATATTTTGTATGTTCCACTTACCTGTCCATGTTTTTTTTTTTTTTTTTTTCTGATTTTGCCCTGGGTTTGTGGGAAATGTCATATTGATGCATTAAACCCTACATATATCTCACTGAAACTTTTAGGGCTAGATGACCATTTTCATTTTGATGTCAGCAGATTAGCACTGGCTAAATTACAAGATTGGATTTTTAGAATGAGGTACTCCTGCAGTGAGTTTTAAAACTGTTTGGTCATCTGCTGGTCTAATGACTGATTTTGGCAGACCCAGTTTCAGCTACCTCCTCTGTATTCAGTGATGAGCTAAAGGCCAAGTGAATTACCACTTTTTATATACTCTACTTCATCTTTGTTTCCCTTGAAAGTATTTGCAATACTTGAAAGGCCTTTCTTGGAATTTGTAGCATTGAATCTCCAGTTTTACTGGTGTGTTAGTTATCTGAGATGGACAGCAGTAAATAAAAATATTTTTTTAATCTAAAAGTGTTATTCACCTTGCCCCTGAACTTAGAACTTCACATGAAAATGCAATACACTGACACACTCTGAAAGCTGGCTAATCTAGTGAGATAGGCTCATTGTCATTGATTTTCTTAGAAGAATATATATTACTTACATGAATATGCTGACATTTTGTTGGAGCACATGTGAAAAATCCTGTCTCTTTGCCTG
This sequence comes from Cinclus cinclus, assembly GCF_963662255.1. Lineage (NCBI taxonomy): Eukaryota > Metazoa > Chordata > Aves > Passeriformes > Cinclidae > Cinclus > Cinclus cinclus. The sequence goes on from NC_085058.1 coordinate 14,717,058, forward strand.
CCAAAGACCTTCCCAGGAAAACAGTTGTGCTAACCTGTTTAAAGAAAGAAGCCAATAGAATATTATAATCCTGGGTGAACAGAAAAATGCATCAATAAGTAAATGTGAGACTGAATTTTGAGTCTGCATGTGTTTGGAGGGGACATTGGTCCGGGGCAGTTTGATCCAGCCTCTCGTTAACATGAATAATTGTTTTGTTTCAGGCAAGAAACTCTCAACAATCAATAAAACATAGTTGGTGTAGTCAGCCTCCTGTGGGGTACTTAATGATCCATAAAACTGTTTAAAGGGAAGCTGCCAACCTGATTTTGACCCAAGCTGTGACTTTAGTTTTGATGTATCTATATTATACACATACATATTTGCATTTATTGGCTTCAAAGCAGAAACTTCAGGAAGTGTAGGATTGCCTGCACAAACTTTATTTGCCTCTTTTATGGAACTGGAATTTTATATCAGATTACATTACATGATCACAACTGTAGCTTCCAAACGACCAGTGTCCTGAGATCTTCCATGGCTGTATCATGTGGCAGCAAAACACCAGGGCACGAGCAGTGACAAGGGCATGAGGTACACAGGTAGGACCTTGCAAACAGCTGAGACCTTTCCACCAAATTATATGGTAAGACAAATTAGCTAAAGTGAATCCATTGGCCTTGTCCTTGGCCTTGCTTCCCTTGGCTTTGGATGTTCTTCACTGAACACATCGGAATGGGATTTGACAATGCAGATTTCTACCTCCCTGTTGCTTCCTCCACCACCTCTTTGGCCTAATGCATATTATTTGAAATTGTTTGGTGTCATAGTCAATCTCATTAAGGACTTGGAAGAACACTTTAATTAGCCCTGATGAAGTGACTGGAGCCAAGTGAAGCCTGGTGGCTCTTGCTCTCCTTATGTTTGTGTTTCCTGCCATGTATATTTGCTGGCAGAACCTTAAACCTGACTAATTACTTTTTGTGATGTCTAGACATCTTTAGCAAAGTGATTCTTTCCTTCTATACTTGTGGTTATAATTTACATTTGCATGCTCCCCCATTCATCCTGCACAATCTTCAGAAAGATACACCACACAGCACTTAAAGAACAAAAAAGGATGAAGGCAATTTCTAAACTTGGAGGAGTTTTGAAATTGTATTGTAACAATCAGCCACAATGTTCCGGCTTCTCTCATTACTGACAGATCCTTCCACCAGTTCTGCATCCTTTGCATCAGCTTGGGCTCCTTGTATCAGATTCTTCTCCATGACTCCCAGTTTCCCAAGCAAGATGAATCAGGACTGGGGATCAATCCTTTCCCTTTCAGCGGCTCCTCATTTTTTTCCTCTGCCCATGTGGAACATGAAAGCTTTTGCAAGCTGTATTAGAAAGCAAAATCCCCCTTCTAACTTGTCCTTCTAGAGAAGAAGCACAAAGGAGCCAGATGCCTAACATATGACTTCAGTAGATATTAATCTAAGACAGAACAGATGATCATCTGTGGGAAAATCATCCTGTTGTTAATAGAGCCTTCAGGAATATTAGCAGACTGCTGTAGCTTATGTTAGTGTCTCAAAGCTCAGCTGCTTTTTCCTCTGTACATGTTCCATATTCACCCTTCTCCTACTCTCCTCATAGATAAAGACATCAAGCAATCCTCTTCATCTGCCACTCCATTTCAGCAATTTTCCCCAACTGATGTTTCGATGATACTCATCTTCTTTCCTCAGTTTAGTCCATAGGAAATGTAGCCTTAATAGGCTAATATCTGTGTATCCGGTTCTATATCAAGGGGATGGAAAATGGCTTATTTCCATGTGACCAAAAATAACCTGAAATCATTGAAATTCAATTCCTTGCTTGCTTTACATCTGCTTGGAAAAATATGGCCCATGGCAAATAGGAAGAGAACTCAACAAACTGATTTCCATGCAGGAGCTGATTAGAACCTGTGGAGATGTTTTTGTAGGTGGAATGCTGCTTTGCTCCTATCACAGTTGCTGTCTCAAAATTCATCAAGCCCATTGTGGTAATTATATTAATCACCCAGAAACTCTGGCAGGATGTCACACATTATGAAGCCATAGCCTGATATAAAGTAATTATTCAAATCTTCCCCCTCCAGAGGTGTGTACGAGGCCTTACCCAGGGAGATGTTCAGGTCAGAGCTGAGAACCTGTGCAACATTTTCCATGAATTCTGCAGTAAAATGACTGGATTTGAAGTTAAGGCAGTTGCATCTTTAGACACCAAACTAAAAATAGCTACATATGTTGATGAGACAACATTTGAGTGCTGTGATGAATTAACAGTTTTTTTCTTTTTGCTGAAAAGCACTCCTTGTTTTCCTACACCAAGTAGCTTTGCTAGTTGACAAAGGACAATGTGCACATGTTTTCCTGAAAAATATTCTGGGAAAACATTCCAGAATGATAATGCACAGCCATGAAAATGTGTCTTTAGCCTCTAAATCCAAACACCAAGGCAGAAAGTCTTCCAGGAAGAGGCATCTTCTTGACTGTTTTTAAAGCAAAGGCTCTGAACACAGCAGATGCTTCAGTCTTGCTCACCTGCCTTCTCACCCATTGTAGGATTGGTTTTCACTTGTGAAATGCCAGATCAGAAACAAATGCTGCCACCTATTTATAAAGACTTCCCCATTAAACACCCTGCATTATGCCTATGGAAAACAATGTGCCCCAGGTGACTCTCCTACCCTCACAACAGTTCGTGGGCTTCACTGCAATCATATCAAATGAAAATTGTAAAGATAACACCATTTAAATTACCTAATGTTTTATTCAATATTTTGGTGGGTTTCAATTACTTCCAATTATAATTCAACAGCTTTCTATTTAAAACAATTATTGTATTTCATAACCTGTTTCAAGTCAAATAAATTGTTTGCCTTTATTCCTCCTTGGCTTCTTCCACAGGTATTCATTCTAGGTCTCCCTTTGGTTTTCCAGTTCCCCATTAACCTGTGTGACTTTTCATTAACCCCTTATGTGCCCTCCCACTCTACCACACAATCAAGCCTCTGAGAAGAAGCTGTCAGCACAGCCCCTGAGACAACCACAATCAATTAAACTCATTAAAAATCTATATGATTCAATTACAAGCAATAACACTCAGTCCTGGTAGGTTGAATAGCTCTGGGGTACTTGGAGCTAGGAGGAGTCCACTGGGGCAAAGATGTGCCCCATCTTTGGCTTTGGGGCTATCCATGTTAGGAAATGAGGGTGTCATCATGAGCTGTGAGTTCTGACAGAAATATGAGCACATGGCAAGTGAGGGGAGTATTACTACAGTTCATCTTAAAACAGGAATACTGTGGAGTAAGACTATTTGGTTCATTGAATTTATAGGGAAATAGTGCTCGAAAGGAAAAGAGCATCCCTAAGACACATTTGAAGTGATGTTTACTTATATGATGTTTTCTTATTTCTTTGTAGCATAAAATATGTCCTGATAACAGGAACTGGTTACCCTGTGATTTCAAACAGAAAAAAAAAAAAAGTTTGATCATAAAGCTATTTGAATCTGTGAAAAAAAAAAATCCCTTTGGATATGGGACTGCAAGAAACCCTTAATTTGCAAATTATTGTCTCCTTGTCATTCTTTGAAGGTGAGTTCCCATTTCAATAGCTTTACATAACTGCAAGTTATTGAGAGATATTGGGGAATAAAAAAGTTTGTTTTGTGCAGATGTAGAACAGAGGCACTTTGTCCTTCATTTCACTCAGTTTCTTGGTTTCTTCCTTGATGAAAACTTGCCACATTTAAAACAAAATGGTTTCTTTTTAATGTCATTTTATGCCCCAAGAGATAAAAAGCACACAAATCTTTCCGTCAAAACCTGTGTTTTTAAAAATATTTTTTTCCTAGTGGGACACTGCTAAAAATGAAAGCATGTGTTCTTCTCTTTGGATTTTTGCCACGCTGTTTTCATTAAGCAAGATGCTTTTCCCACACACAAAAAAATATACATATTAGACTAAAATAACCCATGAAACTTAAAAAAATCCATTTGGGATTTTTCTCTGGAATTGGAAAATTAGAAAAAAATCAAAATAGGTCAGGAAAAGATTTCCATTTAGCCAAAACAGTACTTTTGAATTAATTTATTCTCAATCAAAACATTTCACTCAACTCTAATCGCTGGACTGAAGTCACCCTGCAGGATTCAAAAGGAGTTGATTTAGTTGCTCCCATGGGTTCCCATGAATCAGAAAAGTAATCAGTCAATCATCTTCCTGCTCTCACATTTTTCTGTTGTCGAGTAATTCTCCAGATCATACTCACTGAAACTCTTTGTCTGGCTTATTTTTCTACCTAGCAAAGATGACTGCAGCATCCACGGCCCCAATCCAGCGAAGCACTTTACACATATTCTTTAGTTAACGTAGTCTCCTTGATGTTAATGAGGTATTCATGTACTTAAAGTTAAGCCCAAGCTTAAGTGATTTGTTGGATGGAGTCCTGAGGCCTGGAAGGGGAGGTGCTGAGAGCTGTTTGTGGAAGCATCCTCAGCTTCAAAGCAGCATGGCTTGGCAATGGTCAGAAGTTGCATTGATTTGAGTAAATCAGGTTAGAAATTGATGAAGACCCATTTAAGCATCTCCCATCCAAGGCTCCTCTCTAAGTCACCTTAAAGCTGATTTTATGAGATGTGCTCTCCAAGCAGGACGAGAGAAAGGCTTGCTCTGATTGACCAGGCTCAGCTCACGAAGGATTTGCTGACTCCTGTAGGCACCTCCAATGAGAAGTTGCTTTTGCTGGAAAGTCTGAGATCTGTCCCTGGACACCCATAAATAATCACCTTGCTGAAAAGAAAGGAAGCTCAACTTGCTGAGTTTTTATACAAATTACATATTTATAGCCTCTTTCAGCATCAAAGTGATCAACCTATTTTGTTCAAGCCTCCATTTCAGCTGATATAACCTGTAAATTTCTATAATGTACTGTGCTCTGCTATTATTTATATTTAAAACCCCACCACTATTATGTGTAGATGGAGGGCAAAGAAGGTTCTTCCCACCTCCTTGCACTTTGAAATCTTATGGATCCCTCTGAAATGTAGCAGACAGCATCAATCATGTTATAAAAATAACACCTGTGCAGGGCAAAGCAGTGATATACCTGTCCCTAGGCATTGCCAGAAAATCCCATGTCTTCCCTACAGAAGAGTAAAAAATATCTATTTCTTGAAAGTCACCAATCAATTGCTTTAGTCTTTTCCTGCAGACCTGACACAAAAAAAATGCATTTGAAATGTCAATTCAAAAATGCTTCAGAGGCAAGTTTTCCTGACTGGCAGAAGGAGACTTGTTACTGACAGCACTACAGGAAAAAAATACCTGTTCATACACATCAGTCAGTGCCTTTGCCATGGTCTGGAAAGCAGATAACACAAAAAAAGATTGTGCAATTTGATGCAGGTCCACCCTTGGGCTAAGCTTGTTACAAGCTTGGGCAATATCAATAAAGTACATCCAAACCAGACCCAATTCTCACCTGTTTAACCTGAAATCTGCTTTGGGGATTTGAATGGGTTTTGGTACAGGTGTAATAGGTTCCCATGTGCCCCGATCCTGACTAAACCCATCATGTGAGGAAGTTCTGAGGTCTGTCAGTACCAGAAGTGGCACACACCATTTCACTGCTTGCATATCAGTCTTTCTACAAAGATAAGCCATGAAATATCAATGCATCCAATCTCTAATTCATTGATTTCAGAATTAGTCTTACTATTTTATCTCAGTATCTGATCCCAGCCATCCAGACACAAAGAACAGGGATAAGAAATCCATACCCACCTGTGTGTGGTTAAAGAACAGCTATTCCAGATAACACACAAACATTTAAGCAAGGACAGAGGGAAGTCAATATGCTCTAACATATTTTAATTGCTTCTTAATAAGTGGATAATTTTGAGACTTCCCAAATCAACTATCTTCTGCTTTTTCCATTCATTCTTCTACAAATCTTCTTCTGTTTAGGACTGAGTGGGGAAAGGTGTTGGCTGGACTCAGGATGTGTTAATGTCCATTGACCAGATTGATCCCAGAGTATTCCCACTCCTCTGGCTTAGACTAATGGAGGTGCTGCACTGACCCCTTCTACTCTCCTCTGCCATCCCTGCATCCCCACCTTCCTCAGAGGGGTGGGAAGCTGTATTTCAGCACTTCTCAGTGGTTCAGTCTGACCCACCTCACTGCTCTGCCAGTGTATACAGACACAAAACCCAGCATCCCCAGCAGAATCCTTGTGGCTCCATCACTGAGCCTCATCCCTCTCTTTCAGCCCTCTTCCCAGCTTGGGTAGCCAAAATATTTTGGTCGTCTGCCTGTCAGATCTGCCCACACACCAGCTCTGTCCTCAACAGTTCAGTGCTGATCAGTTCCTTCAAAAATCTGCTTTCTTGCCAGTCCCCACTGGGAGCTTCCCAATATGCAACCGTTTATGGTTTATGTCAGCAATGTGGAGAGATTCAGGGGTTGTTCACCTGAGGCAGGGCTACTGCTGGGCTGAAGTGATTAAAATATTAACTGCTGGAATAGCTGTCCATCCCACTCCTCTCCATCAGAAGCAATTAATATGGATTATATATATTTTGCAAGAAGAATATCTTCCCTTTCAAGCCTTGGAGGAACTCCAGGGAGGATTAGGTAAAAAACTGAATGAGCTAATTTGCATGAATTAGGTAAAATGTGAATAGTAATTTGCATTCCGAAAGGCTCTCTCTGACTCTTCATGATATATTGATGCCATCTGGAAAACCTAGCTATGAACCAGACATTTGTTGGAACGATTTTCCCCGGGCTGTTCCCACAAACTTTGCGTGTATGTTCAGAAATATTCCCCTTTCCTCCTACTGCTTGGAGCAGGGTTAAAGACCTCTTTATATGTTTGACCCTCTTTATTCAAGAGAGGACAATTCAGATAGCTTAAGAAGAAATGGATGGTGCATTGGAAATATTCTAATTGCTGTTCTTAACTGGAGGCAAATGTTCCCACTGAGGCTGTTGAATCCCTGTGTTAATATTGCAGCAGAGTACCAGGGTAAAGAAATGGTCAGGCTGGAGTCTCCTGTCATTTTTCTTTACTCAGATTACATCATTTCTTTGATAACCCTATTTTATGAGCTTATTTTTTTCCTCCTTTGATATACATCTTTTCCTTGGATTATAAGAATTTCAGCTCTGCTCCTTCCTTTATCAGAAAAGATTCCACATTTTTGGAAGTGTTCAAGGTCAGGTTGGATGGACCCCAAAGCAATCTGGTCTAATGGGAGGTGTCCCTGCTCATGGTGGAGGGTTGGAATGAGATGATCTTTGAGGTCCCTTACAACCCAAACCATTCCATGATGTGTGCTTTGTACACCAGATTTCTCACACAGCCACATGGAGCTCCTGCATTCTGCCCAGCTCCATCATATGCCAGAGGCAGCAAAGTCATATTGACAGTAAAGTCACTGTTCCCAGTGCCTGCAGCAGAACATATTAGCTGATCACCACCTTCTCCCTCTGCTAGGCATTACCCCTTTTTTACAAAGGTAGGAACTGAGGCAGTTTGTTACAGTCATCCATAAATCTCCACAGCTCATAAAGGCTCTTCAGGACAATGGACTTTCTGCTGCCCCTTGGAGCTGCTGTTGAAGCCATCACTGAATCCCCCAGTGGTTAACCAGGTGGTCCGCAGGTTCTCTCCTCCCAGAGCTGCTGATGCTGCTGAGGCTCACAGTAAGGAGCTACTGAACCTCAGCATCAGTGCTTTGTACATGCAAAATCATCTGGCTGGAGCCAGACCAGGCAAATGCAGCACAGTGCAGCAACGACAGTTAATAGAAAAAGATTTTACATGTCCCAAGGTTTTAGGGCAAAGATACAAAGACAAAGGGTCAGAGAAGTTCAAGATGCCAGAAATGGGAAGAAAACCTCTTTAGATGTAACCTTTTTAAAGCAGGATGGTAAAGGAAGCTGGCATCGGGTTTGAATGTGATTTATATCATCCTTATGCAATGAGAATTACCACTACCCCCCAAACCCAATTATTTCCACAGCTCTTCTCCAGACAAATGTGTCTGAGCTAACAGACAAACACGAACTGGGGCATGAGTCACTTGCTCATGCAGTTGCCAAGTTCACAGACTGAAGTCCGTGACGAGTCGAGTCTGTATCAGCTGCCCGTGCTTGAGAGGCTGGATTTGGAATAGCTGAGATGAACAGCCCTCGACTACAGCTGTCAAAACTGGGGTGAAGGTAATAGCATCAGATTTATTCTAAATAAATACTTTATAAGTTAAAAGGATGGATAAGGGTTTGGTGATTATATAGTAACTGTATAAAGCCCAAACTTATATATCCTGCAATTAAATTCAGAGAACTCTGCAAAGTTCTCTTTGAGCTGCAGAATTAGAGGTCATTTATGTGTAACCTGGAGGTTAAGATGGTATCAAAAATATCTAAGAAGTTTCAAACTTGAAATCCCTGACTGTGCTTAACTCCTTTAGGCCATTCTGTTTTTCTTTTTTTGAGAACACGAACAACAGCAGTAACTTTTTATGTGGCTCTGTATGTGTCATATAAACTTTTGATAGTAAATGGCAAGCTGACAATTTTTAGATTAAATGTTTTTTCTCTTGGTGAATGTAGGTCAAAACAAGCTGTTTGCAGAAGAACTTGGTTAAAATTAATTTCCTCATTTGAAGAAACTCTAATTATTTTAAATGGCAAAACATCCTGTTTCCTCATTTTCAACAACTAAATGAATATTTTTTTTTAATTTCAGAAATCTCACCACCATCTAAATGAAATAATTTCAAGGTATCTAAATGAACTGTACATTGATCTGATCTGTACTTTTTTTTTAGATTACTGGTTCACAAACACTGATAAATCCAGAACAGGGAAAACGATTACAAAATCTCACAAATTCCCACACAGAGAGAAAGTATTTCCTTTACTTATATAATAACAAATAGCAATCATAATGAATGTCATAATTACAGTGGTCGTGAGGATAGTTTTTGGCAATTTAAATCAAACTGCTCCCAGAAAACAGGAGAAAGTGGGAAGGAGTGAGGTGGGTGGATGATGACTTAAAAGGATGGTTATTGATCGAGCTGTTCATGGTGGATTAACTCAGGAAGGGAGAGCTGGATTTATTTTATCTTCATCTGTGGAAAAAACATTGAATATTTGTTTAATTTTATTGCATATGTACAGCATAACTTGATGATTACACACAATTTATACAAAAAGCCCATACTAAAGCAATTAAATACTCATTATGTTAGTTTTCCTGGCTCAGGAGGAGGACTAGATATTTCCTTGGGCTCTCCTCCAGCCCTGTCTTCTCTGCTTCCATACCCCATAGACCAATCCCTCCAAAACTGGCCTTTGCTGGGCTGGGCTCAGAGCCACCTGGGCTCTGACAGGAATTTCCCTGAAGAACCATTTTGAGTCCAAAGAGCATTTGGGTAGGTGGTCAGGCCAGGCAAAACAGGAGGCTCTCCTATACTCTCCCTAGACTCGAGAATAAGTTGCATGCAAGTGTTTTCCAACCTTTTCCAATCTGCTGTCCTCTAAAACCCCATGCTTTCCTCATGTAAGCCCTGTCCAGCAAGTCTAAGCCTGCTGCAAAAAGCACAATTCTTGCATGATTTATGGCTTCTCACTGCAGAACACACAGGTAGGTCCCCAAGCATCCACAGGGGTTGAAAACCACTGGTTTGCACCAGGGTACTCCCGGAGTAATCCTGCAGAAGGGTGGTGCCCAGTCCTGAATGTGCTGAAACTAATGGAACAGACGTGAGTCTCAGCAGGAGATAATGGAGGGGAGAAGTGTTCACGGCTCTGACACTGCCCACTCTGGTACCAGGAGCAGCACAGCTCTGCTTGACCTGATTTACTTTGTTCTCAGGCAGATCTTAGAGCTCCAAGCTGCTGCTCAGCACCAAGGCACTGCCAGAGCTTCCAGCCCAAAACCACCTTGTGACCCAGTTGCCTGCTGGGCTGGGGATGCTGGATATGGAGTGAGGAGGGCAGACCAGGCATTTCCTCTCATCCTGGCACTGGGGATGAGAGCTCGGCCCCCACCTGGCTGCAGTCTCCTGTCAGAGAGTAGTAAAGAATGATAAGGTCTCTCCTGAGCCTCCTCTTCTCCAGAATAAACACCCCCAGCTCCCTCAGCTGCTCCCCATAGGACTGGCGCTCTATCTGTGCTTTCCTGTGTGTTTTAGCACAGGAGGCTGCAGAACTCCCTGCCAAGAGAAATCATTGACTTCTTTGGGATAACACTGAAAGGTTCAAACTCTGATTAAAGTTGTCTTGTTTGCTTGCCCTCTCTGTAGTTACATGTGGGTATAGGATTCACCTATATCTGCTGCACTTTTCCCCCTGGAGAAAACATTTTGGCTGTACTGAGAGGAGTCTAATGAGGTATTAAAAGCAAAGTGAATTGCACTTGCTGTAGAATTGGGGTAAATTACTAGAGCAATGATAAAGCCCCTCCCCTGTTTTAATCCATTTTAATCTCATTGTTGAGTTAATAAAACCTATTGGTTTACTAAATCAATGTACGGTGTGATTCATTATTATGTGAGCTGGTACACAGATTCAAATACAAACTCTCTGCCATTGACTGGAACAACCCTGATCCAATGGAAGTTGGCTCCAGGGAAAAATTACCTCTTGCCACTTGTCACAGAAAGATACTAGCTATGGTAAATTTTTGCTTCTGCAAATCAAAGGCTTTATTTGACTTTGTTGATGCTGAATGCACTTGAAATATTTTTACAAATGATTTAATCTACAAACAGAAAAGAAACCTCCTTTTGTTTGAGTTCATATTGGATTCATTTATGACCATTAAGCAAAACAGCTATGCCCTATAATGAAGAGGGATTACTAGGGAAACAAATATATTTGTTAGCTTTATTCTTCCCCCTGCATCTATTATAACAAGCCTGTGTTTCCAGCTTACATTTCATTTTCTTTATGGCAAGCTTCTGGAGTTGAGACATAAATTAAATAGATACATTTATATAAAGTCTGAATTTCTGCTGTTTTTCTGTCTTAGATCATATCATTCTTGCCAACTGTCTTCATTTAGGAGGGTCAATCTATACACTACTGGAGAAACAGACTCAATTTTTTTTCATGCTGTTCCACCCAATAGCTCTCTGAAAACAATGAAGCTCTATTAACTAAAAAAGTATCTCTCTTATTTATAGCCTTGAAGATATCAGATATTAGACAGAATCTTTCTTCTTTAAGAACAAGTTTCAGTTGTTATTTTATTATTTTTAATTCTCATTAAAGGACTTGAAAGGGTTTGAGTCAGAAAGTGATGCTCTCTTGGGAGATGGCTTTCCAGATTGATAAAAAGCATCCAATCTGTCACACCCCGTGGGGGGAAAAAAAAAAAAAAAAGTCTGGGTAAAATATACCTGTGCTATATACAGCCATTAGTCCTTGCAAATAAGAATATATTCCAGAGTAACAAAACTAGGACTCCCAAGGACTTTGTGACAGCTGTGAAGGACTCCAAGCTCTGACATATGATCAAGCAAGAGTGACCTAACAAGTCACCAAACATCAGAAGAGCTGAGGTAGCAGTCTGGGCACACATTCTTGGCTGGTGACAAAGATATAATAATGTAATTTAACTTTGCTGACAGTGAAACAAAGTGAAGCTACATCATATTACTTTGCATTAGCTGCAGGCAAAGAGCATATGTATGGACAGGTACCTTTTCTCTGCTGATGTGAAAAGACAGATTAACCTGTGTTTTATCCAAAACCTCAGATCTTCTTGCGCAAGTCACATATCTTAAGCTTTCACTGTATCAGCCAGAAAGGATTCTCTAGGCCAGGTGTGGCAGAGGGAGACAGCAGGGGCTCACCACCCCCTGTGCAGATAAATGGTGTGCAAACAGATTCCACTGAGCTAAGGGAAGGTCTGCAGCCTTGATTCCACCAGCACAAGGATGCAACAAGCCACAGGACAGACTCATGTTCAAACTGACGTCAAGTGTCTCAACGTTTATCCAGACACAAGACAATTGAAACGTGGTCCCCTTACAGAGAGGCCTCAGCTGCAACACTGAAATGTCCAGGTTTTGGCCTCTTCACAAATGTTAAAGGATTATTACAGAGTGAAATGGTATTTGCCCTGCACTTGTTTGGGGTGTCCTTCCCAGAAAATGGCACTCTGGAGGCTTCCAAAGAACACCCAGGAAAATGTAGGGAACTTACCTTGAACCAGCATCCCCCAGCTTGGGGATGAAAAAAGAGAAAACATGAGAGCTTGAAAATAGAAAATCAATCACAAATGAGTTGATTAGGGCAGTGAAAGTCTCAGCTGTGAGGGATGAGCACCTCTGAGCTCCATTTGTAGATTGCTATAGATTCGTGGAGTCAGAACAACTTGGGTTGGAAGGGTTCCTTAAACATCATCTTGTTCTAATGCCCCTTCTATGGGAAGGGACACCTTCCATTAGACTTTGGATTGCTCTGTGTTGGTGGCTGTTGCCCTAGTTTTCTCCAAAAATTTGGGTTGGGTATCAGAGGCTGGAGTCTTCCTGTAGAGAGGGCAGGATGTGTGTCCACAGTCCCACTGCAGAAATTGTAATGTATAGCAGATACACAGCAGGATTAGTGTCACCCTGGAGGGCTAAGCCAGGCAAGAAGGGAACTTGAGCATTGATTGAGTGCAGGAGGTGACAAGGAAGGCTTTATTTAATGTGTGCCTGGAAAGTCACCTATTCCAGTGGCTCTGCACAAAAGCAGGATAGTGGGAGAAAATAAGTAGGTAATGAGGACAGGGACTGAGCTCCCATCGGGAAGAAACTGCATACAGGTAACTTCTCTCATCTACTTGCTGAATAGGCCTGACTCGGAGCTTTGAGATCCTAGTGATGGATTAAACACAGAAGAATTAAAATAGAACATGGTCAGCAAATTCTTCCTTCTTCATCCAGTTCACTAACAGCTGTGGAGGGCAGTTGTGCTTCTGAGATGCAATGATCCTTCCTCCCCAGACACCTGCATGCTGGTGTAGGATGGAGACGAGGCCTTTCCCACCATCTCTCCCTCTTGCTGCCTTTTAGTTTCCTTCTTGGATCACAGGTTTCAAATCACCAGTCCACCCTGGTCCTTTTACAGCAAGTGACCTGTCAAGAATTGAATCAGTGAAAAAGATCCAGCTACAAATCACTGTCAGACTGCAGAGATGTCTTTTCTACAGTGGAGCTGGAATAGATATCTACATACAAGGCCCACAAAAAGAGTCTATTCCTCTAGTCCATGGAATATTTTCAGTTCTTGAACCAGGATTATATCTGTGCACAAGAGACAAGAACAAGAAGGTGTGGGGAGCAGGAGACAAAGTTAAAAAAAATAGGGCATTAGTATGCTCAGTGGTACAGATACGAACATGGATTCATTCTGCTGAGAGAAGTGACTGTCAGGATCTAGGGGACTGGGAAAGTGGGGTTCTGCTGAGATGCCCCCGATTTTACATGCTCAGGTGACATAATAATAAAAAAGCCTACATAGAAATCTCTGATCATTCTGGTGTCTCTCTGCTATCCCAACAGAAAACCCTTTCCTTGTGCATTTGTGTGTGAACATGCCCATCTATCTCAAGATTAGATTTATCTCAAAATGCATCCCTCAGTGCCTCCTGCAGCACGCCCCAGCTGGCAGCCATGGCTCGTGCCATGTGGGTTGCACTCCTTGTTCCCAGCACAGTGCAGATCCAGCAGGGGAGAGCCACAAACTCTGTTCTGTGTCAGGGCCAGGAAAAAAAAATCTTCATGCATAGACCTTGTGGGCAAACAGCTCAAATCGCTGGCACAGAACTAAACTCTGGAGTCCTCATAATACCTGGAGGATTGTTCTTCTTAACCTACTTGCATTTTATTTCACTCGGCTCTTCTTTGCGCCTCTGCCACTCGAAGCGCTAAGTTACAAATCTGTCTAGCAGTGGAATCTCTGCTCCCTCAAATGGCCTCCCTGGGCTGCAGAACTCCATTAATTAGCATCTTTTAAATGGTTGGGTAATATTCGTTGCTCCTTTTTTTGAAACCATTTCCCCAAGCCCTAATTTTAATAAAGCTGGTTCTCATGAACATTTGAATATTAAAGCCTTTGGTTACAAAAAGACGAAAGAGGCATTTTAAAAGACAGCTGGGCAAAGATTACTTAAATGGCTGATATAATTTTGTGCGTCTGTGTTCATGTGTGAATGTGCAGCACCTCTGAGATAAAGCGTTGTCTTAGAGGTGTTTCTGTGTCAGTGTGCATGAGGTCAGAGAAGGTGTCGGTGTCTGTCAGGGCAGTAACAACATCAAGGGCCCTGGGCAAACATGGTGCCCTGCAATATCTTTAAGTGTGGGTGAAAATTTCTCTCAAAATACACCAGAAAGGGCTGAGTTTACTTTGTGTAGTTGCATGCATTGCTTCAGATGTGAAAGGTGAACTGGAAGCTACTGTGTATTTAAAGAACTTATCCTGGGGAGGGTGTTTTGTGTCTTTCATTATGTATTCTTCAAGCTTTACAACCTCACCAGCTGGGGCTGATGGTGGCAAAGGAAGAAACAGTTTGACTGATTCTGTGCAAAACACTTCCCTGATCGAGATGATGTACTAAAATCAGCTAAGTATGTAATTTTCTTTCAGCATTGTCGTGAAAGATCGCCAGCTCTGTGGGGTATTAGCAGCAAGGGTTTCCTTATCTTGCCAGCAAAGCCCTGCTTTGCTCTGGAAGATCCAGAGGACAGTCTTGATTCCACCATCCTTTTTTTTTTTTTTTCCCTCCTGAGGATGACAGCAGAGGTGTCAGACTGATGATGTTTTTTGTTATGTTGATACATCTTGTCGACTCTGGACAGGGCATAGACTCTCTGATTCATATCTCACAGGTTAGTGGATCAGACAGCAGTGATTTCTGTCTTATCACAAATCTGAGGTTCAGTGATCAGTGAGGTGTAAGTATTTCTACAGATACTTCAGCCTGCCTGGGAAAGATTTACAGCGGTTTCCTTGCTGAAAGGCTTTATACACTGTCAAACCTCTCCTGAGTCAGAGGGCTGCCTATCAATGGGCTGTTATTTGCTCAGAAAGCAGCTGTGTTTTCCCACTACATGCAGTGGCACAGCCATGATTTGTAGTCGCTGCAAAACGATGATAATCTGTTCTTCACAACCCACCAGAGGTGTGGTCACGGGTTTTGCTGAGCTGCACCTACTGCCCAAGCTAACACAATGCCTGAAAAGTAGGCTGGAACATTTGTTCTTTTAATTCACCTGATCTCACTGTCCTCTTTGCTGTGGCTGTTGCTGACCTTGAAACATCCTGAGGAAGCCTTGGAGAGCTGACCCTAGCCAGTGGATCTTTCACACACATCCTCACCTTTGGTGGAGCTCAGCATCACACTGAAAATCCCAAGTGGAAGAACTGACACCATTTTCAACAGTTTCATTCTCTGTATTTGTTTCAGTGACAGATTTGAGCAACAGTCTCCATTCTTAAGCCATTTTCTTCTTAACAAAGAGGCTTTTCAGGAATGCTGAAGCACTCTCTGTCTCTGTTGTGCAGGAGCAATGCTCTCTGTGACAATATCTGTGCAGAACTGAGCCCTTGTCCCGTCTGCCAAATCATGTCCTCTGCCCACTTGACCTTAAGGAGATGCTCCTTAGCTGACCCCACTCATGGAACAGTCACAGGAGGTCAACACTGTAACATTGGCTTGAAGACAGAAGGCCAGGATATTGTATTTGGAGGTCAGACTGTTGAATTTGGAGGGAATGAAGCAAAAAGATAATGAAGGAGAGCCTCCAGGCTTCCATGTGAGACCTAAGGTCATGGAGATTGCTCCACATCCCCACGCAATTTCCCTCTAAGACATTGGGAATGTGCACAGTGCAGTGGATCTACCTGCCGAGATCTGACTGCAAAATTCATGCTTTACATAGTAGTCACCAACACAAAATTAGTAAATAGTTCTGAAATTTGACTCCTCTGTGCTTCTTTGGATCATCTCTGTAATAGATGTAATAGCAAATTTATCTTCTGTGGCTTCTTTTTGAGGGACAACCCCTCAGCCTTCAGCAGAGGAACCCAGCAGAGCAGTAATCATTACACATCACTCCTAAAACTCTCCTTACCCCAGGTGTGGGGTCCTGCATATGAATATTTTGGTCATTGATTGGGAAAATCAGAAAATTGACCCTCTGAGAGGAGGCTTAACTTCTCAAAGTTAAGAGCAATCAGCAGCCAGGTCAAAGGATGAAATAACAAATGCAGTTTGAGAGAGAGGGAGTTTTGCTAAGCTTTATGTAGGGTTGTACCAACTCCAACCATCCCACAATGTGCAGGATGGGTCTTCCTTCTTTCTGCATTGGATGGTCATGTGCTTCTCTTAAATTTTGCCAGTGGTTAAAGCATAGAGTATTTCTTAAAAAATAAACTAGGAAGACTGTCTTGTACACACTCAGGTTGCAATAGAAATCCCATATTGAACGGCAGAAAGAAAAAAAAGCGAAAACAGGATTTATAAGGGCTCAAAGTCAAATATTTACTTTATCTTATTTCTTTGCATCTGCTTAAATAATTGACTAGAAGTGGAGAACCTTCTAGGTGAGATGAAGAAGAATAAATCTTTTTCAGGAAGATGTATAATAGGTAAAAGATTATTATTGGTTCTAAATGCAGAATAAAACCCAGCTTCAGGCTTTCTTTGCTTAGGATGAAAACATCTTTTCATGGTTTTTATGCATATGAAGGAAAGTGAATCTTTTTCTCTTGTAGTAATTGCATTTTTAGTCACAATTGCCTGTTATCTTTGCATTTCCCACAGGTGGAGATACTGGTTTTCATGGAGGGTTTGCTTTAGCTGTTCATCTCTCAAAACCCTTTGTGATATTATGAAATATCAGCCTGCCAAGTAATCAGTGGGTTTTTTAAATTTTTTTTTTCCTAATAAACACACAAGCACAGGCTGTAATTTGTTCATTAACTCCTTGTTCAGGGTTGAAATTTACTCCAAAAGCAAGCAGCAGCATAGGCAGAGCCCAGGCCATGGTTCAGGGGAGAGATGGAACTCCAAAGGCCATTCGTTCACTGTGACACCACGGGTGGGAACCTGGTTAACTTCCCCCCATTCAAAGAACTTTAATTTGGGTTTTTAATTTCTTTCTCAGGAAGCTTTTCCTGTATCATTCATGAAGTCTCTTTCTCAGAATGGAAATAATTCTAATCACCTAAGTTTATTTGTCCCTTGTTTACTATTTTTGCTGCAGTCTCATGAAACGAGTTTGGTCAGCTTCCCACTTGGTAATAGGCAGATTCACTTTCTGATTTTCAGTCAAGCACAACACAGCAAGAAAACAGCTCATGGGGGTGATCAAAACACCTCACTGAAACAATTTCTGCTTATTTTGTTTTTTGTAATTATTATTTCTCGCTTTTTTCCTTCAGCATCATGGAAATATTGAGTCAAAATTAGGTTGCCAAGAACACTTAAAAAGAGATGAAGGATTTTAAATCCCCAGTCAGTGCTAGAATCCATAGGCAGTCCTAAAAAAAAAAAAAAAGAGAGAGAGAAAAAAGGAAGAGGAAAACATTTACCCTCAGAATCAGCATAACTGTCATAGTAATTCTTGTTATTCTTTATTTTACGTACCAAGCTCTGAATTTCAGATTACTTCCTTTTATTTTCCACTGGTGATGGTGAATATCAAGAAGTGTGAAAGCAAAGATAGGATGTCAGATTTCTGAAGAAAAAAAAAACAATTAATCCATTCTGCTCTTCTGCTCTGGCCTCAATCTGCTGGGAGGAGGTGAAGGTGAAAAGGGCAGGGAAACAATTTCTAAAAACCTATGCCGTGGCTACAGGAAAACAGGTCTGAAGCTGCTTCAAGTATTGTTTCGTCCCTCTGATAACCTCACTTAAACCATCTTTCACCTCCATTTTAGCATCTGCCACCAAAAAAAAAAAAAACACACAAAAAAACAAACCCAAAAAAACAACCTTCAGGCCAGTGAAGGGAAATGGAAAAGATTTTTCTATTGCAAAGATTTTCTCAGAAATTTGGTGGTAACCAAGTGGAACGGATTCACTCCCAAGGTGAACTGGGGGCTGTTTGTTTCATCAAGACCCAATTTGCAGCAGATTTCAGTTCTACAAGGCCAGAACCACCTTTTGTCAAACAGATCCTCCCCTAGAAGCTTAAAGAAAACCAGAAGTAACACCAGGCTGACAGGGCTGTCACCAGGCTTGTGTCCAGGTGGGGCTGTGGACAATGAGCAGTTGGCAAATCACGGTGTGATTTGTGTGGAAAGGAGGATCCTGGGCTTAAACATCATGTCTTCCTGTGAGGAAAAGGGATGTGTGACATCAAAACTTTCATTGCTTCAGAGCAGAGACCTACCTGCCTGTCAGGACTCTGAATTTGATGTGTTTTCAAGGCAGTTTTATGTGATGGATGGCTTGGGCCCCCTACAATTTACCTGCCAAAAGTTAATGTAAATGCTCCCGAAGTTTGCAGAGGAAATGAAAGCCCAGGATGTTTCTGAAGTCTGGGAGATAATTAGTGTGATTTACATCCTTGGCATTACAGGAAGCTTAATGTTTCTGTTCCCATGAAATATTGTTGGAGAGGTGGGGGCTTGGGATCAGGATGCTTTTGGAGAGTAGCTGCTAACACAGATGGAAAGCTGATAACAGACAAAGGGGATTTCAGATCCTGCTGCTGCACAAGGACACACTTTTACAGATGCTGGAACTGCTGAGCTAACCACTTTTCCTTTGAAAACTACTGCTTTGAATGGGCAAGAAATACTTACTATACTTACTAAGAAATACTTTGCTGTACTTAGAGGTGGATTATGTGACGGGAAAAAACAGAAGGGCTACTTCATGTGCCAGTGCATGAAACTGTCTTCAAGTCTTGCCAGAAAAGCACAGCAAAACCTTCTCAAAATCCTGCTCTAATGAGGAGCAGGTGTGAATTTTGCAGAAAGGCAGGTTGCAGGGCAGCTCCAGGGAAAGGTGGCAGACTGTTGTGATAGGGAAGGAGTACACGCAGGAGCACAGAAGTGGGAACCTCTGGAATTCAGGTCTTAAGGTTTGACTTATTGACTCATGAAAAACTATTCAGTGCTCACCCTCCTCGTGGGGATGGAGACTGCCCAGCAGCAGGGTGGCTGTGGATCTGCACGGTCAGAGGGGCAATGGAGACAGGGATAATGCTGCTGGGCAGATAGGACCATCTACAGAGTAGAAAGCCTCAGTGCTGGAGGCTCTGGGCCAGAAAAAAAACCATGGAACGGTGGCAGACAGAAAGAGGGGATTCTGGTACAACAGGGGTAATAGATTTTCATCTTTCCAAGTTATTTAGAGAACTAGCCAGTGTAACAGTGCTTTAATATTTTAAAATATAATTTAACTCCTCATATTTTGCCCTGTATAACCTCATCTCGCCTTCTCTCAAAGAGATCCCTTCAGTCCTCACTGGTGAGTCGCCATGGAGACTACAGCCATGTGATGGCAAGACGTGACTCCACACTGCTGGAGCCTCATCACTTAATTATTTATTAATAGACTTTTACCCTCATAGCCTCAAGAGATACAACATCTTGTTACCAAGGCTGGGAGAGAAACAAGAAACAAAGGCACAAAAAAAAAAAACAAAACAAAAAAAAAAAAAGGGGGGGGAGAAAACCAGGCAATTAGAAAAAAATAATTATAAATACTATAAAAATGCCAGGAAATGTAATAGGAGTGGAAGCTGAGCTCAAAGCCCTAAAGGTCAATACTGTTTAGCTGAAAAAGCATCTGGCTAGGTAGAGACACTCAATGTACCAGGAGGTGAAGTTTGTGGCCAGGGTCATTCTGCTGGGTCCCCACTGCACACTGCTGGCATGGGAGCAGGTTTTTTGTGCTCTCACTTGGAAATGAACCCAAAGAGTTCATAATATTGCCCTGCCTTTAAAACCTTGCCATAAAGATTTTGATCCCACAGGAATCAGGAATAAGAACCATGGAGACCACAGGACCACGTGGCTTTGATGACCACTCAAAATTTCTAAATTGCAGTCTGGCAAACACTTGTGAAAACCTCTCACTCGCTGAAATTTTGATTTAAACGGACCTGGCAAATAACGAGTCAATTCATAGGAATGAGTGCCAGTTTATAAAAAAGGTCAAGATGCACAGCAGGATTTCCTTTCTTCGTATTTGTTTTAATTGAACAGCTAATCCAGCCTATTAGAATGGAAAGTAAGTACAGACATATTTTTTTTTCTGTTTCTTCACTTTTAGACTTCTGTAAGAGCTATGACACCAGCAGACCAGGTATTACTTTTTCTGGAAACTTCTTCTCAATATAATTAACCCAAAACTTTCTTATGCCTGCTTCAATTGGTGACTCTCAACTGGGAAGAGACTGAGAACAAGTTGGCACTCCAACAGGGCTTGTAAGGGGACACTCTGCCCTCTAGATTAAATATCAGACATGACAAGACAAAGCACTGGGCCAGAAAAATGAAAACCCTTTCCTAATGTGTCTTCAAAGAGGGGAAAAAAAATATAAAAAAATCCTTCAACCCCAAGCACAACATAAAACAAAACTGTAGGAATTGCATGGCACAGAGCCAAGCAAATTTAAGGAACAAATCTAGCAAACAATGAAACATAACAGCTCTGACCAAAAACAACCATTAAATGTTAAATGCTGCTCTTGTAACTGACAACACCAACAACTTTTAAGGGCTGTTTTACTAGCATGTGTATGTGTGTGTAGGGAATACTTAGCCTCTCACAGAGCTGGATAAATTTGTATTTCTTGTGTTTTGTTGTGTTTTTTTTTCCTTTGCTTTTTTTTCCTTTACAGATTTGTACTAATGGAAGGTGAAATCCATAGTCAAGCCAATTGCAGTTGAGGAGGTTGGAGCACTTTGCATCTGGTCTAGGGGCCATGAAGGACCAGAGGCATCACCTGCCTGCTTGTCCTCAAGGCCAAGGCTCACCTGGAGACACCTCCTGCCACACATGAATGAGGCAAAAAGTCTTGTGGTGGTGGACAGGGAGGAGAGGCAGTGGAGCACCAGAAATGGGGAAAGGGTTTGCTGATGTTCCTGTATGTTTTGAGTAGAATTTCCATTCTCCCCTCATTCTCTTTGCTTGTAATGCACTCTCCAGAAAAGTGATGTGCTGCTGGCTGCACAGATAGAGCCACACAGTGTCTGTATGTGGGATCTCAGTGTTTATCCCAAGCATTATTTAGTGTTCAGCCTCCTGGCACTTCAGCATCTGAAAGTCCATTTTGCATTTTTCCTCACTATTTCTCCTCCTTTGAAGAAGGATAATGTTTGGGTTTGTTTCTACTCCACAAAGGTTCTTAAAGGAAAGACTTCTAGTACAGAGGAAGTAGTGAGTTAACTGAGGTCAAAAAGTGAAGTCCTGGTCTTCCTCTGCCTGGCACAGCTCAGCAGAGACCCATCCCCAACCACCTTTCTTGCTAGTGCTAAAAAAGCCTTGTTTGCTTTTGTACATATGAGACAACTAAAAAGAGCCAAAATATCTTTTAATCTTGAGGGGAAAGTCCCTGTCAGTTTGTCTGATCAGCCCCTGTTGACTCAGTGGTGAATTTGTGAGAAGTCTTCCTTACCCATATCCCTAGAGTCTTTGGAAACAATTCCTACTAGCTCTTGTATTCTCTGACACTAGCCAGGTGATTCTCTAATCATATTTAGTACAGCAAGATTAACCTGTCATTAAAAATATAATTGTTCTTCAATTTGCACTTCTTTCTGAAATGGAGACTGAACAGAATGTCAATGCTGTGACTGGAACTTTGCTGCAAAGCCTCTGGCAACAAAAAGCTTATTATTTGCAAAAGAGGGGATCCTAATTGGAAAATATGATGGAGAGAAAATAGTGAATCCCCAGTAATCTCCTTGCAAAATGATAATGTATGTGGTATAATGAATATTAATGCATCATATTTATGAAATGGGGACACTGGAAAGTGCAAGATTAAGTTTTCCTTCCCTCTGCATTGTACTGGGCAAATAACACTTGGTGGAGCGACATTCACCAGAAGTTGTCCTCCACACCTCTGTCTCAGACACAGCTGAACAAAAACACACCCAGAATTCCCCTTATCCGTGACCTTACAACAGCCACTGTCCCACCTCTGGCACTCCCTCCCCACTACCCTCCTCTTGTTCACTACTCATTTCAGTCGAACCTGACACTCCTCACACAGCCCTGCTTATCCCTGTGAAGCCAGGAAGATGCATGAACTTGGACCAACCCAGCTGGAAACGTGGTGTTATCCTAATATCCACTATCACTACACACTAAGTACCAACAGAAGTGATCTCCGAGAAAAGGAGATGTTTTATTTCAAAATCATTCAAGTGGGTTTCAGAGTCAGGTTTCTCAGTCCCCCTGGACTCTTGAAGACACTGGAACTAATGTGAGTTTGTGTTAAGACAGAAAATTCAAGAACTCATAATCTGGCCCTTCCTGTTTAGATATTAAATGTTAAGAAGTGCCAGAGTTTGTCCTGAAGTCCTTGGTAGAGAGGCTGTCACCCAGAGACCCCCACCACCACTGGCTAAATCCTTGTTTCTAGCACTGTAACTATAGTACATGAAGTTTTTTAGGACAACTGACTCTCCCTTAAGTACAGTCATTACCTCTTCTGGCAGACTTCTTTGTAAGTCTTTAAAAAATAATTCCCAGAGAATTGAGGTTTATTGGAGAGAAATATTCTTTTATTTACTTGCCCATTCCCATACTATTATCTTCCTGTTATCTGCTTCCTTTGGAATTAAGCGTTTAATAGTTACTATGTGGAAATGTAGATTTCCCTTGGCACCCCTTGGAGGGAAGAAAGGATAATTTCAGACAGGTTACCCTTTAGGTAATGCATCTGCCAGAGCTATCTCAATATTTCTATAGGACAAATGAGAGTGACAGCCTGTGAGTGCAGGAAAGGAAGAGCCATCCTGCTGATAAAAGACCTGAGTGAGACTCGGGGGTCTGGACACAAACTTGGTGTGTGGCATTAAGAAGACAATTTTATTTCTCTACTCCTTACTTCTCTACCTGTCAAAAACTTTACTTTCCCTCAACTCTTTTCTACTGTGTTGGTGTAAATTACAATATTTTAAGTACAATCTCTGTCCCATCCTGTCATTTTATTTAGCAGAAGGGAGCATGGATCTTTTCAGGGGCCTCTAGAAACCAAAGCAGAGGTCACAATGGCAGAGATGACAATGGGAGACAACATCCTCAGGACTACAAAGGCAGCTCACTGTCTTCTGATGTCAGTCCACATAATCCCCACACAGAATCCACAGTGTTGCAATCTCCACATGGTCCCACCAGGAGTACAGGAATGATTCACCTACAAAATGCTTCATCATTTTGCACTTGTGAGAGGAAGATTTGAAGGTGACAGTGGGGCTGCCATCAATCTTCTCAAATACTGGACATGGAGTGTGACAGGCAAGTCATGTGCTCTGGCTTTAAACCTGGTCCTTGCTACTGTTGGAACCCTGAAGCCTGGGAGTTTTAAACTTTCTGTGCTTTCTGACACTGATCCCCAAAAGAACACCGCTTTTGACTTGAGGCCTTGGAGAAGGCTTCCAAATTTGAGTGACAGAGTTAGAATCACTGGTGTTAATCTAACTGGTAGTTAGAATAGAAATGTGTAATTTCACATGGTGAAGGGTTTGGAATTTGGGATTTTTGAATGTAGCAATAGGTATGGGACAAGATGGAAGTTATTGGGTGGTGGCTCCTCCTTCTTGTTCCTTCTTCTTCTTAGTTTTAGGTAGTAGCTTTTCATTAGATAAAAAGTGCCTCAGTGTGGGTCACAGGTGCTTGGTCATTGGGTCAAAAGCATAAATAATATAGATGTTAGTTTTTAATTGGATAGTTAGGCCTCAAAAGACCTTGTAACTAGCTAGATTGACTGACATTTTTCTCGCTTTTAGCTTATTAGCTAGAGGTGCTGTGGAACTCTCTGTACTTTAGATAAAAATTAATAAACAGCCGAGTCCAAACATGACAATTGTCTCTCGTGCTTTCAATACTGACTCTGAGTGAAGGCAGAAGAAAAAAGAATCCAGCCACTAATATGCAGTGCCACTAATATGCTACTTCTGCTAAAATAAGGTCTCAGCACCTGCATCTTAGAGGCTGTGGAACAGACAAGAGGAGTTTTGCATGCATCCAACAGGGTGACACACACAGGACAGACAGTTCCGTAGGGCCAACAGGACATATCCCATTGCAATGGCTGTGGGATGTGCTTTCCTCACTTTACCTCCAGAAAATGCGAGGCTTTGCATCCACATGTGCCATTTCAGAAAGCACTGGGAGAAATCACCTCCCCCAGGCTATCCAAAACCTCCAGCCACTGCCATTCAGAGAGATCTCTATATACAGAATAATTATTTTAATCAGAAGATGTGTTAGAAATAGGATATGTGCAGCTGTTGTGTGGTTTCCTGCACTTCCTGGAATGGCTGCCTGGAAAAGTGGCTTAAAGCTGTAGGTGGAAGGGCAGTTGTCATGGAAACTGCATCATTGGCAGCTTCATTTCAATCTTTTCTTCCTTCTGATAATTTTCTACCCATTTTGCCACTCTGAGCTGGTACTCTGCCATCTTGGTTCTCCCTTGCCTTGATCAAATTATCTGAGGCGCCTCAAATTGGGGTTTGGAAGTGAAGCTAGCTGGATGAAACATGGAAAACCAGTGGAGAGCCACTAGCCCTGGAGGACAAGACCGTGGCCTCAGGAGTTATTGACATCCATGTTTAACAAGTGCAGCTGAGAGTTAAATTACAAGACTCACAAATATAATCTAAAGTGGCCTTGAGAGAATGAATTACCTTCAGTTGACCTTAGATTTCTATTTTTGCTTTCCCCAAATACTCAGATTGTTTTGGTGCATCCAGAAAATGTTCCAAAACCCCTAGAGCTTAATGAGCTTTTGTTCAGGTCATTATTCAGTTAAAAAGAACAAAAAAACTCCAACTTTCCAGAAGGCATATTTCTTGTTATTAGCACTTTTCTACCTAGTAATCTCAGTTTTGGAGGAAAACTAAAACCATGAGGTTCCATAAACAAATCAAACCATGAGAAAAAAAGAACAATTGGGACTAATGAACCTGAAAATGATTGGTCCGAATTATTGAATAAATATAGCACTTAAGAGTAATGAAGGTACTTAGGCAGCATGGGGACTGGTTTCAGAGCTATTTGCCAACCAGACAGCAATCTAAATTTGCAGCAAATGCTGGGCCTGATTCATCACTGAGTTTTCTATCCCCGTGTGACTCTGGAGACTGTTTTTCAGGGTATTAAATTAAGTTCATTACTCAAGATGCACAGTCCCTCTGCTCACACCAGCCCATCACTTCCTGCTCAGCGAGGTCTGGCAGAACTAAGGTGGTTTTCACACAAAATTTTAAAAATTTACAAAATACGCAAAATCATCAGCAGCTACAAGAGGCCATTGGTAGGACACAGGAACAAGAGCAAAGCCCTCACTCATCAGCAAAAAGTGCTTTTCCCTGACTTATAACCACGTTTCTGTTATCTCCTGGTCATGCCTGTGGTTTTTTTCCCCCAGTCCTACCTAGATTTATCTAAGGAACAGAACCACAGATGCAAAGATGGGTTTGTCTTGCAGGTTTGTTTTTGCTCTGGGTCCTTAGAGTGCTCCCCAGAGATGTCTGCAGAGGAACACCCTCAGCTGAGGGTCTTGGGCCACAGCAGTAACTCCAGAGCACAAGACTGCCAGAATTACCTGGCCCTTTCCACTCCAGCTTCAAACCCTCACTGTGCAAATGAAAACAGGATTAGGTGTTTCCACACTGATTTAACGTTGGAAACTGTAAGTTCAGCATCACTTGAGATGATTGTATTCAGTGCAGCCTGTTTAACTGTTCTTCATGCTACCAACAGTAGCTGATGGTGACAATGGTCCTTTGCCTATGTGTGTGGCAGTGCCTGCAGTGGGAGGAAGGCTCAGTGGCAGAGATGAACAGCCTTGGCTCCTGCAGGTTCCTGTAAATGAAACACTGCAGCCAAATAGAGGAAGAAGGGGGAGGGATGCATAAGGAAGAGCTCAGCTGCAAGGAGAGTTCGACCCCCACACTGCTTTCCCTTTCCCAGCTGGGGAATAGAGCCCCATTTGTCATGACTCAGAAACCTCACAGCCAGCTACCTGCACATCACATCCAGAGCCCTGTGGCTGGGATGTGGAAGGATTTATAAACATGTAGGCTGGACTTTTATTTCCTGATAATCTAGTTTAGTGTGACAAATAGCCCCATGAACAGGACACCCGCTGGCTCTCACCGTCCACGTCACTTGGACAGCCTCCAGCTTCCCAATGCCTGAGGTGCTGGCTTCCTTCCCAGCACTTCCCTCTATCTGCAGCCCTCCAGCAAGTTTTCATCACTCCAGCCTCTTCGGGGCAGTGATCCCGATGTACCTGTCACATGGTGTCCTCCAGACAGCCATGGCACTTGGCAGTGTGTCCCAGAGACAAGCACAATTTAGGAACTTAGACAGCTTCACTTTCTTTGTCATTCTCTGCTCCTTCTTACTGCTCCCGTCCTCCCTGTCTGATGCTCCATCCAGGGAGCTCCTGGATGAGGCTGTAGGTTGCTCTCCACACACTTCTCTAACCTTACTACTACCTTGTAGGTGCGATAACCAGAAACCCAGTCAGATCCCTTACCATTCTGTGACATGGGAATGTCATTTGCTTATTCTGTCACAGCTCCAGGCTCAGTGTCTCCAGCTGTTAAATCCTGTTTAAAACCCCTCAGAAGGGAGCTCCAACACCACTGGCAAAAAATGCTGGCCTTTATCCACCCCTTCCTTACCACTCAGCTGGTTTCCCACCCTAACCAATTCATTACCTGCTAATAAATCACGAAGCAACAGAAGGAAATCATGTTCTGTTTTAAACAGCTTAATTCAATGTCAACAATCCTGGCACTCCAAAGATTTCTAATTGATGGAATGAACATTTGTGAGAATATCAAATATCTCTTCTGAGCTCCACGTAAGTCAAATGAGCTGGTCTGAACTAATCTTGTGATTCCAGGGGAATCTTCAAAGAGGCCTCAGCCCACCTCAGAGTGCAAAGTAATATTACAACAAGGCAGAATTTACTGTAACTTTCTCATTATTGTTTTTTCCATGCAGCAACAGCAGCATGCAGTAAGGTGGGCAGGTGGTGCAGAATTTATCGTTTTGCTTGGGTACAATGGGCAAAGCCTGGTAGGTGTGTGCACCTGCAGGAAAGGTTCTCTCTGTCAATGCACGTGTGCATAGGTGACATTGATACGCACGTGCATTAGTACATGTGACACACCCTTGTGTGCTGCATCCAAGAGCAAATGCTCTTGTGCATCTCACACACTTTCATTTAAGACAGATTTATGTCTAATTATTTTCCGATTGTTCCTGAAGAATCAGCTATTGCACTCTCTGAATCACTGCTGTCCACCAGTTCTTACACAGAAATCATTAGCCTGTGGAAATACTCTTTCTTTTTTTTTTTTTTAACCAGCAGATGAAGCCATATGCTCATCCAGAGGCAATTACTCGTCTAATACAAGTTCTATAATAATCTTAAACAGTACAGAATAGCATAATTGTTTGCTTTAATAAATACTTCAGAACACTTTAGCTGCATTGTAAAACGGCTTCACAAAATCGTGTTTCAGCTCCTTCCAGGCTGCCTGCAGTGTTCTCCATTCTTCTGGCCATTTTTTTTCCCTTTGAATTTTGCAGAGATACCTAAAAAGAGATGTTTTGAATCACAAGTGTGAGGAGTTAAGAATTCCTTTCTCTTTCTCTTCTAAATAACTTTTCATCATATGCTGGACCCAAGTATCTATTAGGGTAAAATCAATACCAGCTCCTAGAATAAAGAGAAAATGTCCCAGACTTAATATAGTTCATGCACAGCCACTGCAGCTGTATATCCAAAAGGAATTTAATAGAGTGGCTCATTCTACAGGTTACTGATGTTTGAAACAAGTCCATTGCTAAAATCGTTAGGAACAATGTAATTCTTAGCATTACAACCAAAGCAGGGCTCCTGCTTCTTTGCCTTTATAGGTACATCTGAGCAGCAATGATTTCTCATTCACTGGTTAAGAACTGGTTAAGAACTGGTCTCAGTTCTTAACATCTGAGCACCTGTGCATGCTAAAATTGATAATAGCCAAACAATATCCATCTTCCTTTCTTCATCCCTGTGGGAATGCACGTGAAAAGTTGTATGCTGAGTGACAAGGACAGATAGGAACTGGAGAAACATGTCCCTTTGTTGGGACTTCAGCATCCCACTGTTCATGTCAGGCTGGAAGCAGAGGTCAATGACCCTCTACTATTTTCTATTATTTTTCCTTTTCTAATATTTCAGGTAGATCCTGTACTCCTTTCTCCTCTGAATGTTGTGAAGGAGCCAGTGAGTTGGGAATGATCCTCTGGCTGATGAGAGCTGTTATTGAAAATAAAATTTTTCGTCTGAGAACCAAAAGTTCATTGAAGACCAGCTGAGTGACACCCATGGCACTGAACTTGCATGTAAATGCAACTTTTGTTCTTTAGGACTGGCTGGGTCAGGCACACATGGAGAGCAGCAATTCTGTTCCCAGTCCCTCCCATGAAGAGTAGGGCACAGCAGGACTACTGGCTGCATATCAATCAGGTTGTTCCAGAGAAAATAGTGGGAAGATATTCCTGCTCTCCCTCCCAGGTCCTGTGATGGGACCCATCCAGAATACAAAACACATCCTGAGTCCAGGAAACTGCAACCAAAAACCACCCAGAGACATAAATGTCATGGTTGCAGCACATTTTAATAGTATGTAGATGGACAAAACAGCAACAGCATTTATAATTCAGGAACATTAAAGAAAATATAGCACTTGCTGGGAAGCACAGTGGTGCTCTCCATCTGCCTTATCACTGGACTCCAATGGTTGGGTGCCCACAGACCTTTTGCATTAAATTTTACATTGATTTTTATGGCCAGTTATTACATGCAGTGTCTGAGCACTCCAACTGCTCTGTCTCCTCCCTGGTGTGGTATGAAATAAAGTTCATGGCAGTGGTGTAATGGATGGCTCGGACCAACTCCAAAAGTGGGGGTTTATCAGGTAATTATTTGAGGGGAGTCAGAAAATACGGTCTTTTATGTCTGCATATAAAAACTGCATTAGGTTTTGAAAGAGCCAAAACATGTCATATCATGGGTTCCCAGTGTTTATTACTTCAGCCCCTTCTCTCTTTCCTCCTCTTCCCTTCCAGAGGAGCATTTCTAGGCCTTTGTTTCACTGGGAGGATGCCAGTTCCAGTGTCTCATTACTCACAGCCCAAGGAGAAAAGGATGCACTGGTATATCCCTTTCTGGAGCCCACCAGGTACTAAGCTGGGTGTTGGAAAAACACAAATTTTATAACAGCTGGCAAACCCAAGGCCCGTACACCTCCCTTTATTAGGTGTAATGTGACTTTCAAAATCAAAAGTGTCAAGGCTGCCTTCCCAGGTACTTGGTAGAGATGTGTTCGTACTGCCTTGCACTCTGGCACCTTCCCTACAGGAAGAGGAACAGACTTCTTAGCAGGGCCTGTTGTGATAGGACAGGGAATCATGGTTTTACATTAAAGGAGAGGAGATTTAGATTATATATAAGGAAGAAATTGTTTGCAATGAAGGTGGTGGAAGATTGGCACAGGATGCCCAGGGAGCTGGTGGATGCCCCATCCAAGGAAACATTCAAAGCCAGGCTGGATGAGCCCTTCTAGATGAAGATGTCCCTGTTCACTGGGGGTTGGACTAAATGACCTCTAAAGGTCCCTTTCAACCCAAACCATTCCGTGGTTCTGATAAAGGCTGTTCTCATGCTGACTTCAAGGAGAACTGCACCCTCACCAGGAAGGCTTAGCAGATGCTGGATTTGCATAGGCTTGGACTGCATATTTCCATATTTCAGCATTCTTTTCCTTAAAAAGGCTGCACCAACAAAATAAAAATTAAAGCCATAGTGTTGAAATATTTTCTAAAGTGCAAGTAATGAGTTAAAAAGAAATGGAAAAATTCCACTGCTTTTCTACATGACATTTACCTCTCTGGAGTACAACTAGAGGGTGGTTCAGCCTGGAAGGGGGATCAGCAATGTTGGACTGTTGCAGGGGGAATTGTGCCTCTTCCATACATCTCATTTATATCCATCTGAGAAGAGCTGGGCCCATTGTCTCAAAATTGCTTTGAGCTAGGACAGGATGAGGCAGGCTGTGGATACATGAGCTATTAGAGCTATTAGTGATGGTGATGTTAGACAGTATCGCTTGTCTGTCTGCTTTACAGTTATAAATGTGTATCATTTAAAATACAATAAGGGGCCAGATGCTCAGCTGGTTCCTGACATCTATCCACCAGGTTCTCACTGCCATAGCTGTAGCAAATTCAGTGTTTTTACAGGGAATATATATGTGTGTGTGTGTGTGTGTGTGTGTGTCTGTGTGTGTGTGTGTATGTATGTATATATATATATATATATATATATATATATATATATATGTAATTGCTGCTGATGTTGAGGTCCAAGCTATGTCCATGACATGTGAATTCACTGCCTGACCACATCTCCATGGAATGGTGTGTCATTGTACATACACTGGCCTGAGATTACAAAGAGGCAGTTCAAATGAGGGTCCAAAATATTAAAGTAAGATCTTGTTACAAAAAATCTCCCATGAATGCTTGCTTTGTCAAAGACAGAAAGTTAAAATTATTTTATTTTTAATATGCTAGGTACCAAGTAATCCCTCGTCTGCCAGCTTGGGCATCTTTCTTCTGCAAATGCCAGTTTAAGATGAGCAAAGGAAGATGAAGAGCACTGTGAATCATACTCCTTGTGTTCATGTCAACTATGTGCTTGCATAATGCCTCTGAACCAGCTGCTGCATATTATCTCTAGTTTCTAATCCTCTAATTTCAGAGTTCTTTTGTGCAGATTATTGCTAAAAACTTCATGTAATTAATATCAATTATTTGGATTTGCAGTTTAATCAGTGGCAGATATTTTCTAGCTCAGAAAGCTGTGCTATTCCTGTTGCCGTTATTACTAATTTCTAGTCTCGGTTACCCAAATAGATGATAATAAATACAAATGTAGATTCACTTGATACCAGGACTATGTATGACAAAAGCTGATAAAAACCAGGAAATTCATGAGAATCACATTTTTATTCCTTTTACTCTGCCTGAAACTGTCCAGTCTGACAAATCTGGTCTCAGTGAAGCTTCAGTGTCCCTTTGTTGCCAGGTAGCTGGTGCAGTCAATTTAGTTTGCTGTTGAAACACTCTGAATGAGCACATATTTAAATACTACATTTACTCACACAAATGATGCCCTGCTCCTCCTCCTACCCTAGATCATTCTCAGATCTAGATCACGATCCTCATATTGTCTTGTTTAAAAATATGATCAGCTGTGACTGCACGACGTGAAGTGCAGTCACAGAATAGCCAGTATATGTCTATGCCCATTATATTAGGAAAACACAGCCACATTTTTTCCAGATCCAAAGCCAGATGGATAATACCCCATGACCTAACTGCTAAGGGAGAGATTTCCGAGAAAAAAAAAAAAAATAAATAAAACCAAAAAAAACCCGTGTGGTTTACCCAAGGACGTGCAGGCTCATGCTGGCAGCTCAGGAAGTGAAGCTGATGTGTGTCAACTCCACTCACAGGTTCAAGTCTCACACCTGAATTGCCCCACATTTTACCAGCTCTGATTTTCAACCACAGCCTCCTGCCTCCTCTCTTGCAATTCCTGGCATTAGATAGTTCAAGATGCTGCAAAAAAACAACACCGGCAGATGCAACCATGTGTTCAGGATTGGGAAGCTGGAGGAGGGAAAGCCAGTGCCTGGAAGATGGAAGGTGGATGAGAACACACAACTTGCCTTAGGGTAGCACAACTACAGCACAGGTGTGGGCAGGAGATGAGTTTTGCCACTGCCAGCAGATTTCCCAGGTTTGAGGGCAGTCTGAGATGAGCAAAATGGAAATGTGTTCCTGTGAGACAATAGAGAAATACTTAATTTTGGTAAATATTGAAGCTAAAAAGTAGTAAGTAGGTACTGCAATAGCCTCCTAAATTATTGTTTTATGACAAACTGTTTAGGTGCCTCATTTCATGCCAGATTTTTCCTTTTTCATTTTGGGTTGTGTTACTTATTTATTTATTTTTGAAATTTTAGTTTACACATCATCCAGTCATTTACCAATACCTGAAGAGGTAGAAATTATTTATTTTACTGATTTTAAGAAATACCAGCAGGAACTTTATGGAAAAATTCTATATCCACATACTCTGCAAACAGGTACAGAAATGTACTATGGTGGTGGGGAAATCCTCCTTATCAGAAATACAAGGTTTTTCCCATATTTCACCAACTTTCTTCTAGCCAAGCTACAGAGACAGAGAAGCAGGTGGAATGTCACAGTGCTTATACTTGCAGAAGTGTAGGAAATTGCAACTACGGCATGGCCTAATTTACAAGTACCTGATTTTACAGCCTTAACACCCTTTCAGTGCAGCATTCTGCACATAGTTCAGGACTTTTCTTGCCTCAGTGGCCAATATCTTAGAGTGATGCTTAACTTTTACTCAGGTGTTCCAGTGATTGCTGACACTCAGGTGTGGGAGACCAGACCTGGCCAGAGGTGACTGCCCCAGGCCATGGACAACTGCACAGGCAGGAGAGGCAGGGGGACCCTGATTTGCCTTTAGAAAGGCTCCAGGAGTGGGGTGATAAAAGTTTGTGTCCTGCCTGCCTTTTCCTTGATCCAGAACAAAACCGCCAGTCTTAACTTTTCAGTCCATTAAGTGCATGCAGAAAAATGTGGTTTTATTAGAAAAATTTGGGGGGAAAAAATAGAAAATCATGTCCCAAGTGATGACCGTTAATAATAAACTCATCATATTGGAGTGAGAGAATGTGGCTTTCTACACTTTTTAAGAGAGCATCAGCAGAATAGGACAAAGAGAATATTATTTCTAAAAGCTATGCATCCTTCTCTTAAAATGTTAATGTTCCATTTCTAGCTGAACAAATAAACCTCTACAAGTTGGATGCAAGTAGCACTAATGAATCAGAGTGCAGACCAGGAAAACAAAGAACCAGCCTCTGACTGCAAAAAAAAAAATCTTTCAAGGAATAAAAAAAATAATTAAGTCATTATTTAAAAATTGTTCCAGTAATGTGCTGTGAACAAAGGGCTGTTAGCTTGAAAAGACCAAACTGCTTTTATTTCAGAGCACTTTATTTTCTGCAGGACTATAAACAAGATCCCCAGAAAACCCTGTAATCAGAGCATGTGTTATTAAAAAAATCAGAAGCCTTTTTCACATTTACCATTTCCTCGAAATGTTTTGTTGTTGGTGTTGGGGGTTTTTTGGTATTTTTTTTAGAGTTTTTTTTTGGTATGTGTGTGTGTGTGTTTTGCTTCCCTGATATATCTATAGTGAATGTGCAGTTTCCATGTGGTTTGACATCCAAGTCAAAACCGCGTGGACGCAGGCAGCAGCGCTTCATAGCTTGCCTTTATGGCTTTCATTGAGTTCCTGGTGCCACAAAACCCATTGCAAAGATTAGGATAATGCAAGATCTCATCTCATATATGCTCATGTTGAGTGTAGTGTTGAATGAAAACCCCAGGCTATTTTCATCATCCAAGCACTCAGGTTTATTATCTGTAACATATTCCTGCCTAAAAGCGCTAACCAAGGTTGTGTTAGACACTAAAGAGCCACCTGGAGTTCTTGCCCTCGGGAAGAGCTAAATTGGACAAAACCAGAAGGTGATGAGAAGGCAGAGATGAATTGATGCTTACAGGGATGGAGAGCAGGCCAGTGGTACAGATGTAAGCCTGCCTGCATTTAATAACTGTGTCCTGATGGCAGTGCCTTCAGGGATGACGCTGGGTGTTGACGTAGCGCTTTCCATGGAGCAAAGTGGTTTGTTTTCCCAACTGCACAACTCCAGGAAGTTCATATGACTGCATCTCCCACGCTGAGAAAGACACAGAGACCTGCTCTGGGCATCATTTTTGATCACACTTTCTCTTCTGTATTCCTTCTGGTGTCTCAGTGTCCTGTCTATGGAATGGCACCACTCAGTCCTGCCCAAGCTGCTGAGAAACCTTGAGCCAGTTCTAAAAGGCTCCTGGTAAAAACCACAGTTGCAGGCTTCTCCTTAGACAAGTTGATTCCTGTGTTTTACAGGAATTTCAGCTTACTTTCCCCACCCCCATTTTTGTGGCCTTTAGAATAGGTTGAATTCACTCTCAAAATCACTGTCTTTATGCAGCTTCTCATTGCCAGCCAGTGCTTCCCAAACTTTTTAGTTCCTCTTCTTTACAGAGAAAATTCAGCAAAAGAAAATAGTGATTTCTGAAGAAGGACCCCAGTATTTTGAAATTTCTCATTAAATGAAATTTCCCTTCCTAAACTACTCTTGTAAATTGCCCCATTGCAACCTTTTCTTTGGTGAATAACATAATTTATATGAGAGCAAACACAACGAGGCTGAAACAAAGTGCTTCAACCTTACCCAAGAAGAATGTTAAATAAAAGTCAGATGAAATTGAAACTGTCCCTTGAAACACTCAGATTTTCAGAATCAGCATTTTCTCATAGCAAGCTGTTCCATATCCCCTGCTGGCAGCAAGCTTAGAGACATCAGCTTTTTCTGGAACAGCTTTAAGAGCTGGGTATTATTATTGTTATTATTATCACCAATAATATGAAGAAGAAATGGAGCTGGAAAACAGAGGCAAGAGGGTAGATTCTGGTACAGCTTTCTACGCCCACTAGTACTATGGTTTTGAATTCACAGAGGTCCAAAGAAGAGGAGAGTTCACCTCTACAAAACACTGTCCACCTCTCTTTGCCTCCATGTTCCTACTTACGTGCACATCAGGTGCTCCCAGCTCACTCTTCCATCCTGGTGAATTCATTCACATGCTGCCACTGTCTAGCATGACATCAAAACTAACCCCTTAATGCTTCATTTGTGGCTTTTGCCATTATTTTTTTTCCCCCCATTTGCATAGAATAGAAAGGTAACACTGTTGATCAGGAGAAGGAAGTCTTTGGACAGCACTTCAGTTATCTAAGTGGGCTCATACAGGATGACAAGGCCACTGTTTCCTGGAAGCTGCACAGATTCACTCGGATATCTGGATGACAAGTGGAATTTAAAACCCTTTAGGATGGATGTTAGCACACACACACACACACACACACACACACACACACACACACACACACACACACGGTTGTGTGCCCACTTGATGAGCAATCCCATTAGGAGGCTGAGCCTGGATGGCAGGGAGAAGTGGGGATCAGAGTGGGGCAGGGTGGGTTGGTGTCTCATGGCATGAGCTGCTCCCTCAGGTGTTAGAAATGGGTTTACAGTAAGGTGAAGAAAACCAGGCATAATAACCCTGTCTCTGAGGGCTCCCACCCCATCTGAGGAGCCTGTGACTGACCACAGGGGTGTTGCTGCCTTCATGTGCCATCAAGTCCTCAGATTCAAATTATTAATATATTTTCCTTTGGAAGGGGTTATTGACACATGTGGCTGACACATATCCCAGTCCTTCATGCATGAAAGGTTTTGACTGCCCCTTTAAGGAGTTTACTGCCTCACTGACCTTTATATCCTGCAAAGAAGCATTTTAATCTCCCACACTACTGGGATGCTAAGTGGTTTCTCATTTGACTTGTGCTGCTCAGTGGTCTTTCCATGTTGACGGGCTCTATTAAGTCACTGGGAGTTAGTTTGAAACTGTTCTAAGCTGTTATTTTCAGTAATAACACTTCTATTTGTTCCCCAGGTTCACCACGCCCACAGAAGTGGGAGGAGATGTGGAAGCACAAATTCTCATTAAAAGAAAAAGCAATTTTCTTTGGGAATAACCTGCCTCAAGGGGACCAGAAAGGGTCAGAGCACTGGTTCCAGTATGAGCCAAGCTGAGACTGGAAATCTTTAAATTAGTCAATTCTCCTATTGAGTACTTCCCCAAAATGCTATTTATCACTCAGAGCCTGTCAGGAAGTCTCTGTGAGTCTAGGGAGTGTGCCAATATGTTATGGATGATGTTGTAATTGTTCACTCCTGTCAGCATTGTCTCTTCGTGTAGAGCTTGTACATGAACAACTTGTGAGTGCTCTTCCTCCAGCATGGTTTTCTGTGTATTAGTCACTAGTCATGTGACATTTTCCTTGAAAGGGGGGTAAAAAAAGGAAGAAACATCTTAAGGATACTCCCCATGGGAGACAGAATAATATATTTTTCACTGAATTAATCTCATCATCACATAAAATTTGGGAGCAGCCAGGTTGCGTGAACTGCACGCAGGAGACAAAAGCACCAGCGAGCCCACCCAGCATGGGGTGAGTGAAAGTGCAAATGGCAGAGCTGATCAGTCAGCCCAGGAAATTCCCTGGCCCTTCTATCAGACAAATTAAAATGAACCTTTTCCACCATTCTCTGATCTGCTTTATCCTCTCTGTTCTCTTGGCTCTGCATTCTGGAGCCTTGAAACCCCACATCAGGGACAGACCTAATGGTATTTCCAAACTCTTTTTTTTTTCTTTTAGTTAGGGGTGGTGAAACAAAATCGTCTGATTGTGAGGCCTTTGGTGCAACTGCCCTGTGTTGATCAACTTCTTGTTGGTTAGAAATAACTGCAAACTGTTCGCCAGTTCCACCCTGTCTTTTCCCTCTGTGCCCATTATATAAGGCTGTTTTGATAAGCCTGTGTGATGAAATCATATACACATATAGTACAATAATAATATCAACCTCATAATGACTAGGGAGAGGATAAAAATGTTGGCTTTATCAAAAAAAAATGATCTCTTTTAACAACAAATTGTAACTAATTAGACTTTGAATGGGAAATCAAATGAAAGTGCATGAAGGCTCAATTTTCCATACAGCTGACGTTCTGACCTTTTTAGGAGTGGAAAAGAAAATTATTTTTAATTAACATGACTAATCATTTCCTGTCATTTTCAGATAATTGGCTTTGTCAAAAAAAAATGAGCTGTTTTGGGGGGAAAACTGGGGAGGGTGACAGTGGCAGCTCTACTGGCATGTTTAACCTTTTAGATTCTGCCTGCAAAAGGAATTTTGAATACTTGTTATCATGGTGAAAAGGCTTTATATGGAAATTTGGTGCCCTATGCCTCTTCCTTTCCATATGGCTGATACAAATTCATGCATAGGAAAAAATTATTTGACACACTGCTAGACTTTCACTTTGAACTAGTCCATTATTTTAAAAAATGCAGAGATGGCTTAGCTAATAAACTGTTTTCTGGTACATCTTGAGGTCATGCACATGATCTGAGACAGAGGGTCGAATCCTGGAGTTCTCAATAAATTCTGCTCCAGCTAGTTGGGAATTTGGCTTGACTGAGTGTAGCCAACTTTTATTCTGACAGAACAACAAGCAATTGAAAGTGGCCAGACCAAGTGCTGTATAGACTGTTTCATTGTACCTGCTTGCTGGAAATGTAGAAATGAAAATCCTAGGAAAATAGAAATCCTAGGCTATGAGTTCAGTCTCTTTTAAGCAGCAATGAAACCTAGTGTGTTGGAGGCTTTCCTAGGCAGTCGTTGTGAGGTTTTAATGCACACTTCAAGGGACAGGCAGAGTTGTTGGAGAGAGACCAAAGAAAAGCAGAAAGATCAAATGACTGAAACACGACCTGCAAGCAAAGGGGAACAGCCTGGATCGTTCAGCTAAGAGAAGAGAAAATTCACTGGGGAACTTAAGTTTTGAATAACTTTAAAAAGCCACTCAGAAAGGTGGTCATCTGTCCTCCACTTTCAGTTAGTGGGGTAAGGAGAAGTGAGAATAAATTGCACTAAAGTCTCAGAAGAGATATTAAGAAAAACTTTCAAGTGCTGAAGAGAGCAGAGCACCAGGAACTCAGTAGAGCCCCTGCCTCTGGTAGTTTTAAATGGCACAAACATCTGTCAGGGATGACAGGGGGACAGTTCACCCTGCCTTGGGGCAGGGAAATGGATCTCCTGCTCTGCTGAGTCCCTTTCAAATTACTGCAAAGTGATTCTCATAATTGTATAGGGCAAAGCACTCCTGTTTGATACCAGCAAGCAGGATAAGGCTCAAAAATAACGAGCAGCCTTTGAAACAAAAGGAAGAGATGAGCATATAGAAGGTGAGCAGCAATCAACATTGGATGTAAATGAAGCCACAGAAAAAAAGAAAAGCCACCCTTATTAAACAACCGAGTCAATACATGCAGAACCCTTGTCCCAGCAAGGAGCAGGGCTGTAGCCTGGTGCCTGCCTGTGCAGTGCTCTGCTGGGTCAGGATGCCCAGAGGTTTCTCAGGCTCTGGGGCTGTTACTGGTACAGCCATAAAATGGTTCCTGATATAATTTGCTTGATGTGATGTTATCTGTTATCTTTTGGCCAGTGTGGATAGTGGGACCAGGCTGCTGGCATTTACTCTGTTGTGTCTTGAAAAGACAGTGATGGAGTCACTGACACAGAGAAGGAACAGCCTATTACTCCTTTATTCAGAAAAAAAGAAACTAATTTCATGGTTCTTCCATTCAACCCCTATGAAAACTAAACCCAGAAAAAATTTGGTTTATATTAAATTTATACTTCAGGTAAAAGAAATATCTTTGACTTTCAATTTTTCCAACTCCCTTTTTCTCCTGTTGCCTTTACTTACAGAGCATTCCAGCTTCAGTAGGATGGGGAACAAGCAGGATAAATTCCTAAACTATGTAACGGCAGCAACTCCTGTCCTTTCCTCTTTTTTAAATGGCATATTCAATAGCTGAGGAATCCCTTATTTTACTGATCTCAAAACCATGTAGTCATTTCTATTCATGAAACAGATCAGAACAAGTTCCACTAATGACTAAGAGATGTATTTGGGAGTGGAGAATTCTGCAAATTAGCAATCAAACACAATAAAAAAATCAAAGGTACTACATTAAAAATATACTTTGTTCATTTATTTTAACAAGTATCACTTATTTTCAATTATTTACAGTGCTAGTGAGTGTGCTCATAAGGTACTGTGGCATATTGAGTTAAAATAATGGATTCTAAGTTCTGGGAAATCTCAGCAGAGCACTCTGCTATTAAACACTAGCAGGAATGGAAAGGTAATGTTATGGTGGGCAGCTTTCCTGGACTTTTTTTTGCTTGGGGTGAAGACAGTTGGGTCTGCAGATTAAGGGAGTTAAGAATTAGTTGAGTTCTTACCGTGAAGAGTTTTGTAAATTCCCACATCAATCTTTTCATCTTACAGCTCATCTCTCCCTTTAACAAATCCAGCATTCAGGGCCTTATCTCAGGGTGTCCTTTCCAGTCTGAATTCTCTGGCTTTCTTCAGCTGCTCATCATTTAAAGACAGTTATTTTTTTGGCATTTCATTTCCTGCTTTTCCCTCCTCTTCTTGCATCTTTTATAGACGGTGATAAATGTGAATAACAATGTGCCCAGTGTGAAAGACAGAGTGTAAAACCCAATTCCATTCGATTTCTCTTTTATTCTAACTCTAAGCCTCAGATTTGCCCATGTCTCACTCCCCCGGACCTGTCACCTAAATTAAATTGTGACTCTTAAAACTGATTGCTGTGAAGAAATAGATCTCAGAAGCAAGAACGTAATGGCATCTTAAAGAAAATTTCCTAATAATTGTTGAAACTCATTTAAATTTTATTCCCCCACCCCTGAGATATGGAAGCAGCTCAGTGCTAATCAGAAAAGGGAGAAAAGTGACCTTAATTTCAGATGATCTATTTTCAAAATCCTGTTGAAGGCAGCAAAAGGCTCTAATAATTTGCCCACGATGGAAATGGCAGAGGAAGAGAGGGGCTGACAGACAGGGAATACTGAGACACTTGTCTGCTGCCGTGCGTCACTGCTGACACCTGCTGCGGAGCCGCCTGGCACAGCCACCTTCCCCACACTGGGAAAGGGCTGGCAAAGGGACTCCCAGCTTTCACAGCACGAGGGACAGCTTGTCCACACTGGGAGGAATGAAGCAGGTTTAACAGCAAGGAAGAAAACCCTGATGTCCAGGCTGGGGAGGAGAGGCTTTCCCCAGCAATATACTGATTTTTTTTTTTTAAGTATTCATGTATTTTACCTACTTTTCAATATTTTCTTGACATCTTGATAACCTGAGGGCATATTTTTATCACTGTCTCAGGCTCTGAAATAGATGCGGCTGAGCTGCCCTTGGACCCTGGCCAGGAGAGAAGGGACCAGCAGCAGGTAATGCTGTAGTCAGAGCTGATACAGATTCAGATCAAGGTTAGTTTAGAAATAAAAGTGACCAGCTCAGACAGTGGCTGGTTTTTTTCAGTACATCTTGCTTGCTTGTATGGGTTAATCTGGTTGGTGGCTTCCTGCCAACATGTGGGAGTTGCTCTGGCAAAAAGTGTGGTTTTCTCTGTGTTTCTGCTGTAAAATGAGGAGTTCTCACCTGCCATAAACCTTCCTGCTCTAAAAAGCTGCTCAGCACAAGGAGATGACCAGCAGAGTTATCATTGTTTTCTGATGTGACACAAGAAGCACTTCACAGGAGCCAGCTTTCTCTGGCATGGTGATACAGTGAGGATTCTGATGGACAACTTGCATTATCATAGACCTTGGGAGAGAAAAGAAAAAAAAAAGATAATTTTCTCTTTAAATGGACTTTTGATAAAAGAATAGAGGCAGGTAATGGCTGGATTTGCTTTGTTAAGCAAGTGTCCAGAGTATTTGCATTTTATAATTGTTCCTGCAAAATTTGGTATGAGCTGAACATCAGCTTAGATTTTGAGTGCTTCTCTTTTCTTCCTGCCTGGAGTGCCAGAATGTTAAATAGTTTCAGTTCCATCATGCCAGGTTCATCTTGAGCTCTGGTCATTCTGCCACTGTGTGGCAAACCAGATGCCACCCCACTTTCAGTGAGGGTTGGAGAGAGAAGTCCTTCAAGAGCCATCCCTGGGGATTGTGCAGCACAGCTCATCCCCCTGTCCCAAACAAAACACACCACAAGTGTCAGAACATTGCTCCCTGTTATTAATCCCCCTGTGATTCAAAATGTTGTGCTATTACTGCACATACAAAGATACTTGAGGGTTTTCTGATTTCAATTATGATTATTATCTCTTCTGAGAGATGTTTTCTCTGCTGTTGGGAAATCTGCTCTGGAACAGCAGCAGACAGCAGTAAATAGTGCTGTTTGTATTAATTGTGCACTTCTGCTGGCCTCCCCTGCTTTGTTGAGGGCTCCTTGCTTTGTCCCCCTCTATGGAAGATTGTGGGAGACTCTCAAAATACGCTTTAGGTAGCAAAGATCCACATTTAATTTACACCATCTTTTGAACTAATTAAGCAGAGCCAAAGTTGAGATTTTCACTTTGCAAATGTCATCGCTAAGAATTTTTCTTTTGAAAACAAGTCAAATACATTTTTCCCAGGCCTATCAAACCACATCCTGGATTTTGCTGGGTTTAGCCAGTCCTTGAAGGCACCATGTGCAGTAGGAGTTCATGGAAGTGATAATGCTCAGCAACAGGGAGCATGCCGCTGTGTTGTCATTGGGAAGACCATGGTGACATTGGACAGTGGGGATTTTGAGTCACCTAACTACAGTTGGGATCATCAGTGGGCTCAAATTTATGCATGACCTTCAGGTTCTTCAGCACACCATTGTCCAGTGCAGCACCTGCTGAGCCCTGAGACAATCTAGGAGCTCTCCAGGGTTCCCAGGCATGACCTCAGAGCCTTTTTCCATCTCCCAGGGGACAGAAATCCACACATTAAAGGACCAGATCAACTCATCACCTCTCTATTTGTCTCAGCAAGGCAGCCAAGAGCTGAGCTGGCTAGGAATAGAAATCACGGGTAGAGAACAGAAAGACAAATGATTAACAGATGCTTGCCCTGCTATTCCACCTGGACTGTGGCTAAAGGGTCAGTCCACTGCAATCTGCAAGATATATATTTTCCTTAATGTTAAAAATGCTGAATATTCAGTGTTCCAGATTCTTGGTGTCTATCCCAGTGTGGCAAGTCTATAATCTCACACCTGCCACAACCCCAGGTAACTCATTGTCCTACTTCTGGGTATGAGCTCCTCTGTCTCCCTTGACCATGTCCAGAAGCTTCTCTCCCACACAAATTTAATATTAGAAATACTTTCATTTCAAAATTACTTCCTACTCCCTCCTTCAGATGTCCCTTTCCTGGGGTGAAGCAAGAGAATAAAGGAAGAAACTTCCTAACCCCAAGGCTGCCACTGCTGCCATTCCTTATGAATGCTTTACAGAGCCTTCCAGATGCACATTAAGCTTGATGTGGACTCTTTAAATCTCAAGAACATTTAATAAATGGAGAATTAGTCTGATTAAGCCATACCAGAGATGAATTTCTTACATTGATACAATCTCCTATGAGCACTGTACTTCATTTAATAAATGTATTTATTAAATACATAAAAGAGTTGTAAATGGAGCTCTTGTCTTGCTGAACCTTATTAGCTTCATCCTTATTTAACATTTATTTTCTTGAGATGAGACAATATTTGTTAAATCTTGAACACGTCATTGCAAAATCCACCTGTGGTTTGTTCAGACTGACACTAAATATTAAATTTCTACATTTGCTAGACCTGGCTCCTTGTTTAATCTACCAAGATTTCTAACAAGCACAAGGAAAGGTTTGCTAACTCAAAAACAACTGCTATTGAATCACCAGTGGTTTTCAAAGATCTACATAATATTTAATAAATTTGCCCTAATACTTTCTAAAATCTGTTTAACCTCCATTAAAAATGGGGAAAAGGAATTTGTTGGAGTCCCTTTTTGGATACATGCAAAACTTCATAAGTATATCAGAAATTCCCAAAATCCCATTAAATTGCCATGTGAATTTTCTCTTTCATTTCTCATTGTTGATTATTAATGTATTTGTGCATAAATAACAGCTCTCTCCTCCAAGGCACTGCATCACTCCTGTCCTACTCACTCCCAACCATCAGAATTCAGTTGGTGGGAAATTATAAGTCAGTGCTGGAGCATTTCTGCCATGCCACCTTCGAGATTGCAGACCGTAATTTTGCAGACCTTTTCTGGGAATGTGCAGATTGCCTTGGACGGTTTTATACATCTCCTCTAAAGAGACACATTCCAAGAAAAAGTAATCACGCTGTATCCATAGCAGAAACAATGCTTCCCCACCTCTTATTATTCCAGTCCCTTGCCAGACTAAGACAGACAGAATAACAAACACTGTACTTAGTTCTCAACCTGCATCCACAGCATTTTTATGTCTCTATCTAGTTCCAGAATTTCTGGGGCAGCAATCCCAAATTATGTTTGGCCCAAAACCTCTGCCAACTTGTCTTGCAGATCACCCTGCATCCTGGTCATAAAATTTCACTACAAAAGAGAAAATTGAAAGCAATTATGTTTTTGTGTGCTTCTGTACAGCACACCCCCTGGCCTTTCAGAGCCCAGGGATGGGGGAAGCACAGCCCAGGAATCCTCCTCCAGCACACGGGCAATATAGGGAAAATGAGTGAGGGGGTGAAAGTAGCCTTTACTTGCCCTGTATTTCCAGCCTTTTCCATGACAGTGAATGCAGATCCCTTTTGTATTAGGTCTGACCTTGAAGCAGGTAGCAAAGAGCAGCAGCTGAGATGTTAAAACTCTCACCAGAGATGGAGCTTCAAACCTGCTCAAGGCTACAGTGGAAATGAGCACAGCCACCTGAATCCTGTCCCCATTTATCAAGAGCAAGGAATATCCCACTGTTCTCTCACCTGGCACTCCAGGCACAGAGAAGATTGTAGG
Source organism: Cinclus cinclus (assembly GCF_963662255.1). Taxonomy (NCBI): domain Eukaryota; kingdom Metazoa; phylum Chordata; class Aves; order Passeriformes; family Cinclidae; genus Cinclus; species Cinclus cinclus. Next base: position 14,761,027 of record NC_085058.1, read on the forward strand.
AATACAGAGGTGGGCAGTGCTGTGGGTCACTGTGTGAGGACTTGTCCCCTGAATAGCAGGTGCAGTGCAGAGAGAAGTGGGTTTTGCTGAATGCTCCCGAAATGTAGGGCTGGGACAGCCAGCAAAGCTGTTCTGGGAAAAGCACTGGTAGAGCTAACCAGGGAACAGAATGGGAGAATTCAGCTCTCCTTATAGGAGTTTCATATCAATGCTATCAGACTCTCCCTTTATTGCTTATCAAAATCCTCTTACGAAAACATGGTGCCAGTATATTATTTAATATGAGCACTCTGATATGACAGTGAAGAAGACCAGACAGGCCAGACATGACAGATAGCTTGGCAGTTAAAGCTGCTACTAAAAATAAAGGCACAGATTTATTTATTAAAGGGTTACAGAGAAAGGGTCTGCAGTCCAGCTGATCCCATGTGCAGGTCCCACATATTAAACATTTGAGTTTGGGTTCAAGTAAAGTCTGCAAGTCTCTACAGATTTGTAAGTTTTCCTGTGATAATTTGCTACTGGGTTCGGGTTATTCTCCTACTGATTTATAGTCTTGGATGTTCTAAGAGATTATTTATTGCATCAGATAGCAGAGCCAGCTTTCAGGAAATGCTGGTACAGATGACACAAGCCTTGTACATTTTGGGATTTTTAAAATACTATTTATAAAGTGGCAGAATTTGGGGAAATTCTTGAGAAAAGCAGAAAGGACGATGTAATTGCAGGCTTTCATGAGTGGTCAGTGATATTTCTCAGCATCTGAAGAAAAACAGCTGTATATTTTTGGATAAAGGTGGGAATTATCACAATGAAAATCTGTTCCTTTCCCATGTGAATGGTGGCAGGAACACAGCACAGAGAGATTCAACATATGAATTGACTTCTGGAAGCCTAGATTTGTGAATTATTAATAAACAAATAAACAAAAGTAACAAAAAAACCCCAAAAACAAAACAAACAAAAAACCCCACAAAAAAAAAAACCACACCAAAAAAAATTTTAAAACCCCAAACCAAACCAAAAAAAAATGCAAAAACGAATTCCAAAGATCTCAGACTGTTTATATGCTAACCCAGTTATTTATCATATGAGCTGTTTGAGCCTGAAAGGAATCCATGTCCCAGCCAGGCATAATTCTGCAGTCCCTATTAATACATGTGTGTGTATTGAACTTGATTAATATGGAAAGTCTGGATACACAGTGCTGAGCTCCTGTAGGAGGAAAAGACAACTCCTCATCGAGCTCTGACCAGGACTAAGTTTGAGACACAGCTATTTAAGAATCCATCTGTAATAAGAAGCACAATTTAATTCAATTCAACAGCCTTGTAGGATTCAGAAATAAATAAACAAACCCTTCACTCCAGTAGCATTAGAATTTATCTTGAGGAAAGCCAGCATCATAAAAAATGAAGCAGAAAATCAACAGCTAAGAGGGTAAAAAACTTCTCCTGTGGCATGAAAATTGTGGAAGAGATCACATTAGCTGCTTGCTAAAACTTAAAGCATCAAAAATTGCAGAAAGACTGAATACAGGGAAAAGGGCTATGTTTGGTTCAGTCACAGATTAAAAAAGAAAAAAAAATGAAAAAGATACTTAAAGTAGAAGATATCCACTGAAGAGCATAAATTGGGCCAAAAAGGGGAAAACAGAAAAGAGCTTGGCCAAGTTCAATGTTAATCTGTCATAAGGCAGGGCAAAAAGGTTTTCAGAAACAGCTCCTAAGAGACAATTGAAGCCACAATTCAAGCACATCAGAAACAAGAAACTTGTCAGATATTTTATACTGGCAGTTCATGATTGGTGTGTAATGGGTCCTCAAGAAAGGAAAAGATGAAGTGGAAAAGCCTAATAAATTCTTTTATCAGAGTTCACCAGCAAGGAGGTCAGTAGTTTATGAGGGATGAATCTGAACAATTCTCTATTTGAAATGCAGGTAGAACAACTTTCAGAATATTTTTTTTCCCAAAGTGAATGGAAACAACCCTTCCAGACCAGATAAGCATAAAATGTTGCACATGAGGAAAATCAATTTTAATTGTAAATACAGAGACATGGTTCCAAATTAGCTGGAGTCTCTCAGGAGTTATCTTGGAATCACTAGGAATTTCTCTGAAAAAGTCAGTTCAGTGCTCAGCAGAGGCCAAGAGTATGTTAGTAACAATTAGGAGATATCTAGAATAAGAATAAAAAGCATTGCTCACATCCTGATTATTCTGGCTGTGATATATCAGACAAAAATTCTGTAGAAATAGAAGGGGCACTGAAATGGCTGGAAGTACAACCAGGTGGGAATGGACCAGGTCCTGGGCACAGAAATCAAAAGGCTGGGGCTCATCAGTTTGATGAGAGAAGGGTGTACATGTGGTGATATAAAATCATAAATAGCACAGAAGGGACTACAAACAATTTTTCACTGTTTCTTCTAAGGCAGAAACAAGAGGCACTGAATAAACCGATCAGGCCACAGATTTAAGCAGAGAAAAGAAAGCCCTTTTTCATACACAAAGCATAATCAAACCGTAGAGCTCATTGCCCAAAGTATAAATGGGTTCAAAAAGCAATTAGACAAATTCATGGAAGAAAAGTACATCAAGGGCTTATTAAACACAGTGAAGTGGATCCAAGCTCCAATTTGGGACTCTTTAAGCTGCAGATTACTGAAAAATGAGGAGAGGTGTTGACAGGGAGTTTTCTTTCTCTGTTTTTTTTTCTCTTTCTTATACTAATTTCTCAGCACACACTACTAGTCATGGACAGAGGGACTATTCCACTCCAGCTGGACATTTGTTCTGAGACTGGACGATTGCTCTTAGGCTGTTGTCTCTCCTGTTGTAGGGAATATAGAGGAATAATTTCCATTAGCCCTCAACCTTGCTTCTCCAATATTTCTCCCTTCTTCCCCTTGCAGAAGGTGGGTGGGAAGCTTCTGCCTCTACAGAAGACCTCCTGTATCAGCCAAGTCCAAAGCACAGAAGTTTTCAGTGGGGTGTCTCACTGTGCTGCATTCTGCACTTGCTCAGGAGCCACCAGCACCTTCAGCACTCACATGAAGTCAGGGAGAAAGTTCTCCTAAAGCTGTCCTGGGCTCAGCACAAGGGTAAGAGCAAGGGCAATTGGAGCAGGGTGGATGCTGATGAAAAAGCACGAGGCTCACTATCCCAGCCAGTTCCACAGGGATCAAACCTTGGCTGCTCAGACAAAGCTGGTGCTCAAAAGCATTCTTTGGTTTGTCCACTCCCAACTGACAAATGACCCCAACTTCCATTTGCAGACCTTTAGAAGCAGAGCTCCGAGGTCCCTGTGGTGGGCTTACAGCGTGACAAATACACAGAACTGAGGAAACCTTGAAACTCCATACCACTCTTATCACAGTTAATATTTGGAGCCACTTAATCACACAGGGCTTTCAGTTACTAAGGTCCTTTTAATTTAGAGTGAGAGCACATGGTAATTAGCCTTAACCAGGTCATTGATCTTAGGGGAATGCACTCTGTGAGGATCAACATCCATCTTGCATACTTGAGGGAGGCAAGGGCTGATCAGCTTGACATCTTGGCTCACAGCATGAACAAGGCAGGTTAATGCTGACCTGCTGGGGCCCTTCACACCCAGCTGGCCATGGAAACACAAGGGCATCTCTCCCATAAGCCCCATTATTCCTTTGGATTCAGTTGCAGCACTGCTGTGAGTGGAGGGTTTTCACCTTTACCTCGCTGTAATCACAGAGATGTTCTCCCTGGCCTGCCATCCACTTCACCAATACCAAGATTTATGGGCTGTTTCAACAGCAGCTTTGCTCTCTCCCTGATGCCACTCCTCCCTGGGGCAAACCTCAAATTCCAGGTCAACAATTTGCTGCCACAGCAAGAGCTGAGATGTCACATGTTGTGCTCTCCAGCTTCCCCATGGGCTGAAGGGGTGCAGATGCTGAGAACCCAAGATAAATAAATCCATCTCAGCAGTGTGTGCCTTGCTCCAGGCATGGAGGGATAGAGGCCTGGGCCAGGCACTGTTTCACATTAACATTTTCACAGCCAATTTCTTCAAAATGTGCAATCAAATTAGGCAAAATCATTCAGCACCTGCCATTTCATCACATGAGCCACTCACTGTGACCATGCCTGTTCTCAGCATTAGGCTGGAGCCCAAGGTGGACCAGCAATCACCATTCCCTATCACACACCAGCTATTAGGGCTTGTCCAACATTAGCTCTGCAACAGTTCTCACTGGCCTTACATTTTCAAATTTCATCTTGGAAAGCCTCTCTTCTGGCTTTTTAAGAACTTTTTTTTGAGTTTTCTTTTTGCAAAGTTGGCTGTTTAGGAAACTCTACATGGACCAATATCTCACTTTCCCCGTGCAGATTTTGTGGAAGACAAAGGGGAAACAGGCTGGACCTCTCCCCCCCCAGATTTCTCACATCATGTTGTTGCTATTGCCAGGTTGTGATGTTTGTTTTTTTGTTTTTTTCTTTTCTGTGTCTCCTGCCAAACATTTGTCTGCTTTGTCAGTTTTTATTTTTTTTTCCCTTTTCTGGGAAAAAAAAAAAAAGCCTGTTTAATTTTAGCAAATGGGTTTTTCCACTTCAATAGCCTCAAAATTTTCCCTGGAGAGCTGTAAGCCCTTTAAATATATTTAGGTTGCCAGATTTCTTATGTTCTCTCTCCAGGAAGCCAATTTTGCTTCTAAGCTCTAGAGAAAGGGCCAGTCTCATATTTTCTTGCACTTTGAAGCTCTTGTACACCACCTTCCCTATTTTTTCTTTTCTTTCACAGTCCTCCTTAGGTTTAACACTTGTCCCTGAGGTAGCACAAAGGCCAGAAACCCTTCCCAGGCTTGTGTTAAGCTCCTTATCCACTCTGGGTCTTTCATCCTGTATCCATCAGCAACTCATTCTGGTGTTTCATGACAACCGTCCCCACATGCATTGCTGTGTACCAGGCTGAAGACACTAACCAGGACTAAATGCTTCAATGCCTGTGTGCCCTGCTCTGATGCAAAAGCTCAGTGGGGAATTTTCTTCTCTCTCTCTTTTTTTTTCTCCACCAAACCAGCTCCTTGGGAACTCAGCACAGTTCACGATCTCACCTTGCCTTCATCAGTTCTTGTGAAAAGCAAAGATACTCACATTCTGTAGCTCCCTCTTTTCCTACTGAACATCACCATTGAAATCTTTGCTAAGTGTTGAAATTGCAAAATAAAATGGGATCCTGGGATCTGGCCAACCCCTTACAACCCAAACCTCTTTTCCAGATATCTTTAATAGTTTCATTCTAGCTTGAACAGGATCAGACAAAGATGCAGGGTCCAGCAGGTCTTACCACACACATGGGGAAGAGCTGGTTCAGTTACAAATAGAAAGTGGCTCCAGCTTGCAAACTGAAGGCAAGACAGCTTGTGGTGTCTGTAACTGAACCAGCAAATGAGTTGCATAATACGTGACCTCTGGGACAAACACAAGTTCCTTCTTCAAACCTTGGCAGGTTTATAAACAATGCGAAAGAAATAGAAGAAAAAATCCCCAGCTGAAGTGTTTTGTGATGACCTGAGGAGAAGAAAGATTCACACTGCTGACTGAGTGGCTTCATGGTGGGACTGGAGCAGTGTAAGTAATGGATCTGCAGACTCTGGGGAACAGGCATGGCTACTCAATAAAAAGTGCTGTTTATTTTACAATCAACTGTTCTAACACAAGGACTCTCAGGTTCTCTTATTCATGATGACAAATTATTCCTGGGATCAATGAGATTCCTTTTTAGTGCCCCTCTATTTCACTTACATAAAAATACGCACGCATTGACGAGCTTAAAGAGCACCTTTGGCTGCTAATTAGAAACATGTTTCACACGTTATTCCATAAATATGTCAGGACTGTTATTACCCCAAGTCAAGCTTTCACTAAGGCAGTGTCCATCTGGTGTCACTAAGGTGCAGAGGGGATTTAATAAAGCCAAGGCTGTGTCTGGGAATGGACCACGGGTGTCCTGATTTGTGCTCTAATGAGCGTGTGTTCATCTCGGAACCTGACACAGGGCTGCACTGTGCCAGGAATGCTGCTCTGGTCCACCCAGCACCCTGAGAACAGGGAAATATCTCCCAGGCTGCACAGAAAATGAAAATTCTATTCTGTGGGAAAGGACAAGATTGCTCTGGCTGCTTTAACCATGAACCAGGACAACAAGTTGGAACATTTAACTATTCTTTTGTCATGAACCAAAATATTTTGAAAAGGTTTTCTTTCACTCCTATCGGAACACTCAGCCATGATATTGTACTGCTTGCAAATCCATTCAAATAATAATTCCAGTGCACTCATGTACATAAAAGCATGAGACCTGTTGCACTTACAATCTCAAGCCACTGCCTGGTCAGCCTGGAGCTCTGTAGCATGACGTTGGGCTTGAATGCTAAAAGAGAAGCTTAAGAAAGGGAAGGTTGCAGGTGTAATAATGGCAGGAGCCTGACTACTGAGAAACAGAGAGCAAAACACAAATAGGATTAGCTTCCATGAAATCTAGATGATGGCTGTGTAATTTATACAGGATTCTTTGGCTTGTCAGCATCGTTCTTGTTTTCTGGGCTCCACTCCTGTTATCTCGGAGCAGGAGAAAGTTGTTACAGCTCTCCTGCCAGACCCCGTAGCCTTCAGTCAGATTTAAGAGTAAGTGACTGTGGGAAATGAAGATTAACACTCTGGGGACAGGTGAGATTATCTCATTGCAGGTCATTATAGTTTCCATAAATCAAATATATTTGTCTACACATACACACACTAATGTCCAGCAGATCTATAGCACAAGGTATAAGTGAAAGGCCTGGGGAATATTTAATCAGAAGGACTTATTGTATGGGCCTGTGAGCAGAGTCCTGGGCAAGAGGACTGGCTGGGAACTGCTGACGGAAATGCAGCGTGTGTGACAGACCCAGGACCTGTGCGTGGGTGTGCCCTTAACTTCTCTCCAATGTAAGAATAAAAATGAATCTACCAATAATTAAAAATTGCTCACCCCATTTATAGATATTCACTTTATAAGGCTGAAACCCTGAGTCCAAACATTCCCTTTACTGATGTATTTGCTCCCACAATGCAATTTCAGTGATCTGATTTTTTGATTGCCTGAGCTGGAGGGGGAGTGGGAGAATGAGCAGCAGGATTTATAAGAAAATTCACTGTTGCACCTGCTTGCCATGGATTAGTGTGCAATGTCATAAGAAACTGAGAAGTTCAGAATTACAGAGAGGTGACTTTCTTCTGTGCCCTAGACCCACTTCTGGCTCTGTAGTCTCTCTTCAAGATGCTTTTTTTTTTTTTTTTTTCTCCTCACTGGACTTATTTGAAAAAGTGAGAACTTGATGTTTATTTTACAGGGGGGAAATTGAACCTTGGAGAAGAGCCCATCCAAACATGGCACCTCCTCTGGGGGACCTTGGATCTCCTGCCACTGCCCTCAGTGGCCTGTGCCTAGAAAGTGCAAGAGCTCTGCAGCTCACATTTGATCTGGGTCAGCAGATCCCCCAATGTCATGACCAGAGGGACAGGCACGAATGATTTGACAGTCTCAGCTGGAGCAGTGCTGCTGCTTCAGAGGGAGGTAGAAGCTTTAAAAATCAGGTGGAAATCCTAAAAGGACAAAGGAGATGGGATCCAAACTGTATCATCTGCTGACTCTGCTAGCTCAGCCCCAGCCACTGTGAGCCCTTCATGCTGGCAAGGGTGATGTTGTAAAAGAGGCAGAGGTTTAAAAAATGAAATGCAATAATACAAACATGCAGAGGCATCGCTTGTGACTAGAGTCCTTGGTTTTGGCATTATGCCACTGCCAACTGAGATAGATTTCCTCCACAGGAAGGAACATGATCTGAATAGGACAGGAAAGCAGTAATGGGAAGTAGTATTCTTCCAGTGTTTCAATGGCAGCTGAGGCAAGCAACTAACTCACACCTCTCTAGTGAGTCTGCAACAGAAATTGGACTTAAATCTGCATCTACGAGGGCCTCTTTCAACATTTAAGCCACAAAAGCTGCTTCTTCCAGCTTTCTTCCCTGCACAGATGCTCAGCCAGTGCTCAGCCGTTCTGCAGAGCAGACTGGCCAACTCAGAGGAGCAGCATTTCTCATGGGACTCACAGTGCTGCTCAGTCAGAAATATCTTCAGCAAGTTGGAGAGTCAGGGAGGGCCCTGGGAAAAAAAATGGCAATTAATCCCTTAGGTTCATCTTCCACTTCACCTAAACAGTGCCCTTCAACATGAACCACACAAATCAGCCACACTTCACTTAATGCTGACTCTTAATATGAGTCACACGTGGCAGCAGCTCCATGCCAGCGTTTCCAAGCCTCCCTCCATAGAGCTGGATGAGTCAGACCTGCTCAGATCCTCTCCTTCCATGCCAAGGAGCAGATTTGCTCTTCTTCTTCCTGTCCATCTTTCCTGTCACACTCTTTTCCATATTCCCATTTCCCTTAGACAAGAAAAGCAGCACAAGGACAGGGCATGCTTTACCTTCTGCTTGCACTGAGACTGAGCTTGTCTTCAGAGCCTGGTGCCCGACAGATCTGAGCTGTCTCCTGCAGTCCAAAGTTAGAACAGTCACCCATCACTGTGCTCACTGGCCTTTTTTGAAACTGGGTGTATAAGAGGTCGTTTGAGCCAATACAGATTCATAGGCCTGATACTTCTGCCTTTCCCATCCCTCTCATCTGCAGATCTTTGAGGGTATGAAAAGAAGCATGAAGATAAATATTAGGCATATCTCACCTGTAAACTCTTTTTTTCCCCTTTGTGTGTGTGTGTGTGTGTGTGTGTGATTGTGCCAATCATAGCTCTGAGTATGCTGATACGATGAAGAGGATATCTGGTGAGAAATGTTATAGATAGTGAGTGTCAGAAAATATCAGTGAAGATCTCACTGTCTGGACATGTCCCTGAGTCCTATCAGAGTAATCTGAAACTCTTACATCTTTGAAAGTGTGCTGGAATGCTTTCAGAGACAGACTCCCTCATGAGCAGAGGTGCATGAATAAGGAAATTTTTTTTTGTTTATTTGCTTGCAGTTCTGGAAGATCAGAAAAGAGATTGATCCAAAGCACATATTTTAAAAAACACCCTCAGCAAACAAAATTGAAGCTTCCAAATTGTGGTCATCCGATAGAAAGATTTTTAGTGATCTAAAAACTAAGTTTCTTTCAGCTTTTGATTTTTGTTGTTATATATCCAAAACTTACTGTGCCTTTTTCCCCCCCTTCCAGAATGTTCGTTTTCTTGAGTTAAAGCTGATTGAATTGACCTACATTAATGAAATGTCTGGATTAAACCCTCCAAACTGTATTGAAACAAAGCAAAAATAAAACATTTTCATTCAGCCCTACCAGAAAAAAAAAAACAAACAAACAACCTCCTGATGCCATTTCACTTTTCTTGTTTTATTCAGCTTGCTATTAAAATAACTAAGGTGAATCATTATCCAAAATCAACTCCAGTTTAGTTTGGGAAATAAATAACTTCCTTGAATTCGTCTTTATTTTACCTGAACACTGCTGTCAGCTTTTACAAAACAGGCAGCATATTGTCTTCCTTATTTAACAGAACTTTAAAGGAATCTGAATTGGCTTCTTAAAGCAGATCAAGGCAATTAACAGGGCCATGTCAAAGACAAATGTTTAATAGGATGTGATCACTTAAAATCACTTAATTCTGTGTCTGGCTGCTAAATATTGGTAAATCTAATAAGGGCTGGCAATAAATAAAATGTTTGTGGCATCAGCAGTTCTGCCTGAGAACTCAACACGGAGAAAGCAAGTCTCTTTATCAGGATGGAGAAATTGTTGTCTTGGGGGCATGGGAAGCGTACACAAGCATCCAGAAATTCAGTTCTTTATTCATATCCATGGCTAATATTCTCAGCACTTTTGAATTTGCAGATCTTGGCTGAAAATCACATGTTAACATGCTCTTTGCTATTATCAGGGCGGGATATTGACTGCAGAGGTCTAAACAGTAAACGCCATGGAAACACCTTTGCCTTGGCATTTCCAGGCTCTGCATGCAGAATGGGAGTGGGAGGCACAGCAGCAATCAACACATATATTTTAGGTTATCCATACTCCCCTCCGTCCCTCTTTTTGAATCTGAAAAGGTTCTTGTTTTCTAAAGTTACATAAAAGGACTGGTGAAAAAAAAAAAAACCTAAGGAGATTCATAACTTATTCTTTCCCAGAATAAGTCCTGGAGTATGACTGGGGCAAATTTGGTTGGAGGGGCAGCACAGACAAAAAAAAAATAGTTTTGATCAACAAAACTTACAGAAATAAACTTATTGAAAGTAGAGCCTTCTCTTCATCAGAAGGACTCCAGAACTCTCATTCTTTGTTCACAATATGCAGATGGTTTAATGGCATCAATAGAGCTTCTCCTGTTTGGCCTTGTCAATGTAACAACAATCCAAAACAGGTCCAAGAATACCCAATTTCTTTGAAGAACACTTGGCTGTGCTCCCCTTTGGCTTTTGGGCACCCATGAGTAAAGGAAAACCAGAGCCACGAGCTAAGCAATGTGAAACAGATAAAAGATGTGGCAGGAGATGAGGCCCTAATGGATAACTTCAGAGGAGGTCAGGGATGGACAAAATGACAGAACCGTTTGTCCAATTTACAGCTGTGGCTCTTGTCCCCTGGGTGTGAGTGATGGACAGCTGTTGGGTTCCTGCAGCCCTCTGGCTCTGTGCATGCACCACTCACCTTTCTGGCCATGCTGATGTCACAAGCCCTAGCCTGCTATCCCATTTAAATCAAAATATCACTGACATTTCCTGCACTGAAACAGCAGCCTGGACTGAAATCAGTTGCTGAGGTCACCCAAGCCCAGGGGAAGAGCCCACCCAATCCTCTTGACAGTCACAAATGCCAGGACCAGTCTAAGAACTGTACTTGCATTGCTCAAAGGATACTGTAATTTACTGAAAAATAATTAGGAGTTTGAGGTCAGAAATACTACAGCTTCTTTACAGGTGGGAGAAAAAAGACTGGCAAAAGATAAACAGAAATGCTCTCAACTGAAATAAGTTGTTTTTTTTTTTCTAGGTACCTGTTAATTAGGATAAAAGTAGGAAACACTATCTAACAAGGTTCCCGGGAGCAAGCTGGAAAAAGCCTTAATGAATTCAGCATTACAAGATGGTTCCTAAGCAACAGAACATTTCAGCTGAATATTAACCCTAGTCACGAGGAGAGAAAAAAATGGGCTCAAAAATAACCCAGAAGTCAGTTAATTAAGACAATGTCTCTTCTGTGCAGAGCTACTCTTGGACATCTTAAGGCAAGCATTGTTTGGGTAATATTTGAATGAACTTCTGGCTGACAGATTAATTTCAAGACTTTTTAAAATTCATTTGCTGCTTTAGTATTAATCATAATTATGGCTGTTTATAATAAAGCACCTTAGAAGAAGAGGCAAAGAACAAGTCAAAGATGTAAATCCTGTAACATTAAATTTTATAGAGATATACCCCCACGAATGTAGCATCTCTAAGTATGGACCAGCCACCATGTATCTTCAGGTAGAAAGGAGACGAACATTTCAAAATAATGGCATTTGGAGTAAGAGCTGGAGAATTTAAGAGATAAGAAGAACAACTCAAGGACTAAGTAGATGTTTGGCTACTACTGTGTAGTTGGATGGATTCAAAATATTACTTTGTACAAAAAGTGGGATCATGTACCTGAAGATAGGCCATCACAGATGTCAAATATCAAATGAGCTCTGGCTAAAGGCAAGAAATTAATCAAACCATGGAAATTGAGTCATTTTCAGTCATGTTATCAGTCTCAGACAAGAATCACAAGTTCATCACTCTCTTCTGTGCCAAACCAGGATTTAATTCCTTAAAGTCATATGAAGGACACAGTTTTTCATCCTTAAAGTCATAACTCTTACTCTTTGAGTATGCAACAAAGTTTTTGAAGATGTACAAATAAATCAATTAATTTATTTATGAAATAGCATTAATCATAAATTCAGTTCCTTCAAAGAAGAGAGCATCTTAGGCAATTTCTTCTTTGTCCCAAATGATTTGAAAGGACTGCAAATAAAAACTCACGTAAATCACGAAAATGCAGTATGGGCTTATTTAAATAAATTACGCTGATTGCTGTATTAGAGTTTGTCTAATTGTCTGGAGGTTACGAACTTTCTTCTCCACAACCAAGGGAAACCCAGTTTTGAGGTAGCAGGGAAATGGTGAAGGTTGGGACAGGGTCACGGGTGTGTTTTGGAATTACTAGCTCTGGAATTACCAGCTGATGTTTGCTGGCTGGTCTCTCGGGGCAGTGGTTCACAAACTGCAAAGTCTCTGGACCAGATGTGCCCCTAAAAGATGAGTAAATCAAGCAACTTTTTACAATGTGAAATATTAAGAGTATTTTAGTGTCAGTAGTAAGTTTGTAGCCTTGAAAAGACTGAAATTCAATGTGAAAATCTGCCCTTAAAACGAATTTAAAAACATACAATGTAAGGCAGACTCTGTATGACTGCTAATCTGTAGCACTATTATCTAATAACAGTCTCCTTGGGTTTCTTTACCAGTTTTGTATGACATTTCTGATAGTTAAGGGAAAATAAAAAAAGAAATTAAAGCTGTTCTTAGAGGAAAATGAAGTTAAAATGGAGTTTAAATTGCATCATGGTGTAATGTACAGTTGAAACTTTTTGAAAGTGACTGCAAATGGTCCTCAACCCAAATCTGGAAAAACCTGCTTCAGAATTATTCTACTGGGAAACAAAAAAACCCAAGTAATTTTACATTCAGGTAGGAACAGGAAAGGTGATAAGTAATCTCTACTCTCACTGCAGTGCTGATACTTTAGTGAAAATGTGTGAAACATAATTGAATGGGTCTTTAAAGACCATCACTTAGAAGCTGATTATATTGAATATCTGTAAGTGTAACCACCTCCTTATTTCACAGCGTGACAATGCCTACTCTTGGATGGCTCTATGCTTCCTCATGTGTCTTCTGAGAATTGGAGCAAAAGATCTTTGTCCATGAGGTGCCAGGAACACAGCTAAAGGAGGATCAGCTTCAGGCTGGTGTGTTGCTCCACTGAATCCATTTCCCCTCATATCTTTCCTCTAAGTACAGTTAGATGGTGGACTAGGCACGACCACATAAAAATACCCTGCCTTTATTCAGTGTAAAACATGAGGAATTTTGCTCGCAGAGCTGGAATGGGCACTTGGATCCAACAAGTGCCAGCCCCACACACATTTCCCTGACTGACATTTCCCCTCTGGTTCTGTAACAGGTACTGAGCCAAGGAGGTGAGGTAGGAGGGGAACTCAGGTGAGGTGGAAGCTTCCTCAGGGCAGGCAAGGATGACAGCATGCACCTCACTAGGAGCTGTTAATTGTCCTCCATGTGGAATTAACTCTCCAGCCATCCCAACAACTCCTGCTGCATCTAAATCTTCCCTTTAATGGGCTCTCAGGGAGCAAGCGGCTGCAACCTGAACTGTGCTCACCACTACATCAATCTTCCCCTCATCACTCGTACATTATGCAGCAATCCCGAGGAGCAAGCACAAGAACAGAGCTGCTCGCCCTGCCTGTAATTCCCAGCCCTGAGCTGCCTCTCTGATGCTTGGAAAAGGAATTTGGAGAGAGCATCTCTCACAGTAGACAAAACCCAGTGGAACGGTCAAGAGAGAAAACAGGATTCTGGTCTGGGCATCAGAAAACATTGGAAAAAATATGTCTTTGAAGGCAACAGAGAAAGCAGAAGCAGCTCTGAGTTTCCAAGTAGAAGGCAGCTCTTGATTCAAAAGGCTAATTTGATGCATCAGGGACATGTTTTGGCTGTAAGGATTCAAAGATCTGTTGTGCTTCTGTGTTTTCACAGTGCCCAGCACAATGGGATTCTGGAAATAAACAGCACTAAAAGAAATTGGTTTGAGAAAGAAGCAAGAGAAGAGCTCATTGGGAAGAGTAGGGGGCTACGCTTTATTTCCATGAACATCAGAGGGTGCTGCCCTGAGAAAGAGGTTTGGTTAATTATAACTGGCTAGACATGCCAGCCATTTGATCACAGATCTGAAGTGTATGTGTACACAACTCTGAGAATCCAGTAATTGTTTATAAGAAGTGAAGAGTCAAGGTGAACAACTTTCACCATGTGTTGAACGCTTGAATTTGATTCCCTTAAAATTGCCAGCTAAATAGTCCAGCTGGCAAATATAAACTCACAAAATACTTGTGCAAACAGGAAAAAAAAAAAGAGAAAGCAGTTGATAGATTATACTGTTTACATGGAATAGATTCTGCTTCTCTGCTAAGAATAAGGTTCACAGCTGATTTCACAAGAGTTAGGTGGAAAGTGAGCTATTTTTTCCCTCTGTGACCAAATTACACACTTTCCATTTACACATCCAGGTGCAAGAATAGCCTTTCTGTGGGGATTATTTTTTAAGCAGTTTAATTAATATTTCTGTTTGCCTTGAGTAGTTCTCAGAAACAGGAAGAAAAAAAAAAAAGGAGGGCAGTGTAGTAACACAGAAAAAAAGAAAGAAAATCCCAGCATTACTTTAACACTGACAACAAAAGTCACCCTTAGATGAATTAGTGATAAGCTCCTGGGGAAGACTTCAGCTCCATATGGTGATATTTAATATTAGTCACGTAGGATCGGACAAATCAACTCCACATCCTGCAGTACCTGCGGGACCAGGTCCTGCCTGCTTAGTATTCCAGAGTGAAACACTGCCATTGTCTCTCCTGATATAAATAAATAACTCCAGAATGGCAAACAGAAAGGGGTGGGGATGAGAATGATAACTTCTGAGTCAGAGGCAAGCGTGTGAGAAGGGCTGCAGCTGTGATTTCGGGGTGCTAATGAGCCCCGGACACAAAGAGCCTCCAACAGGGCCGTGTTGGCAGGATGTCCTGCCCGATGAAAACCAGGTGTGCAAGGTGCACTGTGGGTCCACAGTGTTGGAACCCTGAAGCTTGGGAGTTTTAAACTTTCTTTGCTTTCTGACACTGACCCCCAAAAGAACACCGCTTTTGACTTGAGGCCTTGAAGAAGGCTTCCAAATTTGAGTGACAGAGTTAGAATCACTGGTGTGTAGTTCGAATAGAAATGTGTAATTTCACATGGTGAAGGGTTTTGGATTTGGGATTTTAGAATATAGTAATAGGTATGGGACAAGATGGATGTTCTTGGGTGTTGTCTCTTTCTTCCTTCTTTTTCCTTCTTCATGATTTCAGGTTTTTGGATTGGATAGTTAGTACCACGGTGCAGGTCACAGGTCACTGGGTCAAAAGTAAAAATAATATAGGTGTTAGCTTTTAATTGGATGGTTAGGCTTCAAAAGACCTTGTAACTAGCTAGATTGACTGACATTTTCTTGCTTTTGGCTTGATAGCTAGAAGTGCTGAAGAACTCTCTGTACTTTAGATAAGATTTAATAAACAACCAAGTCCGAACAAGAAATCCGTCTCTCAAGCATTCAGTCCTGACTCTGAGTGAAGGAAAAAGAGAAAAGCTAACCACTTTCACACAGGTTCCATGTCTCTGGCCCTCTTTCTCATTTCTAAATGCTTAGTTAGGAAAACACCTCTCTTTTCACACCAAAGGGTAACTCCAAGCCTCCAGGCCAGTGCACACAGATTTGGCCCATGGCAGCACACGGCTCAGCACATTTATGCTCAAGCTTTTGGGGTTTAGGTTGATATCACTGGAGAAGACAAAGCAAGAAAAAATATTTGTGTGGGCTCTGCTCTGTCCTGAACAGCTGGTTTGCAAACCTCTGCATGTGAGAAACTCACTCTCTTTGAGGAATAAGCTTCTGTTTGTCTTTGTTCCCTCATGCTCACACCAGAACAAGCAAGCCTGGCCAAGCATCCTGTCTCTTGGAGTGTAACCCAAAAGCTGGAAGCATTTGACTCTGTTCAGCAGGAGTGACTGAATCATTCCTCTCTCTCTGATGGGACCATCAAAAGCCCTCTCCAATTAGCCTTAAACCACCAGTATACCCAGAGCTGTTTTTAGGAACAGAATAGAAGCTGTGCTTAATCCATGCTGGTTTTTGCCACGTGTACTGCTTCTCTCTGTTGAATATGACATTCACAGGAAAATAAATTAATGCAATCCTCTCCCAGCACCTGATGCACTCATTTTGCCTGTACATGCACTGCTAGTACACAGATTTTGCCACAGATTCACAAAAATGAATCTTTATTTGGGGCTTGGTTTTTCAAGCCCACTGCCAGTACATCTCTGAGCTTTACTCTCCAAAACCCATAGCTATGCAGAATTGCCCTGTTGAACCCAAAGTCCAGTCCTCACAGAAGACTCCCAGGTCATGCTGAGATTGCTGCCAGGGGAAACCCCTGCTATGCAGAGGTTTATTATTATGGATTTTAAGTGATAATCTTCCCCAAGTGATAGGAACAGTGAAGCAGAAGCCACCAGTGAAAATAAAACTTCACATGTTTGTCAGCAGGCAAAAACTGAGCCCTGACTGAGACGAATAACCTGGGCAGTGGCTTAGGTTAAGTTCCATCCTCATGGATGTGAATACCTTCCCACCCACACCCAGCACTTACACAATACTTACAATCACAGTTTTATTTCCCTTGCCCTAAGTCAACTTATTCTTCAGTTTCCTACTGCCCTGAAGTCCATCAAAGACAGTTGCCATGGAAATGTTTGTGATGTGCTTTCTCAATGTCCTCAGCCATAAGTGCATATCAAGAGCTCTCTCTGCTGGTCTGGAATCACCATCATGCCTGATGGCTCCAGATGGCCACATCAATGATGGTACCTGGAAGCTCTCAGAGGTGCAGCCTGCATCTCTAAGCACGGTCAGGGGCTGAAGTCTGGCAGTGCAGCTCCTGTTTTTGAGCTATCTGGAAATACTCAGCTTCCCAATAAACTGTAATGTCCAGCCCCTGTGCTCTCACAGTCTGTTTGTCATTCAGTGAAGTGTATAGTGATGCTGCTAGGGGAGCAGGGGGAAGGAGGAGCCTTGCCTGTGCCGGCACTGCTAGAGAGAGCTCCAAAGCAAGACTACGGGAAGCTGCAGGGGTATGAGAAATAGTCTTTGAGGTTTTTTCTATTTCAGCAATGCTGTCAGCCTAGGGAAATTGGCAGTGGTCTAATCCCTTGCCTGAGCAGTACTTTTATTCTTTTGAGCACAAGGTCCCTGTGTAGGGTGGAAACACACACAAGCCCTTTTTTCACACTTGCTGTAACAGCATTAGGAGGACTGAGACCACTGTATGAGTTTTACTTTTCAGACTGTCAGTTATACTTCCATGGGCTGAGCACACTTTGCTTCCTCCCAGATACTCCCAGGAGCAGCAGAGCTAAGGCTTATTGTTAGCATAATTTATTAGTAGCATTGCCTCCCTAAAATACAGCTTTTTAGGATACCTGCACAGGACAGAGCTTGCCACTAGGTTCCAGAGGTTCCTACAGGCAAAGGTTTGGCAGGAGCCAGTTCCCGGTTTGCCGTCCACAACACGAAGATGCAAGACCATTAACAGACCAATCTGTGCACCAACCCTTTGATTTCCCTCTCTGCTTGGGTGTCCATGGTCTGTACACCCGAAACCAACAGGAAAAGGTGCTTTTGCAACTGGCAGCCCGGGACCACCCCAGAGCAAACCCATCCCTTCTACCTTATGTGTCTCATAAAGTCAGTCTCAAGGAGCCGAGCTCTCAAAAAAACCCTTGAAAAACATCAGGATCTGACTTATAATTGGTGTCATTACAACGTTAAAAAGAGACAAAGTAAGATTTAATTATCAGGGTGGTGCTACCAAGATCACTCTCTGCTAAGCACACAGCTGAAGAGCTGAGCATGCTGCTCCTCAGACAGGGTTTGATCTTTTTTCCCTTCACTGTCATGGTGATGACACCTCTCTGATGGACCCAGTAGCAGTGAAACAGCAAAGAAAACCACTAAGGTGCCACTCGTTGTCTGCCTTCCACTCCTTGCAGTACTAGCTTTGAGCAGAGCCCATATAGACTTTTTACGCAAAAATAATAACTCCCAGAGTTGTGTGACACTGAGGGTTTTTATGATTTTGGTTTTGCATTGTTTACTACAGAAGTGTACGACTGTGTATGAAAGCTGCAACTAATCTGTGTACAAATCATCCAATTTACTTTCTAGCCCCCAAGCCTGGGTTGAAGTTGCTTGAATCCTAATGAGTAAGTTGTCTTTTGTTTTCTCCAACCACTGCATGTTTTTGGATCTACTTTATGAAAAGTAGAGGAAAAAATTCACTATGGATAATTTAGGAGGGAAACAAATCCATTAAATGTTTCAATAGATAAGGGGCATAGACGGCTGCTGGTTTTATCATCTAAAAATCTCAGAAAGCACAAGGTTGACCAAGCACAGATTATTTTCCCTCCAATCCTGATTCATAGTTAATAATTGGCTTAAAAATAAGTTAGAACCATGGTGCAAATGTACATGACAGAATGGCCTTGGTAAATTATTCTCTTCCATGAACTCATTACAGCTGATTAAAGTCCTGCCATTGATTTTTGGGCCATCCTGGGGAGACCAGACACAAGGTCAAGCACACAATGGATCACTGTATCATTAAATCCAGTCCTTTTGGGAGTTAAGAAGAAATGCCAAGTAGTTACATGGAAGTTTTAAGAGCTCATCCTGATATCTACCTTTTTCATAATGCTTCATTTTGACAACAGCCATCCCCCTCACATCCTACGTCCCAAACTAATGAGATATTTAGTCACTGAAAAGAGAGCATTGTGCCAAACTCCAGCTCACAATATTTCCAACTTGGAGGAACACAGCCAGGTTAATGTGACCATTTTTCAGCCCTTAAAATAAAAGGTTTCAGTTGTTGAGTCTTATTTTCTCCCCACCCATTCTTTGGTCTCCTTCACTCAAAAGCATGGATAGAGGAACATTGGGAATGGGTGTATGGCAGCCCAGAAATGAAAAGATGTTGTCAAGAACAAGCTTTAAGGAAAGATTAGCCCAGATTTATCAAAGTACAACCAAATTATTCTAAATGCAACCTCCTGTTGAGCCAGTGGAAATACTTCCAGGGAGCAGTTTATTTTGCTTTCCTCTGGAGGTGCTGGTGCCTCTCAGGTAGTTCATCCAGGGCAGTTGAGCACCTTGACTGGGTACTTCACCTTTCTGCTGCCATGGATTTCCAGGGGTTGGGAAGGAAGAGCTTTTGGGCATTTACTTATCAATTCAATCCTTGCCCCCATATGAGACAGGAGAGTGACAACAGGACAACAGGACAATCCTTCCTGCCCTCTTCTGGGTAGTTGGGGCTGTCAGCCCCAGGTGGACATCAAATATCAGGTGAGGGGATTTTGAAATTGCATGCAGATTTGAGGAAAATGCCATTCAGACTATTAAAAATTCTCAGACACTGCAGCTATTCTACTGAAATTTATGCAGGAGAAGTTTTTGAGTGCAGAGTATCACAACAAGAAGCTCTTTGACCTATATTTTGGCTGCCTGGCTTGTGTGACAGACTGTCCAAGGCAAGGCACAGGCTAATGGAACAACATCAAAACCTTAGCCAACATTAGCCTTTTTCTGTGAGATGTTGAGCACAGTGTGTGAGCAGCCACATACCCTCAAGGGTCACTAAGCTATCCAGAATCCAAATCACACCAAGCACAAGTTTGGATCAGGCCCATTTTCCCACTTTCTAATCCTCTGCACCTGGCACAGCAAAACTCTTGCTGTGTGAGCGGATGGTCCATGAGTGAAGCCTGGAGGCACCTGCTGCTCCTGCTGTACCTGAGCAAACCGCTGCCTGGGAACTTGGGACACATCCAGGTACCTCCAGCAACCACTGACAAGATGCTGTTTCATGTAAACCTCATTTGCATTCCTACTCTAAATCTGTTTTGACTCTCCCATCCATATGTTTATCAGGGAAGAAAGGCAGAGCAAGGAAAGAGGGAAGCAGCTGAGTGTTTTTTCTCAAATCATTACACCTCTCATTTTAACTTCCATTTCATGTCAGCTTCCCCCCCACACCCCCTAAAGTGTTTTCAAAACCTTCCTCCTACTTCCTTCTCCTGTTCACTTGCTTCAGATCTTTATTAAGACTACAAACCCATTCCTGGAAATGCTTTCCCTTTGTAAAGACATCAGATTTAAAACAACAACAAACAGCATGGCATCTTTTAATCCACCAGCACTTTTGCTGCTGCTTCATAAATTATTCTGGTTGAAACTCAGATCTCCTGGGCTGACTGATGGCAGAGCCACATGGGAAGTGAACAGACAATGATCTTGGAGAGCAAAGGCATCCCAGTGATCAGGAGAGGACACATTAGTTTGATGGAAGCAATTTAAACCAAAGAGATGTTTTTTCGAGTTCCCTGCATTTCTGAGGTTCAGCTGGACAAGAGGGACATAAGGTCACTGCTCAGCAGTGGCTCTTGAGGATTTCATGCTCAAAGGTGTGTGGGGGGGGGGGGGGGTGGAAAGGATTCTATGAGCACCTAAAATCTGTGAGGTGCAAAACAGCTTTTTCTGGAGAGGTGGTATGAAGAAATCTAGGAGTCTCTCAATGTTTTGATTCAGCTTTTCTTATAAACAAAACCTTTTGAGGTCCTATTTTGGAGGCTGACAGATTTTTCTTTTAAAGGTTAAGCCAAAGTTAAAAATGAAACACAAATTTTTCAATTCAGCTCAAATAAAATGGGTCATCTGATCTGGGAACGTATCCCTGTGCTGCCCATTTCCTCCTTCCAGCAAACAGTGTGAAAGTGGCAGGCACTGTCCAGCCCAGGGTGCCTCCCAGCCCCTCATCTCCTCTCAGACAGGGAGTGAAACACTGAAATGAGGCCTTTCTTTCTGGAAATAGAATGATGACATCCAGATCTCTCTGCTCAGCTCCTTCCTACACCACTGAAGTGAATAATACACCAGAGCAGTCACTCATTTGTGTGCAGACACCTCTGGAGCCCCGTGGGGAGGGCCAAGGCTCGTTTTCTGCTCTGGAGGCTACTTCTGCTCTGTGGCTATTTGGCAGCTGCTTGGGTTTGGTTATTTTGCTTTGTGTGAGAAAATTAGAGATTTTCTTCCCTGATGTCAGCTAAACTTTCCTGTCCCTTCTGGTGTGCTGTGTGGTCTGGTGCACTGACTCACCCAGAAGTTTTACACAACAGCCACACTACTCTAGGAAAATCTAGGACATGAGAGACATCCTATCTCTCCTGCTGTCCTCCCTTGTGATAAGTAGTTGTAGGATTTTGTTTTCATTTCTCACTCCAGGCCACTGATGGCGTGGAGGGCAGTGGGACATGCTCCTTGAGGGCAGGTAGAGCAGCTGTTCTGCAAATATTTCTTGGACACCTTCTTTCTGTAAGTCTGCCTCTGCTGGAAAGAACAGGACTCAATGACTCAAAATTGTCCCCTCTAGTCCTATGATTCAAACAGTTTAATGGTGACTTAATGGTCTCAGAAATAAACCTGGTTCTCTCTTGGATTCTACCCTTCTCAGGGATGTTTGTGAAAAAGGTCAGTGCAGTGGCACAAGGAACTGAAGTTTAAGTAAGCGGAATTCCTTCCCCACCAGGCAGTTTTTATTCACTTCCTCCCACAAAGAATTTAGTTTAGAGTTAATTGAATTAGCAAAGGCCTCCAAATACTTCCAGAAGGTACTGGGTTCATTTTGGCCTTACAAAGCCAATCAAATCATCAGAGAAGCAGAAAAAAAAAACAGTCAATGACTCACATTAATCATCTGAGAGAAGAAAGGGAAAAAAACCAACCAAACAAAATACAAACCAAAAAAAACCAGAAAGGCAAAAAACACCCAGACTGCAACTCTCAGAAACTTGGCACACCCCAGACGTAGAGCTCTAGATGAAAAATTGACTCTGTGAATTGCATTATAGATTTTGAAGATGGGTCTGTTTCTGAGAGTCTGAGATTGAAAGTCTGGTACGTGCTGATGGAGTTTACTGCAGCAGGGACCAGCTTATGCTGGGGAGGTCTGGAGAGCACAAGCCCAAGCTGTACACCCTGCTCAGGGTCTTGGATTTGTGGCAGGGACTCAAATTAATTTCCCCATGCAAGTAAAACAATCCAGAGATGCAGACAGCAGGCATGTGGACATGGGTGTGTGGCCCCCAGATTGGACGGGGTGCCCGAGATTTGTAAAAGCATTTTTATACATCTAGAAAGGTTTGTTTTGTTTGTTGTTTTGTTTTACCTGTTTCTTTGTCTTCCAGAGCTAAAAGCAGGACTGACTTCCTCAGCTTTCCAGTCAGATAAATTAATGGAGGAGCTTTGAACTTTGCAGGTGGGAGTTCATCCTACCTCCCAAGGAAGCACACGGGCATCCCTCACCGTCCATGACAAGTCACGGATGTGCCTGCATGTGCCATCTGTGTCCCACACCTGGCAGCACATGCATGTCTCCCTGCACGTTTGCTCCTCCAGCATCCATAGTAAAGGTGCACCTCGGAGAGCTGCAGGCTGCAGTCGCCGTGAATTAAATCCCTGCAGCTTCTCACCCCAGATGAGAACAAAACACCTGCCAGAACCTGTCAAGTCAAAGGCAGTGCTAAGAAATGCAGTCACAACAGGAAAGGCTGATAAAGCTACCTGGTTTATTCCCCTGCCAGGAAAAGAATTTAGATCAGATTTCAGGCCAATCTCTGCATCTCTTTCTAGGTTTTATTTTTAAACGAATCTGTTGTAGAAGGCACCAGACTGAAAGCCTGCCCTTCTTCTCTGTTTTTGTGCTTAACACTCAGATTTAGAGCTGGTAATTTTATTTTTTTTAAAAAAAGATAATTCACTGTCTCCTTTAAGAAAAGAATCTGTAAAAGAAAAAAAAAAACAATCATGGAAAGGCTGAGTTTTAATTAACTCCTTTGTTCAAAAGATTTCAGAAAATCTTTTACATATAAGGGAGTTTGGATTGTTTTTTTTGGTTGGGGTTTCTACTTGTTTTGTTGTTTTGTTTATTGCTTTTTCAGAAAAGTCGTCTCTTTACCTTACTTAGCTAGAGAGTTAGTAAGGATTTCTACATATAGTAAAAAATAAATCATCCTTCTGAATTAGAGATGTTTCAGACTGATGCAGGATTTCCAAGTTAGCTAAATAAAAGATTCTGTCTCAAAAAACATATTAAGACATGATTTTTCCTCCAAAAGTGTGAGAGATAAATAATTCTGAAAGACTTGAATCATTTGATGGGACAAAAACATAATTTTGCAATTGTACTACAAAAGACCTAGAAAGTAAAAGATGAAAACAGAGCCCTGCATTTCACTTCTGTAGTAACAAAAATAATAGAAAGGAACAATTATTATTTTATTGGTAGGAAATGGTTATGCTAATTTTGATGGAATAAATGGGCATGAAATATCAAAGTTAATAACAGTCCAAAGGAAGTAAAACACTAAAAATTTCTAAATTAACTTCAGAGACTTTCTTCTTCTTTTTTTTTGTAACAGAGTCTAGTAAGCAATGACAAGTTCTAGTGGCAAGAAACCACAATTAAAAATAATTTCATTATTTTATTAAATATGCAAAAAAGTTACCTCAACTACATGTCCTTGCAGTGTAAAAAATTATGTAAACCCTTCATTTTACAAGATCTCTTATTCCTTATTTCTTTAGCAACAGCTTCTGTAGCATAAGATGACCCCTCTAGACTCTCTTTTAGATGCATTTAAATACAATATTTATGGGAAAGGAAAAAAGTACTGAAAAGTTTGTATTCATGCCCTTATTTTAGAGGGCAATTTATTAAAAACAAAACCACATGATCAACCACATGAGGAGATACAATGAAAGAGAAAAGAGCAAGAAAAATAGTGAATAATGAGACTTCAGGGCTAGAAAAGAGCAGGTGAATTCATGGACACCTTAATCTGTCAGAAACAGGGCAAAATCATATCACTGCTGGATGTTTCAGACAACACTTTCAGCTGTGTTTATCTTCATTGTTGTTTTGTGATGTCAACACAGACATGCCCTTTTCATTTAATTTTTTTTGTTTGTTTGTTTTTTTAATGTGGGGATGTGGTGGTGGTGTAGGAGGAATACAGTAGGAGAAAGTAAAAAGGAAAAGGGAAAAGAAGAAAGGGAAAAGAAGAAGCCCAGCTTTCTGACTGCAGAGTTGTCACCAGTTTGGCTGAACCAGTGAAGACACTGTTGTCACTTGGAGCTTTTTCTAGAGCTCATTACAGTGAATTTGTTCTTCCTTGAGAAAGGTGACAAAGGCTTGAGCTGTCACAGTGACCAGAATGTCCTCTCAGCACCTGCAGTGAAGAAGTTCATTCCACCCTTGCTCCTCTTGTCTTCAGCATCATGCAAAGGATCCTCAGGGATGGAGACAAAAGGCAGTCTGACCTCCCACCACACAACGTCAGCCAGCAGATGAAGAAAATAAACCAGATGTTCTGTGCCTCATGGACTGATTCCCTGGCCACTGAGATACATGAAAGCTCTGCCAATCCAGGGTATCCCAATTCCTACAGCTCTGGAAAAGGCCAATAAGCCATGGCCAAGAAAGCTCAGGCATTCCTGTTCCACCTTCCACTTGACACTTCTCCTGCTGGCGATGAATTAATCTGATTAGATAAATTAGGTGATTACCAAGATTCACTCACTATCCCTGTTCTCACATCCCAGCCGAAGTTAGAGGTTGCTGGAAACTGTGAAGTGCCTGCCAAGAGCCCAGTTCAATTCCCATGGTCCAATTTTAATTCTGAAACCAAAATACCTGAACTGTCATCTCCTTGCACTTCCCAAAACCCCGCCTGCCTTCCCCCTCCGTTGAGAGCCCTTTTTCTCCATCAGGGTTCTGCCTGACCTAACCACACTCTCAGGTGTGTTTCCTTCCCCTCCCCCGAGCATGATGGAGTTTGACTAGTGCCCTTCAGCTGGATAATTCCCAACATAAATCAGACCAGGACATTTCTGACTCCTGTGACAGATATCCATGAACTGGCATTCAAGCAAAGCTGCTATAAGCTCTTACTTGGACCTTACTGGCAGAAATACTCAAAATTTGTGGAAAACATAAGGAGTGAATGATGAGAACTTGTTCAAAAACCTGAATAAATACTCACCGGGGAAAACAAAAAGGCCATGCTGTTTTCATAAAGCTAATATTAATTTACTGATTTCTTGATTAAAACAAAAATGGAAAAATTATTCCCAGCAGGTTCTTCATCTCTTGCTAAGTTAATAGCAGGGACGGCATTACACTGGAAATGATACATTTGATGCTAAAATCTAGATACGTGTTCATTTCTTCTATTCATCCAGCCAGTGAGCTTCAGCCTTATTCCACTGGACTGGGACAATCTCCTGGCATTCTTAGACTGAAAAAGAAGTGTGGAAAAAGCAACTCATCCTTATGGGCTCTAATGACTGACTGTTAACCCAGCAGCCTGATGTTATGAAATAAATCTGTAAGGGCAGCACAACAGCAATCCAGAACTGTTATTGCTCAGCCACAGAGTGGAGCAGGGAGCAAAAGAGACTTGGGAAAGAAAGGGCAGTGTGTGATCTTTAACTTCAGAGAGGAAAGGAGGCCACCATAAACAATGACAGATGCATGATCAAAGCACTGACAAGCTCACTTGGTGAAATGTGCTCTTTACAGTGAATTCTTTTCAGTAAAGGATAGATTTTGGGAAGTGTTTCTGGGCATGTGGAGCCCAGCAGCGGCTCCTGTTACTTTCAGTGGTATCTCTCCATCTCTCTGATATGTGTTTGGTCTGGCAGAGAGCATTTTGCCTCTTTCTGGTGCCTAATAACTCAGATCTGCATTAATATTAAGAGCAAGTGCAGATCCTCAAAGGTTTGGGTCCTTCACAGAGGTCTGCTGTTATTTATTTCTTGTACTGCCATTTTGCCCTTCCTTGCCTTTGCTCCTTCTTGGCTGAAGCAAGTTAGTGAGAAATCGAGAAATCAAGAAATCCTTTCACAGGGACCCAAATACCTTCTGAGAAGGGTCATGAGGTGGAAAGAGGAATATCCAGCTGCAAAACATGGTGTCCAAAATGCCTTCAGACACCTGTAGGACAAGCTGCCTGGTATTCAGCTAATGATTTCTAAAGGTATAAAATCTCCACTGGGTCCTAGATATATTTGTCAGTCTCTGCCACCCTTGGGCACCTGAAATGCCCCATCTATGTTCAGGTACCTGGTTTTGTCTAAAAATCCCAGGGGTTTTCTGTCAGTTATATAAGGAGGACATTTACTTTCAAGGGGAAAATTCAGTCTGTGAGCCAAGAAAGTCGAAGACAGAGGGTCTGATGCAGCACAACTGAAGTGTGCAGGAGCTTTGCACAAGTGCCCAGCTCAGGTTGGTTATCACCACTCGACAAAACCTTGGCTGTTCCATATCAAAGAAAGATCCTTCCTGTGCTGCCAAAATGACACAGTGCTGATAGACAGATCCTGCTTGTTATACACCACAGCTGAGTGCTGCCCACACACACTGCAAGTGCAACCTAAGGGGAAAATGGGCTTAACAACAGAGTTAGAGCACAGATCCTCAGAATACAAGATAGGAGCCAGCACGTGTAGTTCAGAATCAGCAGCCTTTGGAGAGCTGAATGCATTTGAGGAGGCCACTGCTACCAGCTGCGCTTCTCTAGGATGAATTTACATTTAGCACACAATTAATTTCCCTTGCACAAATGAAAGGGATTTTGGATTCCTCAGGGACAGGCATCCCTATAAGCTTGGCCATGAGGCATGAGATGTTCCTCATCACAGATTCTGGGTCAGCTTGGGGCAGGGAGGATGTGTTTCATTTCAAATATTAACCAGGATAAGCAATTTTTGCTGGATTCCAGAAGCTCCTCAGGGACAAAGTCCTAGTTGTAGGGAATGTGCAAGCAGTGAAATTCCACCCATTCAGCATTGATTGCCTGTGTTACTTGTGCTGCTGCTGCATCTCCAAAATCAGCGCAACATTAAGCAGTCAAAAGCCATTATAAAACTCAGTCTGTTTAGCTGGATATGTAATGTACTCAGATTTATGGTCAGGTCTGCCCTCTTCCCAATAACCAGGATCAAATGAAGGTTTGGCTTGCAGAAGAATATAACTTAGGACATTTGTGTCAAATTCTCTGGAGGGGCAGTGTTTGGGAATGAGCCATGCGTATCCCACAGTGTCTGAACTTCCCAGCCTGAAAGCAGATTTGGTAGGTCAAGAGACTGACACAATAAAAATTCAACTCTGAGGATCAGGAATGCAGCAATAAATGTCTAAATAATGTTATAGCCTATAATGCTGTGGACGTAGACTACCAAGCTGTAGAATAGCAGGGGGAAAAAAAGTACAGATAAAACCCTGAAGAAACCAAAATGAGAGAGAGCCTGTCTTTGCTCTGAGCAGCCACTTTAGAAGACCCAGCTTTTGAGCCCTCTGTGCACAAAGCCAGCATAGTTGATAAAATGATAGATGATTGGATCAAGCCTGGCAAACATCAGAAGAACCCACAGCACTGAGCTGGAAGACTTTCTGCTGCGTCCTGGAACAGGCTTTGAGCTTGCATCCAAATCTGTTGAGTTTGGCCATGGCTTTCCCCTCAAACAGAGGTGTGGAGCAGCACAGTGGAACAGTTGCATTCTGCAAGGGGAGCTCAGAGAGCAGCAGCTGATGGAGGGAGGCAGCTCCCTCCACTTCATGCAGGGCTCGGAGGCGAATTCCGGCTCCCAACAGCATGTGAAATTTGTAGTTCGCTGCAAACGCTTTTTGCTGATTGTGTCACACTCAGTTTCCTAAGGAGGAAGCAGGGGAACTCAGCCTTATTTGCATGTGTTTCACATCACTCTCCTTGGCTGAGAACACACTGTGCTGTTCGATGGACAGCTCCTTTCTGATTCACTGCTCTAATTATGTTTTACAGCCGGAATATGGTACTTATGTCAAAGCTGATGGGTAAAATTCTACTGAGAAGCAACAACATTTTGTAGCATTCTCCTGTTGTTCATTTCCATGACTTCCCTTCATTTTTTTCCCCCTCAAGGCTCATTTTCCAGGCACTAGTCATTCTGGAGAGAGGATGTTCTCACCTCCTTGATGCTTACTTTTGACTAACAGCCGTATTCTTCTTTTATTTGTTTATTTATTGTACATTTGCAGGCATATGGTGACAGAAAGAGAAAATAAGGAGAACAGGTGTATGATTTGTCTAAAGCAGCTGGTAAAGAGCTGTAGTATCTGTCTGCAGGTAGACCTTCACAGTAACAATAATCCTTTTGCAATGTAGAATAGGATCATACAGGTTTAGAGACATTCTTATTTCCAAGATTAATCCAGGCCCTGTGCTACATGAAACTGCTTCTGGTATGCTCTGTTATCCCCACATGCAGAACCTCTCCTGGACCACATGTCAAAGGAGAATAGGCTCCAGTCAGCTTCACCTCTCATCCCAGACAAAAACCACCAGCAAGAGCTGGGCAGTTATCTCTTAGTTCCAGACAGCACTGCAGGGATTATCCCAAATTTAGGGATAGTTTGGCTTGTTAACTTCTGAGAGGCTCAAAAAAGGCATCCTTCAATTGCAAATCTGCCCTAATGCTCCGTATGCAACCCGCTGGAAGCACTACACAGCCTGAGGGAAAAGGGTTGGAGCTACTCCTTCCCAAAGGAAGAGAGGAAGAGGAATTTCAGAGGAGACATGGTACAGGACTGCAGAGCACCAGTGCTGCTGGGCTTAGCTTCACATCATTTCCCCTGCCTCCTATAATTTTCTCCAGCCATGCTGGAGTTGTTCCTGGGGCTGGATGGCTCCCTGGCTATTCCAAGCTGTGAAGTACAGCAGGACTCCAGGCCAGACAGATCTGGTGTTGGTGAGCATGTTTGGCAGGTAGGGAGAGGAGAGGGAGGGGAGCACACTCACTGCTGCAGCAGCAGCAGGATCACAGCTTGGCTAAAGGGGGAAAACAAAAACATGATCTCTCATTTAACTGTGCTAAATGACAAATCGCTTACAGGCAAGGCCGCCCACTGGGGGAAACACCACCAAAGTGATTGTTTCTCATTTCCTAGAGACTGCTGACCTAGGGAGGAAGGGGAAGAATGTGTATTTGAAATGCTGGTCAGGTGCTCTGTAGTTCTGGGCCACAGCTATTTTCTCCATTTTTGCAAGAACATTTGGTATAACATTTTGTTTAGTCTTTGGCAACATTAAAAGGAAAAGCCCAGGTGATTGCTTTTAAGATACTTTGTCTTTCATTGCTTAACTCTGTTTCAGCAGAACTTGAGGTGCAGATGGTTTCCTTTTCTTTTCTGGTTTTCCTTTTTTTCCTAAACTGAAACCTGCCAAACTTAGGGTTCAGAGATCTGTCTTTTCACACTGCACCTGCTGATGGGCCAAGCACCTACACTGTGCTGGAACAGTACTTTTTTGCACCACCCCTTCTCTGCCAAAAAATACATTCTGGTGTTGCTAAGGAAATCTTTCACCCAAATCTTGGCAAGGGAAAAGAAAGGCTTGATTTATAAAAGAAAAATAACTTTTCATTCCTTTGTTGTATTTGTTTGCTGTACCATACGGTGCCTATTCATAAAACATAAGCCTCATTTTCTTAGAATTGTAGAATAATTTAGGTTGGAAGGGATCTCTGTAGGTCACCTAGTGCGACTGCCTGCAGAGTTAACTTCAAAGCAAGATCAGGCTGCTGAAGGTCTTTTGTAGTCAAATCTTGAAAGCCCCAAGGATACAGAGCCACACCTCTCTGGGTCCTTGTTTCATTACTTAAAAAAACTCACATCTTTTTTTTTTTTTTTTTTACATATAAAGCCAGAAATTCTTTTTGCTGGAGCTTGTGCCCACTGGCTCTTGCCTATTGACTGTGCACCTCTGGGAAGAGTTTGGCTCTCTCTTTGCTGTAATATCTCTTTCAAAGGTCCTCTCATTCATTAGCTGGTCACTGTGGAGAAGCAAGGATCTCCCAGCCTCACACCTGTGGGTCTACTCCACTCTCTCTCCTCCCCACGTGTCTCATCCTGCTCATGTTTCCCTGCCCAGTTTTCCCTTTTGCCTGAGATGGCCCATCCCACACAGCACAGCATGACCAGACAGAGCGAATCCATCAAATAGGAGGTGAAAAAAAAATATGCATGAAACAGATCTAACCAAAAATTAACACATGTGTCCAGATAAGGGAACTTGTCCCTGTGACTCCCCTGTCCCCATCTGAACACTCAATTGGGGTTCACCAGCTTCTGACTATTTTGTAAGCATCAAGAAAAGCCTCATTTCCCCCATTTTACTGGATTGTTCCACTGTGCATTCACCTATTTTGTCAAAAACAAGACATGTAAGTCCAATAATGAGTTCAAATTCAGCAACAATCTAACCTTTTCCTCCACAGTGTGAAGGAACACTTGATAGAATTAACATGCACTAATTAACATATTCTTAGTGTCAGAAAAGGTCTTTGATAGGTTTTGATTTTGTTTTGTTACTTGATCCTTGCATTTCAGTTTCAGGATGCTTCATGTTGACTTTTTATTCTTTTCCTCTTACTCATCCTGATCAATACATTTCTAAATTCTGACAAGAATCCTCAGGAGTATTTGCCATAGCTCTAAGCAGGCCAAAATCTCTGCACTTGACAACTCAGAAACACATTGAACTTTCCAGGATTGTACAAAGACAGAGTCATGTTAACAGCTTTGACTCTATTTTCCAGCCAAATTGCAGATAACCTTTAAATAGTCTTATGGAGGGATTTCTCCAGAGATTATCAGGACAGGTTTGTACTCAGAGATCATTTTGTTCCCTGAATAAACTGAGGTTACCAAGAGGTGACATTTCAACAATGTCAACTGTTCTTATTTCTTCAGTAATGTGTTTCAATAGAGCCTGGTCTGGGACAGTGTAATGCATTCCCCAGATAACTGGGGTGAGCTAAACCTGAATTTATGGGCTAGATTCTGGAAAGTCTTACCCTGTTTCACCATATTACTGTGTTTGGTTTTATATGCAAGTACCAGCAGGAGAAGAAGAAGAATGCCAAAGGGAACAGTCTGTTGTGCTGTCAAAAAAAATGTTTTAAAATGGTTCATTAAATAGGATAAATTGTTTTCTCATTACTATTCAAACCAGTAAATAATGTATTTTTGAAGAACATTTTATTAATTAAAAATATTTATGTCTTTACTAAGCAGATTTCAACAACTCTTTCTAATACCAAAGATTATGCTATTTCTCTGGCATTGTCATTTGTCTATTAAATTATCACTAAACAAATGAAAATATTTACCCCTAGAGTCAAACTTAGCCTATAGAATGATACATGCACCAGTTCTCCATGCCTGACTTCCAGGTCATTGAATCCTTTGCAGGAACAATATTTTGAATTAGTGGTATCTTTCCGCTTGAATTAAAATACCAGTATGAGAAAAGCAAAATTGCCATGAGAATCAGGGAGATGGGCTTATGTAGCAGCATTTTGGGTTGTGCATGTACCTCAGAAGGATCCTGGCTCACATTGAGAAGAACTTACAAAAATAGTTTTTGACTGCATAAATTTAGAAAACAAATCCTGTTTCTCGCTGTTTGGCCGGGTTATAGCGGAAGGACGGATGATGAATAAACAGGACTGTGAGACCAGCTGGAAGACTAAATTGCAAACTCAGCTCAAAGGGCCTCAGTTTTAACCTCCTGGACACAATCCTAACTTTTGCCATGCCCAGCCACATGGCAGTGCTGTGACAAGAGGATAGGATAGGTGTGGCCTTGATGGAAATATCCTCCTCTGCCAGTATCTTAAAGTTGCTGCTGGGTCCTGCATTTGCTGCAATGATCCAGGACAGCCACATGCAAAGGTGGGAGATAATTGCTGCTCCTGGGAGGAGCTTGGAGCATCTCCCAGACCACCCTGGCCCTGACTCCCTTGGATCTTGGATTACAGCTGTCCCTCTTGGAGAGGTGGTCTCCCTCTCAAACCACAGGAGAGAAAATTTATTTCCTCCTCTCACTGCTGTGACAGACTATGATCCTTTCTATAGGTGGGCACAAAATAAGGCAACAGAGAGATTGAGACATGAGGTAATAAATACATTCCTAAGTACAACAAAAATGCAATCTTAAATTTTCACAGCCCGGCCTTTTATACCTCTCTTCAAAAGGAACAAAAGAACACATCCAATATAATTTGAATTTTGGAGCTCCCACTTGACTATTCCCACTGAAGTAAGCGTGTGAGGTGAGCAGGGGAGGCAATTCCATTAAATGGAAAAAATGAACAAGACAACACAGTTACTCTGAAGCTACAGGACTTTGGTTGCTCTGAACTGATTGCCTGAATGCTTTTTTTTGTGAAAAGGTTTTTTAAGGCACAGCTTCATTACCAAAATGTTAACAAAGCTAAAGCCCCAGGAGCAGGCAAGAAAATTAGAAATGTTCACACATTCAAAAGCATACAAAAATAATCCCTTTCCATTTTCAGGACAGAAATGCAGGGAGCTGCAGCAGTGCACATCGCCCTGCCAGGGTACCTGGGGCTTTGCAGATCAGAAAGGGGCAAAACCAGCACAAGGCACAGGCAGGCAGCAAGTGCTTCATTATCAATGTGTTATTGTCTGATGATTATTGACTTCAGATTCTTAACAGCAAACAGTAAATCTTGCTGATCAACAGGACTCCTGGGATGAGAAAACTTCATTCATCTTTTTGAGTTTTGAGCCTATTCTGGCCTCAGCCCCTCAATCTGTATGGCACAAGACAAATTCACTTTAATTACACCATGTTATTGCAGCCTGGGTGGCCAGAAATTCTCTGCAAATGTTTGTGAGGGCAAGTGTCAGAGCATGGTCACCTCCCAGCTGAAGGCTGAGTTGTAGACTCATCTGACACTTAGGTAAGACAGTGTCTCCAGCCAGTATTCAGGGAATCATACTCATTTAGGTTGGAAAATACCTTTAGGTCAGCAAGTCCAACCATTAACAAGCACTGACAAACCCACCACTAACCCATGTCCCCAGGGCCCACATCTATACATCTTTTAAATACCTCCAGGGATGGCGAGTCAACCATTTTTGTGGGCAAACCTTTGTTCTAGGTGCTTATAGAATATTTCATATCTCCATATCCTGGCTGGATGACCTATAACAGACTCCCACCAGGATTCCTGCTTTGTTGGCATTCCCCCTCTATCCTACTGTCCCATCATTAGGCTCCAGACAATAAAAACACTCTCTGCTGTACAGGGCTACCCCAGTGTCTTTCCTTCCTTGCCTATCCCTTCTGAAGAATTTAGCTCATCCACTGCTGCACCCCAGTTTCCCAGTCATCCCATAATGTTCCCAATGTTTCCAACTGTGTCATAGTTTTCCAGATGCACAACTGCTTCCAGCTCCTCCTGTTTATTGCCTGTGCTGTGTGCATTGGTGCAGATGATTTTTTAATTGGACTATAGATCCCTCCACATTTTTAGGGGGAGAAGTTATTAAAAGCAAGAGTTGCCCAGAGTGTTTTCCCTCACCAAAGGAAAATCAGCTTTCCAATGGGTATAAAGACAGAACCCTGATTTCGTTTTGGGGGGAGTACTTTGAATTTTTTTTAATTAGCAAGCAAATTAAGAAGCTTAAGGGCAGACAAGAGTCTCTCTCTGGTTCCCTGGATGCCTCAATTGCTGAACCTCACCTAAGAGAATCCCTCCTTTTGTGCACCTCCCATTAGAAAAAAATGATTAAGTGAACTGGACTAATTCTATGTCTAAAAGCAAAACAATCTCAACTTCAGGAGGAGGAAGCACGCTTTAAGTGCACGTTTCAGTCTTTGTTTCAGTTATTTATTCCTTTTGTCTTTCAACTTCTAGCAATCAAACGAATTAAAAGGATTAAACAGCACGCACACAACAAGTGATGGCTTAATACATCAAAGCAGGTGTGACAAAGAGTGAAATAGAAGCCAAGGAAATAGACAGCTTCCTAAGATTTCTTAAATTAGGTCTCCAAGTTCTACATGTGAAATGGTCACAACGTAACACAGAGATCCCCATAAAGCAAAATTGCAATTAAAAAAAAAAAAAAAAAAAAAAACAGCCTGGGATAAAAAGCAGAATAAAAGGCACTTGTCAGTGTCCTGTGGCACCTCAGGTTAGAGGCCACCAAAACACTTCTGCAGCTGATGGCAGCACCGAGCTACTTGCTCTGTGCTGCTCTAAGTTGGGACACAAAGAGAGGTGTGGATATATCTGCCTCCCACATGACCTCCAGGTATTGACAAATACTGCCTTCATAAAATGAATGGATTTTCTGAACAGTGTATCTCTTCCTTTCTCAGTTGTGGTTAGTGGCAGACCCTAACCTGCAGTGACAGGGGTTCAGTTCACCATCACCACAAGGTTCCCAGATGGTTTTAACCTAATTAATACGTCCACTGAAGTAACACTAAAAAGCTACATGCAGCCTTATAAATATCCACTACACCTGTAAATTGAATATTTTCTCACACTTGCAGGCAAGGTTCCTAGCTTGTATTGTGCTCCAAAATGATCTACAACTCTCCCCCAAAGGGCAGTAAGTAAGGAAAGAATGAGGGAGGGAAGAGGGGAGGGGCCTTCTGATGACCCACTGCTGCATATGGAGGTGACAAACAGATTGAGGACACTGCCAGTCCCACTTTTAACCATATCCTGCTCAGAGCCTGGCAGAAATCATGTTTGTTGAATACAACAATCTAGTTGAATCAGGACAGTCATGGAGTTGCCTCCAGCATGTCCTGCAGATCAGAAATGATCACCCAGAGCTGAATACCATCACCACCCGTGGGCTGCTTTCCCACTCACTCCCACCTCCCTTTGACAGTAATGTTGTGATGGATTGTGCAGGTGCTCCTCAATCCTTTCAGTGCTGGCTCAGGTCTCTTCTCTAAGGGTACCACTCTGACATGATGTTGCTGCAATTGGCACTTTGAGGGGAATGCGATTCCCCTTCTACACAAGCCGCTGAGATTTGTTCTGAGGATGTACTTTGCATTTAAAATTGGAGCAAAGCAAAGTGAAAGCACACACTTGCTGCCTTAGAGCAATATTCCTGTTCAGATGCCTGGCTGGATCAGGCCTTCAGTGTGGACAGGATCAATAAAGCTCATTGTTATGAACCTCCATATAGAATTTCAATGCCATGATTTAAGCAGCCCCTGGTCACCAGGGACATGAGGGCTACTGATGCTGTTGCAGTTACTCAACAACACCCACTCCCTGCAATTCAGAGCATGAGTCAGAGCAGTTGGCCACTTCCAGGGAATGGCTGATGTTCTGTCAGGACATCTGGCAATCCTGCTCCCAGTCACAGCCACCAGTGCAGAGTACAGCGAGGCACCATCCATACTGGCCAGCTTTGTTATGTAGTGGACATAGGAGCAATACATTTTCCAGACACATAATAAATCTGTGCAAAATTAATATTGTGTTTGTTGCCCAGTGACATGAAAATTTTGTCTTCCCTCCAACTGCTATCTTGGAAATCCAAATTGATGGGGGTAAGAAGCATCAGGGGAGGGCTCAGGATGCTCTGGATGAATGACATGCAATTCAGCCTGACATAATGGCCAAGAGCAGACAGCCAGGGTTTCAATTAACTCTCCATGTGATGGAGTCACATAGCCTCTTCTATTAGCAGTAGTTCCAAAGGCCAAAGAAACAGCAGCACTTGTCCTCTTGAAGTACCACAACTTCCCCACACACCCAAAAAGGTTTGCAAGTTCAAATAAGCCCTGAGCCAAAACTGGATCTTGATGACACAGCTGTTAGAAGGTTAAAAAACATGTGAGCTGAACAAAGGCTTAGTTGAAGGTACAACTGTGTCTTTTTAAGGAGAGACAAGAAAGGGAATTCACTGCTCATTGGCAAGTGAGTCAATGCAATTTGCTGGCCTGAAGATGAGAGCCGTCTCTGCTAGCAGTGCTTGTAAGTGCAGGGCTGGTCTGGCTAAACAGGAAGCATTTCAAGATCTTCTCAATAGATGTCTGCAAGGAACATTTGGGAATTATAAGATATGAAGTTTAGGTAAGTCTCCAAGGGAGCTGAGCTGCTGTTGAGCAGTGAGATCTTTCTCCTAGTTAGGTTCTTCCAAGAAGAGTTAAATGGGGAGTACATCTGGTGTCTCTGG
Source organism: Cinclus cinclus (assembly GCF_963662255.1). Taxonomy (NCBI): domain Eukaryota; kingdom Metazoa; phylum Chordata; class Aves; order Passeriformes; family Cinclidae; genus Cinclus; species Cinclus cinclus. The sequence goes on from NC_085058.1 coordinate 14,797,162, forward strand.
TGCCCAGTACTGAACCAGGTCCTTAGGACATCTTCTAACAGCAGAAATCCTTTCTACCGCTATCAGCACTGCAGTAAATTTTGGAAACAAATAAAACTCCTTCTCAAGTGGGTCAGTCGGTGTCCTATATCCCTTGTGGCCTTAAGGAGCCCAGTTCTCCTTCACAAGCACCCCTCACACATAATCCTTTCTCAGCCCTGATGTCTTCCCATCCTTTTCTTCCCCATGTCACTTGTCCACAGCAAGATAAAGACCAGTCTGTGTCAGGCCTGTGTGTGTGTGTTGAGCAGCCATCTAGACCAAAGCAGGACAGGTAATGCTCATGGCAACCCTCATTAACAGAAACATGCAAACCTCTCTCTTTTGCCTGTTCTACTCAAAGAAACATAATTTTTGCTGTCCATAATGGCTGAAATTGGTCAATTAATTCAGAGACCATTAGAGGAGGTCTGAGGGACTGCCAGACCAAAGGTGAGGGAGCACATGATTATGGATTCCTAGCTTGGGAAAGAAACCAGGCTAAAAATAGCAATAGACTGAGAAAAAACCAAACCCTTAGATGCCCTGAAGAGCTTGGTCTGCAGCACCATCAGAGCAAAGGAGGGTGGGGAAATCCTTCTGAAAAATTGCCTGGAAAAGAAGTTCATTGGGGGAAGTCAGTGCTTGCTATCATCTCCCTATTCCCCCGGCCTCGGGAAGAACATAATTGCATTTCAGCTTAACTGTGAGGAAATGAGGGTGAGATATTCCCTGTCTTTGATCACAAAAGATGTTTTACCAAAGAGAACCACTGTCTCCCCCTACAGGGTGATCCATATCCAAGGCTAATGAGTCTGCTAATGAGAATTACTACAGCTGCCAATCTCCAGCTCCAGAGAGATATCTTGCAAAGCAAAGTCTGCAGAGTTCAGCTCCTGAGGGAGAATCACTGCAGGACAATGTTGGGACACCCTGGGGTAATGTTGGATATAATCATACAGGGTAACTGGATGAATCCTGGACTATAAAAATTGCATTACTTCATCCCAAAAGTCTGATTTGTCTCTTCCCTCTCATTATAAGTCAGGGGAAGGAATATGTTCTTCCTTCCCCCAGGCAACACTCATTTGGATGCAAGGGGGAATTTCTTTTGGTGCTGTTCCTGGCTCTTCTCTTCGACAGACAGGAGAGTGCTTATTAGAGCAGATGCACAGAACATAGGAGATAGCCTGATTACATTCCCAGCGTTAGTCAGAAAATATTCAAGAAAATAGCTGCCCACCCTGCCCCAGAACGTTTGCCAGTCTAACCAGGCTGTTCAAGAGCAGCTTAAATTCAAACAGTGCTTTGAGTGACGTTGCAACATGCACCACTTGTCTCCATTAATTTGAGGAATGGCAGAGCTAAGCACTGCCTCTTCCACCACACTGCCACCCATAATCCCTTGGATTAAACACTGGGAAGAGATTCCCACATCCTTCAGAAGGACCCAGGGGCAGGCTAGCCCAGCAGTGCAGGGGCTGCAGTCTCTGGCTCAGGGCACATCATCAGGGCAGACAGCATGTGCTGTCCTGCACATCCTGAGTGCTCAGCAAAAAAGAAGTCTCCCCATTTCAGACCTGTTCCTGTGCAGATGCAGAAGGTGACCTTGCTACAGAGCCATCCCTCATGCCATCATATTACCACACACTTAGGCAAAATCCAGACAAGAAGAAAAGCAGAAAGAAGTGGCACAGGGGTCAGGAGAGGCTGAAGCTCCCCTCCTGTCTGTGCAGCTGGGCAAATGGAATTTGTAATATTCTTCTTCTGCTGTGCCAGAGCAATGTGAAATTTTCCATTGCCAGAGAAGGGAAATGGAAGAAAAATGAAGGGGAAAAAAAACCCAAAAAACAAATCTTTGCAAGGGGCATGTTGCTGTTGCAGAAAAAACAGATACCAGATCAAAAATCTCTGCTTAAAGACAGTACATATGCCAGCTCCAGGGGATTTCAAATATTTATGGTTTGCTACATTTTTAATCTTTAAGATTTCCAGGGATGCTGTGCGTAGAACATGATGCAAGCTCATCCCATGTCTGACATGGATGTGGCTTGTAACTCGCTGCAGTGGTGGGAAGGGGAAAGTGGCATCTCTCAAGGGTTGCTGAGGCTCACACCTCACTGCAGGCCTGATGGAGCTTTTCACCATGCTCTAGAAGCAAATTCTGGAATCTGTCAGTCCTCATGCACTGACTCTGGCACAGGTTCTGCCCCCAGCTATTCCATCCCAGGCAGTGCTCACAGCACTCTGAAAGGTGCTCTCGCTGCAGGCAGGGAGGTGCAAAGGAGAGATGATGCCCAGGAGAGATGGTGACCATTGCCACCACTCCAAGACACCTTATCCTACCTCTGTCACAATGACAAAGGAGAGTTCCTATTCTACTCCATGGCCTAAATAGATTTCTTGCCTTCTACATGATCAATAACCTGAAAGAGATTAATATTTAAGATCCCACTGGGGAGTAATTTGCAAGGCACAATGGAGATTTTGGCTCTTCTGGTTCAGCAGCATGGGCTGAAGTCCTTTAGCAGGAGTTTGGTGTGTGTGCAGAACACCTTAGGCACACATAGGACTAATGCATCTAACAGGTGCTGGGATTATTATTATTTCAGCTCATGTCACCTTCAATTAGAAATTTTGGGTATGCTTGCTCATATGCTTCTGCTTCTCTTTCTGTGTTTCTTGAATAAAATAAACCTAAAGTACCCAAAGCTGAAGTAGGATTTCAAGGAACTCTGGCTGCAGCACACTGGCTGATGTTTGCCCCCTAACTTGGGGTGAAGCTGCATAAATTATTCAGGTTCTTGTATTTTAACTGTCACAAAAATTTAGGCTTCTTAACCCATTTTGCCAACTATCATGTGAGCTGAGGGAGTTTGGGAGAGAGAAAGTACTTTCTGCAGGGTAGAAATGTTCATATTCACAAAGAAAATATAAGATGTGTTATTCTTGGGTATAAAAATCATGTCCTACTCCACTTTTCTCAAAAAGGGTTTACTTTTGCTCACCCCGAGGAAGCTGTAAAAGTACTGCTGTGGAGGCCACCATTTAAGTCATTCCTCTGTGATTACACCCAGGTCCTAGGAGCTGATGGTCCAATGCACCAGCCAGCTTTCCCTGAAAGCTTTCCCTGAAAGCACTGGGACTGTGCTGCATCTCAAAACTCCCTGAGACAGCAGGAACATCATCTTTTCCCCCCCCATGCCTTTCTATGCTTGCTTAAAGACCTGTGGGTTACAGCAGGAGAGGAGCACATCCAAAGACTGCTCTGTCCACTTTTAAAAGTGATAGGACTGATCCATCCAGAGTGAGCCAAGTTACCCCATGGGGGGTTTCAGCATCCAGCACTTTCCTGTAGGTCGCAAAGAGATTGATAATTTTCCATGGCTTTTCCCTGCCTACTGTAATCTGGCATCATTAGACAGCACAAGGACAGCTCATTTGAGCAGCAGTTAAGGGATTACAACTGGACTGTGTCTGGCTGTGCTTTCTTTTTCTGCACAATGACCAGGTCATAATTAGGATGGGAATTATGGTGTTCAGCGATGTGGAGAGGCATTAAGCTGTTGAGCTTCTGGCGCCGTGACCAGGTACGTGCTGCCAGGTTTCAAAGTTCAGCAGCTTTTAGGACTGGCAGAACTGTGGCCTTCCACTGTGGCACAGCAGAGAGGATCCAGAGCATTCCTGCAGAGCCAGGTGGCCCTGGGAAGAAACGAGGAGTGGGCACAGCCAGAACTGCAGCGTGGCCAGAGCAGCACAGCCTTGTTCAACCCCTCCACTCCTACACAAGGAAACCTCACACGGTCCCAACCCTGTCCCCACAGAGGAAAATCCTGGGGCAAGATGCATTATCAGACATCCAGCACTGTGGTGGTTTCACAGGAGTTCAAGCCTACATCCCATTTTAGGCAGAGCAGCTAAGCAAAACCAGCCCCTTCCTCACCAATTTATTTGTAATAACCTAGAAGTGTTGCCTTAATGTTGTTTTTCTCCCTTTCTATTTTTTGATTCACCTGACCTTTTGGAAAAGAAAATGCTATTGACTGGCTTTTGCAGTGTTACCAATATTCTGCAGTGTTAATTATTTATAACCATATAAAAATGAGGCTAAGCACTGGATGTTAATTTGCCAAAGCTCCATTTCTACTCCTGTGCATGTTTTTTAATATGCTCCTCACAGCAATATGTGTGTTGAAGAGTTTTACCACCAGTTCCTCCCTTCTTGTGAGTATTTAGTCAAGTAAAGCATCAGCCAAGCTTGGTCCCTCTAGCATTTGAATTAGGAAACTGGCACCAGCACAGGAACTCCCTTGACTGCTCATATAATGCTGTATAACCCTTCAGAATTGCAGATTTTACAATTTTTAAAATTTACAATTTTTTAAATGATTGCTAAGAATGCAATGCAATGTGGTTGGCCCACACAGATTAAATAAAAAATAGCTTAGTTCTTGCAATATGACAATTTGTCAAGAAAGAAACAGCAGCATACAAGACCCTATACCTTACTGGCCATTCAGTACACTAAGGGAAATATCTTCCCAGTCCTTTTTATAGATACTCATGGGTGAGTGTAGATTTCTGTGAAGATGAGCCATACACAGGGAGCAAATATGAGTGTGAAAATACATTTGGCCTTATGTGTCACAGAAAGGATATCATCAATATTTTTTAAAAGAGCCTTCTACTGGGTTTTTCTTTTTTAATTCTGAAGCCGAACACGCTACAAGCATGTGGTATGGCTTCAAATCATACTATTTGCTTTATCTGTATTTATTAAATAAAGTAACCCTGCTTTCCCATTTCAGATGATTGGTTAGTTTGAAAATATGCAAAAGATTTTATGGAGGGTTAAAACATTTTCCTTTTGTGTCTATTTTGTTTCAGCAGTAGTAAAAGGTGATTAACCTTTTTCTGTTGAGGAGACTACCCCGAGATATCAGCCATAGTTTCACTATCCTGAATGACAGACCATGAAAGATTATTCATCTGCCTTCCTATCTATCTACAGCAATATGGGTATCATCTGCTTCTGTGATAAAAGCCCCCTGGGAGGCTCTGCTGTTCTTATCAGATGTGGCAGCAGTTGAAATAGCAGCTGAGTAAGATAATAAATAATAAATGAGCCCATATATTTTAATCTGATGTAGGAAAATGTTAACTGTTAATCTGGATAATGGAGGCTCCATGTCCTAAGTTCCCCTACCCATGAACTTCAGGCAATCTCTCTCTGAGAGCTTCAGCTTCAGCTTTTCACTGGATTCAACCTTCTGAAGGCATCAGCATTTCTCAAGGGCTTTCTCAGAGGAAATCACAGCCTCACACTAAATAGATTCATTTGCTTGGGGCTGATAATTAGTACTCCTCAACTGCGTTTACCATTTTAGGATTGCTTTAAGAGACACCAAGAAACACTACTATTTCTTCCATCAGTTTTCCCCTGAACAGCACTGTCTGTAAGGGCTCTCAGTCCCTTCTGCCAGCAGAAGCAGCTGGAGCCTCTTTCTTCCAAATCAGCCTTTTCCCCATGTTTGCATTAGCTGAAGGATTAACATCTGAAAGCAAGGTGCTATGAGTTTTTAAAGATTCATTCCTAGAAGTTACTGGAGGGAAAAGGCTTGGGAGCTCCAGATACAATACAATAAAAGGAAATGCTAGCTCGAAGCAGGCTGTGGTTGATTAGATCTGATGGGTGCTCTGCAGAATGATTCCTGCTGGGATTGAAGAGCTGCCAATGAGCACAGCCCAGCACCACCTCAGGAAGGTGCTCAAAACAAAACCCCCCAAACAGTAGCGATGCTGGACTGGGGCTGCTGACAAAGCAAAGGCTGAAAACACCAACCTTCCTCCTCCCCATCCTCCCAGGGAGAGACCAAAGCACCAAGTCAAAAGGCAGGCAGCCCGTGCTTATTTCCATGTGCTTCCCAGCAGCTTGGATTTCCCTTGCCATGGCCCACACCTTCTTGGCAATGAGGGATTAGGAAGCACCCCCAGCACTGCACTGAGCTGAAGACGTGACACCAGGCACAGGAACATAAACCAAGCACCTGACACCAGAAAACGCGATTTTGGCAATTCCTTAAACAACCGTGTGAATAATGTTTGTGTTGCAGGTAGCAGCAAAATACAGCAGGCTTTTACAGGTGCCATGGGGAAATACAGTCTGATGTAACTGTTAAAGATCTGTTCATATTCCAGACAGCAAACTACCATTTGCAGGATGAAATTGTTTGCTGTTTAAACACTGCCATTCAAGGACATTAATTGCTGTGGGTTAGATTAAACTAGATGGCACAGCAATAAGATTTGAAGCCTGGGAGAGGGTGGGGAGGAAGGAGGAGGGGAAGAGCAGTCTTCTCTCATAAATAATGGGATCTAAAAAGGAATCTTTATAGGGACAGATTAATCTGTAAACAGACAAGTTCAAATCTAGTTCATGTCCTACGGGTGCTCCAAGCAGCCCCAAAGAATGCAAGCACTGCCCTCACCACAAAAAGGAGACTTGAACCTTCTACTGGGGTATTATTACAAAGTTTTGATCAATCTCAAGTGCCATATCAGAATCTGGCTGGAGGCAGATGGGACAAGCCACCCAGTGTGACAAGAGATGAAATGCTCTCTTGCTGTTTTTAAATGCAACCAGTGGCAGCAGGCAGGAAAGGGGGCAAGCTCTCATGACAACCTGTTGTTCAGTTTCTTACACACACATATACATGCAAAGACATGCAGAGCAACATATTCACATTGCATTGCAGGGAGAAAGGTAATTTTGGTCCAAATGTCTTCCTGTTGCATTTACCCTGAATGCCTTGCAATAAACTCCTTTTCGCAGCTCATGGGAAGGCATGTTATTTATTCCTTTACAAATGTAAGCCCATTGTAAATAAATAAACAGCAGCTCTGGGCACTTTTTTTTGGAGCTGTCTTTAAAAGCACTAATCGAAACGTAATGACAGGCTGGCAGCCAGTTTCACTATCCAGACTACTGATAACCAGCTAAGGTTTGCAGCTACAAAATTAACATCACAGCTGCAAACAAAACTATCCTCCTGTCACTCACCCTGTCCCAGCCCTTTGGAAAAGGCAGGAAACAAATCCCCAACCAGCCAAACAATAACTTTGCAGAATGTTTTGTAGGTCGAGAAGTTATGGCACAGTTTAGATCAAGCATGGAATGAATTTTTAGCATAACACCAGTAGAGGATACCTGCCATTTCTGCAGTCTCCCCCAGCCCCATCTACTCCAGCATGATTTTATGAGCCAATAACCAGCAACCACTGCTGATTTTCTATAAGCACCTGTATTAGGTACATCAGAGCAGCTACAACCTTCCCAGGATAACTCCTTTGGAGCATTCCATGGGAACAGGAATTTCTTCTTTCAGCCAGGGAGGAGGAGAGCTGTACCCATGAGAAGGACAACACTTGTTACCTTCTCATCCTCAGCAGAGGGGAGAAAAAACTACAATTTGTTTGCAATAGTTGTAGGAGATAAAACCTGCCAGAGCAAGACTCCAGGACTCCAACATCCAGGACACTCATGGACATCCCCTCCATTTCCACCTCTATTAGAAAGCTCTGAGGGAACAGTTTAATAGAAGTTTAGTTAGTTTAACAATAGTTTAGATAGCAGTTGACCCTCAGTGTTAAAATAATTTCACACAGTTCCAAGTAATTTTGTAGAAAGGAATACCTTACAGCACCCCAAATTAATTGCAGACCTAGTCCAACAAAGACCATATTAACAAACCAGGACCGGATCCTTCGTCTTTACAATCAATTTTACCCTGGAGCAATTCCGTTGACTGCAGATGATATGGAATGCACAAGTGAGGATCTGGGTCTTTAATAATTGTTTCCAAAGATGTAGTGCAGACAGTGCTGATAACACCAGCAATAATCCCATCCCTTAGGACCATCCTGAAACTCCTCAGTAAAAAAATGGCATTACCAGTTTTCAGGTGTCAGGAGAATTGAGTTATTTTCTGACAATACTATACCTAAAGCAGTATTTAAATTGTATGTTAAATAAATGCTGTGATTATTAGGAGCAGACTTCTTGAAGTTGAACCACCAGGTAGCTGATAGCTATCCTATTACAAACTCCAGAAGCCTCAGTAGAGATGTACTTAATAATTGTTTGGCATTAATTTGTCATGCAATAATTATCCTATTAAATCTAAATTAAACCCTCCACTCAGACACTTCATCTAAAGTGTGAACATAACAATTAAGAGAGAGGGGAAAAGGGGGATGATTTCTGCATCATTTGCAGCATAAGATTTTGTGCTTTTGCGGGCAACAGCAGAAAAAGGGATTTAAGAAAGAGAAATCATTCTGAAACAGAAACACTCCCACTGTAAACAAAGATCCATCTTTCTACATATCTTTTTACATATGGTGCACATCTTAGGATAACATCTTGTTACACTACAAACTTCAGTACATTTATTTCTTTGCCATAAGGAAGTTCTGTACTGCACTTCCTTTAAAAGGAAGAAAAAGCAATTAAAAATAAATAAATAAATGTAGACAACTGACAAAGGTTGGGATTGTTCTCACCTATCTAGACAACTAACAGCTTAAAAAAAAAAAAAAAAAACAGGCTGAATTTCTCTTTTACAAGCTCCTCCTGCTGTCAACAGCCAGAAATCAGGCTCTCCAGAGAGAGATTCATCCCACCCACCTCAGAGCTCAGACCTGACAGCTAAAATGAGAGAAGAACAAATCCCATCCAAAAGCCAGACAGGAAGCCTGGAACAAGAAACATTTAAACTTGTTCTCATGTCCTAAACTGAGATTTGAGACACAGAGCTGTTCTTCCACATAGGATAATGTAGCTTGAAGTGCTTAAAATGTCATTAAGTAGCACTGCTGAGATGAGGACAGTCTGGGTAGTTTTCTGGCCTTTTCCTGACCAATTTAATTTTGGGATCAAGAAGAATGGCTTTTTTAAAGCAAGACAAGATCTATTTCCACTTGCAATTGCTCAGAGAATTTCCACATGAGCTGCAGAGCAGCACAGTAGATGACAGTCACAGGAGGTTTTCTTCATCAATCCAAACTTTTTTTTCACAGTATTTAGGTCTGAAATCTATTTAAAAATGCAACTTCTTTCAATAGAAGAGCCTCCTCTTTAGGTAAAAGCCCTATGTAATAATTTTTGGTATGATTTTAGATTATTTTTTTTAGTTATCTTTTCCTTAGGGACAGCAGTTCTTTACATCTTGCAGAACCCCAAAATACCAGTTGTGGTGTTGGTTTTACAGTGTGTGATATTCTCTCTTCCCAGGCTGCCTGAGCCAAGCATGTCTCTCTGTGCCATTCTCCTAGGAGATAATTACCTCTTCACCTTTCTCTTCCTCTGCTAACACTCTCTCCTCTGCCAACTGCATTTTCCCACAGAGATGGTATTACTCATCCCTCTAACAAAACTCTGATGATTTCTCAAATTATACTTAGCTCTCCAGTCTGGCACTTGTGTCTCTGTTCTTCTCTATATCAGTTTGTCTAATAAATGTCTTATCTAGATCCTTAGACTATTACAGTATAAACAACGCAGCCTTTTTCAACCAAAATGTTTTCCTCTAAATCACACAAAAATGTGACAGGAAGGTTCATTGTGGATTAAACTATTCACTGCCTCTGTTTTGTTCCCACGAGCTTGTTTCCAACCCCACAAGTCAGCTTGGGTTTAAAAGGTTGGTTTAAAAACTGCAGATAGGAGATATCAAAGGATGTAGGAGTACATTACAAAGAAAGAGCAGCACACTTTGATACAGGAACAAGAACAGTAAGTAACCAGTTCCCTGAAAAGTTTATTTATAAAATTTAAGCACATTAAACTGGATAGGAAGCTTGTCTATTCAGAGACATCTATGAGTAACAGACTGAGAAAGCCAGCATAAACAAGGGCTGTTCAGGTAATCATAAGCAAATGGAATTCAAAACAGATTAAATCAGAGAGTCTGTTTATCATGAGTGGCACCCATACATGGTACATGTGGTGAAGTTCCCTTTCAGTGAATTTAGTGCTGGTGGAAGTGTGAGATGGACAGCCCAGGAGGCTCATTCCAACCCACTGGGGGTCACAGCCAGGACAGAGCAGCACTCACTGCTTCACTGCAGCCAGGCTTGGAGAGGAAGAACTTCCTACAGACACCTCCATACTCACCCAGTGCCTTACAGGCCATGGACAAGCCCAGACCACATTGTTACATTCTCTTCTAAAATATCACGATAAAAAAGTGAAACCCCGGAATCTGAAATATTCTGCTATAGGGACAGGGCAGATTTGTGCCCAGTTCCTATCAGAAAAAGACTCTTCTGTGCTCCAAAGCATCATTGCATAGAATTTCAAGGACTCATAAGCAGCATTACCTCATTCCCATGAGGAGAGGTCTTGGATCCATTGTAACTTTTCCTCATTTGGCCACCATAGGGAAAAGCTACATATGGAGCTGCAAAGGAAACCTCAATTTTTTTCTTCAAGACAGTATTAGAAATAAAGCAAAAGGAGTCATAGGAGGGTTGACAAGGCAGTTCTCTGGAATATCTGTCATGGAGATCATTACTGTTTAAGGACTGGAGATTCATTACTGCTGCTGTCTTTATGGACTCAGTGCCATCAATCCCTTACTTGAGCAAAACCATGGGGTGTATTGCTAATGGCTTCCAGGTTCCTTTTAGATTGCTGTGAAGCCTATATGATAATTAGTTCTCTAAATTAGCACTGTTTCCTTTGTAATCACTCCCCTCCCCAAATGATTTCACATAAATGTTTTTTTTGTAATATTTTTGGTCTCATTTCCCATTATCACCACTGGAATCACATTGATAACATTTATTTAATCTTTTTCCACAGCTCTCCTGTACATTTAATGTCACTATCTGCACAGACATTGCATTGATCATATGAGACTTCCTAACTGCATTAGTGTGTGTGGACTTCTGAACATATTGAGTCCTTAAAGAAGCCTCTTCAAAATTTGTTATTTTGGCTGTGTCCCTGCTGGAGTCCTCTGGGGAGACCCAAGGAAGAACAATTGTTTTATCCTTTCTAACAACACTACCACTGCTGCCTACCCCTGTTCTTTTACAGGGCCCTGGAGATCTGTTATAGCATCCTACACTGTCACTGCTGTGCTGTTAAACCCTCATGAATGCAACAAGGAATTAATAACACTACTATATACAATAAACAACTGCTAGCGTAAAGGTAGCAACAGGATCTCTGGCAACACCACCATATTCCAATGCTTAGCCAGCAGATAAAATAAAATTGTCTGGTTCCTCTTGCTCAGGCTGCTCAGAAAATATTTACAGACTGATTTCCTTCCCTATTTTTTTTTTTTTTTTTTTACTTTTTCTTTTCTGGTAGGAGACAAACTGTGGCTCAAAGCCAAATCTGAAATATCCTCGGGCTTTTCACTGCTATATAAACAGTTAGTTATAGTCATTGATACATTGTTGGCATATAATAAACCTTAATGTCCAGATTGCTTGTAAAATACATATCTGTTATTGATGTATATACCAGTTGTGCCTCAAGGCTCTCTTTAAGATGAGTTTCCTTTAATTTTGAGGCCTAGACATATTTACATTAAACAAACACTTGGTAACTCAAAAAAACCCAAAAAACCTTAGAAGCCTCAGTATAGAATCTGGAGAAACCAAATGATTTGACAAAGGTCGTGGTGGAAGTGTGTGGCATACAGAGAAATGAGCACACCTTTGGTGGCAATTAAATGCTCTACTTACAGTTCATTCCCTGCTTATATCAGCAGGAGACTGAAAAGAAGAAGCAGCTGGGAAAGTAATGCTCAGCCATAGGTGGCAAAATTCTGGCTAGGGCCTGCTAGAAAGCCAAGGTAATAATGCAATAAAATATTTCCTTCTCTTCTCTGCTGGTGATATTCTCCCCTTCCAGGGTTTCACCTAAAGAAACAGAAACTTGCAAGCTTCACCTTTAAACCACAACGATTCACGATTTTTTTTCAGCATGCCTGTTCCATTCACCACATACCTCAGGTGCAACAGCATGGCCACCAGGGCCAAGGTTTCTGTTTTCTCCAGCTTTGAGACCATGCAAGAACTTGCTGTCAGCAGACCCTTGCCTGCAGCAAGCAGCCCCTGGGGTTCTGTCCTGGGTGATGACACTGTGTGACACAGCTTTCAGCAAAACCAACAAGCAACAGCTGCTAAGCCCAGCACAGCAACCCAGATACATATGTCTAAGTATGAAGAACTTGGTCTTTCAGGGCAGATTCTTGACCTGCTGAACCTGAAATGGCTGGGAATTCCCTGAGTCAGCTTGTTAAATGCATACTGTACAGGCACAGAGGAAGTGCCTTGGCAAGCTGACCTCAGGCACTCCAGTGAGCAGCAAAATGCTCAGAGAAACTGTTAATGTTGTGTTCTCTGTAAATGCACTTCCTACAAACGGGCAAAATAGGACCTAAGGAGCTTGTGTTGGAGAGAAGCCCTTGTAAAAAAGGTAAGCTGGAGTTTTAAATGAGGATGATATGCCCAAGGGTTCATGGATCATGCATAATGGTTTAAATCACGTTAAAGTGGTGTTGAGACATGCACATCATTCCCACTTGCTCCTGTTTCACTTCAGCATTGTACAGAGCAGCCTTACACAAGGAAGACACGTTCATATCCTTCCTGCTCATGCCTGGGACAGGGGGAAGGACAAAGAGTGAATTGCTGTAGCACTCTAGAGCGGAAATATTCACTATTTTCAACAATACCTTCAAAGCTAAAACTTGGGCGTTCAGGAGATCCCACCCTCTGTCAGCTTAAAGCTTATTCATGTCCAAGTTCCCTCCCTAGTTAGCCCAGAGCAGATTTAAATAAATAATCTAGCAGTTCCTTCCAATTTCCTGACTGAGGGAGACTTTTTCCCGGGTAGCAGGACTAGCAGTCTGTAGTACTGTGGTTTAAGGAATATCACTGTTCCCAGCAGAAGGCTGCAAAAAGGCATTGGAAATCTCAAAGGTCTGGGAAATTTGCAAAAAAACCCCCCAAAAAACCAAAAAAACAAAAAAAAAAACAAAACAAAACAAAAAACCACACAAAACCAAACAAACAAAACCTTTAAAAAGAAGAAACAAACAAAAAATCCTAAGAAAATAATCACTGGTCTAACACACATATTTACATGCCAAGTGTCAGTGAAACTATTTTTAAAAAATCTTTGCTAATAATGCCCGAATTTAGAAATTGAGGCTTTCCTGTACATTAAAATACAATGATCTGGAAGACATAACTGTTAGCAAGGTGTTTTAGGCTGTGCAAGACCTGGATTTGATACGGTGTAATTTCTGCATGAGGAGCCTGATTCAAACCAAGACAACGTTCTCTGTTTGCAGTTGTAATTTTCACACTGTTTCTCTGTGACCTTGTTTGTTGGGCAGTGAGCTTAAGAATTTAACTGCATCTTCCCACCCCTGCCTTGTTATGGGGAAGGCTCAAAGGAAAGTGTTGGCTATTATTGTTTTTTTCTCTTGAACATCCCATGGAGATTTCAAGTCTATTTACTGCAGTAGTTCTGAACCGACAGCTGATAAAGTTTCCATTACTGATCTCTAATGAATGGATAAAGCTGGGGAAACAGGATTTACCTTCCCTTCACTCAGTGTTTGCTGTTTTCAGTCATAGAACTGTTCCCTCCTGCCCTGCTCCAGCTCCTCCTCTCTTTCATTTCCTACATAAACTAGAGGGTCCATTCTAGGTCAGGCATAGATGGACACAATGCCAACATACATGACCTTGACGGGTTGGGTTTTGCAGATGGTTTCTGGATAAACTGGATTAAAACATTCTAATTTGCCACCTCCTGAGCATATCCATCCTCACTGTGGGACACTCACATTTTGTGGCTGCTTCTCCAATCCACCAAGGTGCACTGGCCATGCTTCCTTTGGCCTGCCCAATTAAAGTAAAAGCCAGGCACTGAAGTGCTGAAGGAAATGAGGTTTTGTTCTTATTCCAAATGATATTTAAGCAACAGATAATTTTCTCAGCATTTTCACTTGTAAGTACTACAGGAAACCATAGGGTGACAGTGCCAGCAAAATTCACTTTTCTAGACCCTATCAGCCCCTGCTGCAAAAATCTTCCAAGAGAAACTTTCTGTGGCCCTCAGCAATCATCCATTCTCTGAAACAAGATCCTGTAATTTATGCCTGTGTTTTCATTCTCCTCTCCCTGCCAATATGCAGACTGCAGTGCACTAACACCTCAGGTAAACCTGTGCATTGAGAAATGTTAGTAGGGCTCAAATTGTGACAACTGATGACCTAAGAGAAAAAACAGGAATTCTGCAGACATTTATGGAAAAGAATCAAGGCACCCCAAACCAAAGTAAGAAAATAACAAGTAAGCTTAAACTACTCTTCAGCTCCAAAATACCACTTTGAAGATTCAAAAGACCAAAATTTTGCTGTCCTTCCATATCCCTGGAAGAGTCATTGAATGTCAACCAGTCATTCCTGATTTTGGCATGGGTTAAAGAGATGGCAGATCCTGTGTTCCTTCAGTACCTTATTTCTAAAACCACTTTCTCATAGCATTAGATATAAATTTCAAGTAACATGTTTCTGTGAATAATCAAAGAGAAATGAGAAACTGGATGGATTCAGGCACAATTCAATAGGAAGAAAGGTGACAGTATATGCTTATAAAACATTTACATGATTGCTGTAGAAAACACATTTTTGTTAAGTTGCCTGAATTACATTTTAGCTGACATGACATAGAAAAAAAAATCCTTAGGAAAGTCTTGTTCTTACACCATTTCTGCGTTGCCCAAAACTAAGCAGAAGTGTTGAAATCTTGCAAGGAAGCTCATTCCCCTGAGGTTGTTAATCAGCATTTTAGACAAAAGTTTGGGGTAGCTTCCAACTAAGACTTCAATTTTTTTATCTGAGGCAAACCAGACTGCTAATTTGCATTCTGGTTTTATAAGACAATCATTAATAATAATAATAATAAAAGCAAAATGAGAATTGCAAAGATTATTTTTTCATGTGTTTTATTAACGTGAAGGTAAAATCCTACTGATCAGATCAGCACAGTTGCATCAAAGATAAATTTAGTCCATTATTCAATTAATCCTTCAATGCACTCCTGTGGTCGAGGTAATACATTATTATTATCTCCACTTCTGTTATTCCCATTAGAGACATTAGTTCCAAGAATGTGAACCATTTATTGTTGAGGGTCCTGATCCTGTAATAGGATGTTCTGGCAGAGACCCCAGTGTCCATAGTAAATCCCACTACCTTGAATGAAACTCATCATCCTTCATTAGGCCAATTGTTGCAAAGTGCCATTACCTCCTATTGTGCCCCCCCCCCCCCCCCCCAGTTGAAAAAGTGCCTACACTGTTAAATTTAAGAAAGCAATAATTAAACAAAGAACCTTTATACATTTACTGTAACTGGGGCATGTTTAATTGACCACTTTACTTTTGGGAACATCCCCTTGTCCATACAAAGAAGGATGAGGAAAACAAGCAATCCTGAGTGTCAAAACAGCATTACTCTCAGCATGCTCCCCTTCCTTGCTCACCAGTCCATGCATTGACTGCTTTTAAGGTGATGAAAGTTTTAAGTAACCTTTTAAGTAACCTTTTATCTCTTTAAATAAGTGATGAAACAATTCCCCTATTAAACAGTTTATCCACCTGCCTTCACTTTTTTTTGTTTGTTTGTTTTGTTTTTGTTTTTGTTTTGTGCAGCAGGACTGTCCTGCTAAAGAGCATGGAATCATGGAATGGTTGGGTTGGAAGGGATCTTTAAAGGTCACCCACTCCAACCCCTGCTGCAGTGAGCAGGGACATGAACTAGGTCAGGATGCTCAGAGCCCCATCCCACCTGAACCTGAATCTCCAGACTGTTCCCACTTTACTCTATTTTGACTCACATTTTGGAGTGATCTTAGCTGGGTTTCTTTGGGGCGTGTTAACCAGATTTCTTTCAGATGATGTTTAACTTGAAGATATGCTCCAGGACCATTTAATTGCTGTGACCACTGTGATTCACTCTGTTCAGCCAGACTAGAGCTAAATTCGGGAATCCCCTTGAAATATACACAGTGTGGACAAAGACTCACCAGCCACAGCTGTACTGCTCTGTGGCTCATACCATTTAAAAGTGCAGAACAATTCACTGTCTCACCCTGTTGACCCTCAGCCAATTCCAGCAAAAAGAACATAGCAGGAACCAGTCAAGCTGATTGCAATACTGTCACAGGGCTGCTAGCACAGGCACCTGCCTGTTCTGAGCCACTGCAATATTCTAGCTCTTTCAAGATTGGTCTCCAAACAGCTATTAGGTAGGCCAGGAATCTTAGCTGCAAACACAAAAATTCAGTAAGAAGCAATTCTGCTTGCTACTTAAACTGCAAAGATCAAATAATAACAGCAAGCAATGCAGGAATGCCATATAATTTATTCATTAGCATTGCTAACATGGAAAATGTTTCTTATCCTGTGATGAATCTTACTCATTATGCTTTGAATATGAGAACATATTCAGAATGTTGTGTCAAATATACAAGTACATACTATATATTTAAAGAACAGGGAAAATGGCCGATTTTGAAATATTTTAGAAAAGAAGGCTTTTCGATTGCCACGTATATTGTACACAGATGGTCAGTACATTTTCTGGAGTATAATCTATATCAAATATATAGGAAACCTTCCCCTGGCCTTTCTATATTACACCTTCTTATATCAGCCAGATTAATGTCAGTAAAAGACCCAAGGGTAGTAGATCCATGGGGTAATCCTTGGGATACCTTTTGCTCCAGGCTGAATGATGCTCCCTACCATTTGGAGACCTATCAGGTACTGCATCTGGTAGAAAATTACCTCA